>NC_064648.1:118834416-119140416 GCF_023864345.2 Schistocerca serialis cubense
ATCTTACTGGTTGTTACTGTTCATGGTGTCCTGTTATAGCTGACATCAGTGGCCAGCAGCTAACATCAGGTTTTCGGGTTGGAGATTTTTTTGAGTGTTTTTCATAAATGCAGTAACTAAACAAAAGTAATAGTTTAGGCCAGCAGACTTTCGTTTATACAGCTGTTTGAGAAAAGCATTCTTTGTATTAATTGCTTCATTTTCTGAAAATGGAAAGGACCACAGAAACATTACACGTCGTAATCCATGTGTATAGTGAGTAAATGTGTGTGTACGATCCTCACAACCCGCTGTATCAAATAAGCAGCAATCATTTATTTCTCAGTAAATGTGCACATAAATTCACATGTGAGATTTTCGATTTGTATATGTAGAACCTTAGCTGATGGAATTCATGTTTGATTTGATTAAATCTTTTACTTTATTTCAGCATGCTAGAAAGGAGACCGACTATAGTAGGTGAGAAAGTCCACTCACAAAATGAATAAAATGATGAGTTAATACTTACTTCCAACTACACTAAAACTGCCTCCTACATTACTGTGTCACTCTAGCAAATTCCTCCCTGTATCATCGACAGCAATTTGTCAGAACAAGCCACATCCACTCATGAAGTTCCGAAATTTCTTCATATCTTCGGGCCTCAATTAATTCATTAATAGGGAATGTATCTCCCTGCCATTTCCCCAGCCAGGCTGGGATCCACCAACATCTGGCTTTTCGGTGTCATAATCAGTCTGCCCCATTCTAAAGGTTACAGACACTGCCAGCGAAAGAGCTCCAAAAACAACCACTGTATGGACGTAAATTCAGATAAAATATCCTTGTGGAAACAAGTGTCATAATATGAAACAATTCAGAACAGTAACAGCATAATTCTGTGATTGCTACATAGCACAATAAACAATTGCTTGATAAATAATAACCTTGAGCTATCAGAAATTTTTAGTTCTAATGAATGACTTTTCTCCTTCCAGTTTCATGCATTACTACTGTCTAGTGTGCATGTGAAAGATTCACGCCACGAATATCCCAGGTGCATCAAGTAACTGGTCGACGAGAACCAGCCTGGCAGATCCATACACATACTCTTTGGACACTGATACACAGGTGTACATCTTAGGCACACTGCGTATTAGGAGCTTAAGGCATATAGTGAGAAATGAATACCTTAATAGGAGGCACGGGTGGTCCACCAGGCGTGAAAGGCAGCCTCCCCCACAGCTTAATGATGTCTCCTAGTGACGAGTAGCGCTCGTCACACGCTCGCCGCACCAGCAGCGTCAGGTTGAAGTATCCCGAACGGAACCAGTCCAGCATCTCACTCGATGAGAATGGTCCTACAGACAATTTGGGGAACTTTGATAGTATTTCATCCTTTGATGATATATATGACATTACATTTGACAGAGTACTGACACAAAATTAAATACACCAGCAGCCAGACACAATATGCCAAAAGCACTGGATAGTTTTTGTAATTTATATCAAGTCACATGCTATTACCAACTGATATTAAAAAATGTTAATCAGCTGCTATATTACAAATTGTTAATCCAGTGCGTTTTCATTCTGACGTGATGCACTGAATACAAGGGGCATTCAATAATTAGAGAGACAAATTAACATAAAAATAAAACATTTTGTAGTTTTGTAGCTTCGTGACTTTAGTTTGGCACCACTTGAGTGTGCTGAGAACAGCTGGCAGATAAAAACTGTTTGGTTTAGGACCTCTGTTTTGTTTATAACCTCTACACTGCATTTAATGACAGTGTATCTGCTTGAAGTTTCCACTTTAGTTGAACAACGTTCAATGATCAAAGGGAAAAACTGGCTAAAATCTTTTTTTTATTGATTTTGTAGTGTGATGAAAGGTGTATGAGTCATGGAAATGTGGATAAGACAGATCAAAAATGGTTGAACCTCAATGATTGGCAAGCAATGTCCTGCCCAACCAGTTCAAGTGCCAACTCCTTCACTCGAAACCTGTATTGACAACATTATTCGTGAAGACAGACATATTACAGTTGAACATATAGTAAAAATATGTCACAGTAAGTGCAGTCCACAAGTAGAGGTGATCCTTTTATAAAAAAAGACTTGAATGTGTGATGAAACTTGGTTCATCATTTTGAACCAGACTCCAAAAGACAAAGCATGGAATGGAAATGCACCAGCTCACCTGTGAAAGAAATTGAGAGCACAAGCATCAACAGGAAAAGCGATATTGACTGTCTTTTGGAATGCCCAAGGTACCTGCTTTTGTAATCACTTGGAAGATCAGTGTACATTAATAGTGCCCACTTCTGAGACATGCTGATGTACAAAGTGAAATCATCAGTAAGAAAATAATGTTGCGGGTCTCAAAGAAAAGGCACGATATCACTCATGACAACGCTCGCCCTCTCACCACCCAGCTGACCCAAATATCATTGAAAAAATAGGTTGGGAGATACAATCTCATCCTCTCTACAGTCCAGATCTGCATCTATCAGATTTTCATTTGTTTGTCTACATGATAAATCCCCCCCATGAACCATGGACCTTGCCGTTGGTGGGGAGGCTTGCGTGCCTCAGCGATACAGATAGTCGTACCGTAGATGCAACCACAACGGAGGGGTATCTGTCGAGACGCCAGACAAACGTGTGGTTCCTGAAGAGGGGCAGCAGCTTTATCAGAAGTTGCAGGGGGCAACAGTCTGGATGATTGACTGATCTGGACTTTTAACACTAACCAAAACAGCCTTGCTGTGCCGGTACTGCGAATAGTTGAAAGCAAGGGGAAACTACAGCGGTAATTTTTCCCAAGGGCATGCAGCTTTACTGTATGGTTAATGATGATGGCGTCCTCTTGGGTAAAATATTCCGGAGGTAAAATAGTCCCCCATTCGGATCTCCGGGCGAGGACTACTCAAGAGGACGTCGTTATCAGGAGAAAGAAAACTGGTGTTCTACGTATCGGAGCGCCGAATGTCAGATCCCTTAATCGGGCAGGTAGGTTAGAAAATTTAAAAAGGGAAATGGATACGTTAAAGTTAGATATAGTGGGAATTAGTGAAGTTCGGTGGCAGGAGGAACAAGACTTTTGGTCAGGCAAATACAGGGTTATAAATACAAAATTAAATAGGGGTAATGCACGAGTACGTTTAATAATGAATAAAAAAATATAGGAATGCGGGTAAGCTACTACAAACAGCATAGTGAACGCATTATTGTCGCCAAGATAGACACAAAGCCCCTGCCTACTACAGTAGTACAAGTTTATATGCCAACTAGCCTTGCAGATGATGAAGAAATGAAGAAATGTATGATGAAATAAAAGAAATTATTCAGATAGTGAAGGGAGACGAAAATTTAATAGTCATGGGTGACTGGAATTTGGTAGTAGGAAACGGGAGAGAAGGACACGTAGTAGGTGAATATGGATTGAGGCTAAGAAATGAAAGAGGAAGCTGCCTGGTAGAATTTTGCACAGAGCATAACTTAATCATAGCTAACACTTGGTTCAAGACTCATATGAGAAGGTTGTATACATGGAAGAAGCCTGGAGATACTGAAAGATTTCAGACAGATTATAAAATGGTAAGACAGAGATTTAGGAAACAGGTTTTAAATTGTAAGACATTTCCAGGGGCAGATGTGGTCTCTGACCACAATCTATTGGTTATGAACTGTAGATTAAAACTGAAGAAACTTTAAAAAGGTGGGAATTTAAGGAGATGGGACCTGGATAAACTGAGTATCAGACAGAGCGTAAGGGAACAAATGGCAGGAATGGGGGAAAGAAATACAGTAGAAGAAGAATGGGTAGCTTTGAGGGATGTAATAGTGAAGGCAGCAGAGGATCAAGTAGGTAAAAAGACGAGGGCTAGTAGAAATCCTTGGTAACAGAAGAAATATTGAATTTAACTGATGAAAGGAGATATAAAAATGCAGTAAATGAAGCAGGCAAAAAGGAATACCAACGTCTCAAAGATGAGATCGACAGGAAGTGCAAAATGGCTAAGCAGGGATGGCTAGAGGACAAATGTAAGGATGTAGAGGGTTATCTCACTAAGGGTAAGATAGATACTGCCTACAGGAAAATTAAAGAAACCTTTGGAGAAAAGAGGACCACTTGTATGAATATCAAGAGCTCAGATGGAAACCCAGTTCTAAGCAAAGAAGGGAAAGCAGAAAGGTGGAAGGAGTATATAGAAAGTCTATACAAGGGCGATGTACTTGAGGACAATATTATGGAAATGGAAGAGGATGTAGATGGATATGAAATGAGAGATATGATACTGCGTGAAGAGTTTGACAGAGCACTGAAGGACCTGAGTCGAAACAAGGCCCCGGGAGTAGACAACATTCCATTAGAACTACTGACAGCCTCGGAAGAGCCAGTCCTGACAAAACTCTACCATCTGGTGAGCAGGATGTATGAGACAGGCGAAATACCCTCAGCTTTAAGAAGAATATAATAATTCCAATCCCAAAGAAAGCAGGTGTTGACAGATGTGAAAATTACCGAACTATCAGTTTAATAAGTCACGGTTGCAAAATACTTACGCGAATTCTTTACAGACGAATGGAAAAACTAGTAGAAGCCGACCTTGGAGAAGATCAGTTTGGATTCCGTAGAAACGTTGGAACACATGAGACAATACTGACCTTACGACTTATCTTAGAAACTAGATTAAGGAAAGGCAAACCTACGTTTCTAGCATTTGTAGACTTAGACAAAGCTTTTGACAATGTTGACTGGAATACTCTCTTTCAAATTCTGAAGGTGGCTGGGGAAAAATATAGGGAGCGAAAGGCTATTTACAATTTGTATAGAAACCAAATGGCAGTTATAAAAGTCTAGGGGCATGAAAGGGAAGCAGTGGTTGGGAAGGGAGTGAGACAGGGTTGTAGCCTCGCCCCAATGTTATTCAATCTGTATATTGAGCAAGCAGTGAAGGAAACAAAAGAAAAATTCCGAGTAGGTATTAAAATTCATGGAGAAGAAATAAAAACTTTGAGGTTCGCCGATGACATTGTAATTCTGTCAGAGAGAGCAAAGGACTTGGAAGAGCAGTTGAACAGAATGGACAGTGTCTTGAAAGGAGGGTATAAGATGAACATCAACAAAAGCAAAACGAGGATAATGGAATGTAGTCAAATTAAGTCGGGTGATGCTGAGGGAATTAGATTAGGAAATGAGACACTTAAAGTAGTAAAGGAGTTTTGCTATTTGGGGAGCAAAAAACTGATGATGATCGAAGTAGAGAGGATATAAAATGTAGACTGGCAATGGCAAGGAAAGCATTTCTGAAGAAGAAAAACTTGTTAAAATCGAGTATAGATTTAAGTGTCAGGAAGTTGTTTCTGAAAGTATTTGTATGGAGTGTAGCCATGTATGGAAGTGAAACATGGACGATAACCAGTTTGGACAAGAAGAGAATAGAAGCTTTCGAAATGTGGTGCTACAGAAGAATGCTGAAGATAAGGTGGGTAGATCACATAACTAATGAGGAGGCATTGAATAGAACTGAGGAGAAGAGGAGCTTGTGGCACAACTTGACTAGAAGAAGGGATCGGTTGGTAGGACATGTTCTGAGACATCAAGGGATCACCAATTTAGTATTGGAGGGCAGCGTGGAGGGTAAAAGTCATAGAGGGAGACCAAGAGATGAATACACTAAGCAGATTCAGAAGGATGTAGGCTGCAGTAGGTACTGGGAGATTAAGAAGCTTGCACAGGATAGAGTAGCACGGAGAGCTGCATCAAACCAGTCTCAGGACTGAAGACCACAACAACAACAACAACAACAACAACAACAACATTATAAATAGACCAGCAACAATGACAAGGCCAAAGAGTTTGTACGAAAGTGGATCAAACACAAGACAAAAACGGGAGAGGGGAGACGGGAGAGGGCTATGCTGTTGCTCGTCTCCACACACAGCAGAGCTGCCGAGACATTACCCGAGGACCACCCCTTCAATGTCAACATGCGTGCTCTGGTGAAAACATTGTCTTTCCCAGGCAGCAAAGCCTTTCGTAGGAGCTACACTAATCGCAACACGACCTGTCACCTGTCTGATGCTGTGATTACGTGAGCCAGACACCGCATGTTGACATTCACCAGAGATTGCCGATACAGCATAAGCACGTTGCAAGACTGAGTACTGCACTGTTGCTGGCTAGGTTGCAGACACAGAGTAGAATACATGACTGTAAACTTTAATATAATAAATTCTTGTTGTCCTAATGTACCATTAGTGACCAGCATACCAATAGACCAGTTCCACAGCACTCCACACCCTGTCATCCTGACATAGTAGGGGTCTCAACCCAAGCTCCTACACTACTATCTTCCAAGGCAACAGTCATTTTCATTTTCACAAGACTGCATGCGTACATCTCCAGTTTGACGAACACTTATGCAGAGTGCACGCAATATTACTTGGCCCCCAGCTGTGCTGAATGTGCAGTGGTAGAGGGGCATCTGAAGTGGACGGGGCTTCCTTGTTGTTGGTTGTTTTGGAGGAAGAAACCAAACATCGAGGTCATAGGTCTTATCGGATTAGGGAATGATGGGGAACGAAGTCGACCGTGCCCTTTCAGAGGAACCATCCCGGCATTTGCCTTGGAGCGATTTAGGAAAATCACAGAAAACCTAAATCAGGATGGCCGAACGCGGGATTGAACTGTCGACCTCCCGAATGCGAGTTCAGTGTGCTAACCACAGCGCCACCTCGCTCGGTGCTTCCTTGCTGACAGGGCAGTGAAGTAGAGTAGGTGTAGTTATACAGCATAAGCCTTTGCACAAATCTACACCTTGCAGACCACCACAGTTAACAAGTCTGCAAGTGATCATATTAACAAGTTATATCAGCATGTAGCACCGTTCTACTTCACTACCACCCTAACGTAGCTGCAACTGAATCTACAAACAATCTACTATTAATCAAACAACTGAGGATATGTGAAGGTCAATAACTTACGGAAAGCTCTAGCTTGCTATAAAAATAACAGTGCGATTCCTTCATTTATCGTGTTACAAAACCCATACTAATTCCCATTTCACTAGCTATCTACAGCCCTTCCAAGAATTACATTATTTCAATGAAAAAAAATCTGTAGTCACTCATATATTGTAGAAGAAAGTTTTGCACATTAGCTATGTAGCAAAATACTCTCTGGTTTGCATGCTAACATTTGCCAAACATTCCTTTACGAGATCTGAAGAATATACAGATATTTGAGTTCCACTCTCATTTCCACAGATGCCTGGAAGAGAGTGCACTACATAGAATCAATTTTCTCGACATTGACAACAGATGTAGGTCTTGTCCCAACTTTAAACAAAAATACAATATGTTAGCACCATTTCATACGCAGCAAAATAATGTGGACTAACATACATCAAATGCAAATTCATAGTGATCCCTATTTTTCATTGCAAGGTATTTGAACCCTACACACACACACACACACACACACACACACACACACTACTAAATATAGAAACATCATTATAACTATGACTGTTAACGAAATGATATGCAGTTCATCATGAAGCTGATGAATAATGTTGCGAAATGTGAGAGAATAAATTTTTTTTACTGAATAGTTTCTTTACGATTGTTTGAGAAACTTTGCAGTGCAACTGGTATGCGCATGCCTCTGTTCCAGCAGTGTTGCCGAGGCGAGCAGGCTTCACAACGAACAAAGCTCACAGCTGTGTGGGCTATAGGCAATTGAGGTAGACACCCTTTGGAACAGAGGGATGACCTCGGCCAGCATCGAGAACGAGAATGTGTTTTCTGCAAACTGACCAAGTAATCCTGTTCAAGCTCTTCTCCGACACACATTGACAGGCCCACTAAATTGCCAGATCTTAAATGGACTGAATATATTTGCAACTTTTTGGAACAGTTGGTGAAACATAGAAATTACCACCACCACACGATAGAATATGTATAGGATCTTATCATCAATGAGTGGCAACAGCTTTATACGGCATACCTGAAAATACTTGTTGGCAGTTCCTCACCAATGTGAGGTCATTATTAAGGCCTGAGGTGGTGTTACACAGTATTAGCATGATGCATCCTGGGGACGTGCAATTTTACACTGACTTATGTGAAGTACTGCAGTGTTATCCACAACTCTTGGATACTACTTACTAACTTCAATTTTTTTGTCACAAACTAATTCATCTACACTGCTTCTATAGTAGAAAGGCAATGCTGAAAGCAAAAGCTTGTATTTCTCTAGCAGCACGGCTCACCTAACATACCCAATAAGAAAGAGTATGAGGCTATTTGGTGCTGCTACAAAAAACAGACTGATAAAAATCTTCAGCTAGTATAAGCACTAGAGGAAATTCTGTACAAATGCTAGCCAATCGTGCACAAGTAATGTAAGATTATCAAATAGCACTCTGCAAAAGAACCTGAAACGGACACTTTCAGTCAGTGTGTCAAGAACAAATTCTGCACGATTACATAATCCCAGAAGCAATCGACACATTAATACGCACAAAACATATTCGTATACAAACCACACATAGGAACAAGTCCCTAGACCAGAATGTTCCACTGCATTGGGGAAAAAAAAATGGATGCATATACAAAATTTTACATCCATGAAAAAGTAATTCTTTTCAGTGAACACATTCCACGCTTAACTCGGAAACAGAAGCTTAAAGCTGCTTAGCACATTTTACAGAAATATAACTGTTACTTTGCATTTCATTGTGTCAGAATAATCTACCAACAACTGTTTCTTGCCTATAGATAAAGGCTGTCAATTTCAAGAGAATAACAAAATCTGGCACATTTTGCAAGGACATGATGGATTCTGTAAACTTTGAAGTGTGTGATTTTGATCTCTTGCATCTGCATTTATGATAAAATGAAGCACAGTGCACATTTATCTAACAATAAGCTGAAAGACCTGGAGGCGCTTAGCCCTCAAGTAATATTTAGTAACAGCAGCAACATACACACATTTGAATTCACTTACAGCACAGTAAATGCACAGACACAATAGAAATTAATCTGGGAACTACAAAAAGATATGATCTATCATACTTATTGTTTATTGTTTATATGGACCAAAAACCCAGGTGTAAAAATTGACAAAAAACACACTGCTGTAACCATTATTATTTGAAGACAACTATGCATTAATGGCTAAAAACAAAGATAATTTGCAGAGATCAGTATACAAACTTCAAAACATTTATGCAAAGTAAGAACAGAAAATTCTGGAAACTAAAAGACAACATCTGAAAGAGGAAAA
Organism: Schistocerca serialis cubense; assembly: GCF_023864345.2. Lineage (NCBI taxonomy): Eukaryota > Metazoa > Arthropoda > Insecta > Orthoptera > Acrididae > Schistocerca > Schistocerca serialis. Next base: position 118,843,697 of record NC_064648.1, read on the forward strand.
AGAGTTATGAAAGAGTAAAAATTTGAATGAATAGAAAAGGTACAAGACTACGTATATTTTGGACATCATATTTCACAATTTACAACCCACACTGACATGAGGTTTTCACAAAAGTGCAGCAAATTGAATGGAATATTAAAAAAGGAGAAGTGATACATAATGTTGCGACTTACAAGTTTAAATGTTACAACACAAACAATCTACTGAGCACGAAGTATGAATTGAAAGTGAACTGAAGAAAGATGAAAGTAATGAAGAGAAGCATAAATGAGATTAAAACATATCATCAAAATTTAGGACCACAAAGTAGATGAACTAAAAGAAATCTTCTACCTTGGAAGAAAAATAACCCATGACAGATGGTGCAAGGAAACCATGAAAAGCAGAATAGTATAGGCAAAGAGTGCTTTCTGGCTGAAATAAGTCTACTAGTTTCAAACAAGGCCTTCACTTGAATAAAAAATTTCCAGACATGGATGTTTGAGTACAGCATTATGACAGTGAACCATAAAATAGGAGAAAACTAGAAGATGTAAGAACAGAAGTGTTTTGAGATGTAGTTCTATAGAAGGATGCTCAAAATTAGGTATACTGAGAATGTAATGAATGAGAAGGTACTCCACAGAAAAGAAGAAAGTAGGAACGTATGTAAAACATTGACAAGGTGGAGGAACCGGATAATAAGACAATGAGGAGTAAATTTGGTGGCTGTAGAGGGATCTGCAGAGGGTAAAAACTGTAGGATATAGAGATTGGAATCATCCAACAAATAATTGAAGCTGTAAGGGTGGGAGGGGGGAGAGGGTGGGAGGGGGGAGAGGGTGGGAGGGGGGAGAGGGTGGGAGGGGGGAGAGGGTGGGAGGGGGGAGAGGGTGGGAGGGGGGAGAGGGGAGGAGGGGGGAGAGGGTGGGAGGGGGGAGAGGGGAGGAGGGGAGGAGGGGGGAGAGGGGAGGAGGGGGGAGAGGGGAGGAGGGGGGAGAGGGGAGGAGGGGGGAGAGGGGAGGAGGGGGGAGAGGGGAGGAGGGGGGAGAGGGGAGGAGGGGGGAGAGGGGAGGAGGGGGGAGAGGGGAGGAGGGGGAGAGGGGAGGAGGGGGGAGAGGGGAGGAGAGGGGAGAGGGGAGGAGGGGGGAGAGGGGGGGAGAGGGGAGGAGGGGGGAGAGGGGAGGAGGGGGGAGAGGGGAGGAGGGGGGAGAGGGGAGGAGGGGGGAGAGGGGAGGAGGGGGGAGAGGGGAGGAGGGGGGAGAGGGGAGGAGGGGGGAGAGGGGAGGAGGGGGAGGAGGGGGAGAGGGGGAGGGGGGAGAGGGGGGAGGGGGGGAGAGGGGGGAGGGGGGGAGAGCGGGGGAGAGGGAGAGGGGGGAGAGGGGCGTGAGGGGGGAGAGGGGGGTGAGGGGGGAGGGAGGCATCTTAATAGGGTGCCAAAGAATACATTTCCACATCAAGTGCTCTGATGTAAATGCCAATGAAGGAGAGATACAGAAAGACAGTTACACAGACTGAGTAGCATGTGGAATCGCAAAGAGCAAGAGCAGTTAACAATAGACTTATACAACACAAAAGAAAAGCAGTCAGTCATGGTGAAAAGCCTCACCCTGGACGTCCCCCTGTGGGTCACGGTAGTACCACTTGTCACTGCCGGGCGGGACGGACGTGGGTGGGGGCACGCCCGTACGGTGGTCCTCGTCCTCCATGAGCTTCGCCACCAGGTCGTCCGCCACCTCGCGCATTCGCTCCATCTCCTCGTCGGGCCTGCTCGAGCTCCTCTCCCTCTCCCTGCCCCTGTCAGACGGGGCGATCGAAGGTGCCGGCGGCGGCGGCGGAGGCGTCTGCTTTTCCGTGGCAGTACGACGCGACTCGACATCCTCGGTGCCACCAGATCGATCTGTGCTCCTCGATGTTACACTCCTGTGATAAATTGAAAAGACATTGTAGCAGTGGGCAAAACTGAACAATATCATCTTTTGTGTTTCTTTTAATGCTAAAAGATTTTATTTTGGGAAAAAGATAATTCTGATACTAAGAAGAAATACTCTGCAGCAGTGGAGCAGCCTGTGCACTGTTCGGAGAGTTCTCAACAGACTGACGGTACGTTTACACTGCAGCCTCTCCACCCACCAAGCGCATCGCCGACAGCACCGCAGAGATTAAATGAGACCACCAAGTCAGACTGGTGGACAGTGCCTGGTGAGGATACAGAGCTGGTCAGTGTTTTAAGCAGTAACCGTCAGTGGACATTCAGAAACTTGAACTGTGACTGGCTACTTTGAGATCACTCTAGCTGTGCCACTGCCAAGGGGACGGCTTCTTATTTGTGCAGTTCCCCAGGCACTATTAAACCATGCCTACACTCGTACACTGCAAACCACTGTGTGGCACAAGCGACAAATGGAGCTTCCCACAGTAACACACCTTAGGGTTTCTAGCCATCCCACTTGTGTACTGATCACGGGAAAGATGACTTCTCACACACCTCTAAATTCACTGTAATTAATTCGCCATCTCTATAGGAGCAATATGTAGGGCGCTGTAGAATATTTCTATGGTGCACACTTAGGACTAGATGGCGAGGTAAAATAAGGAACAACCATCTCACTGAGCACTTTTCTCACCAGGAACTGTGATGAAATGAAGAAACAAGTATTGATACATTCCTATGCATTTTGTAAATACAACAAAGTGGGTTATTATTTTGATTTTCTAATTATGCTCATAAGGAAACTATGATATTTATTAAAAGGCATATGAGAAACAATTTAAATCCAGTACTATGGTATGAATAACCACACAATCCAAGGTACAGTAAAGCAACAGTGTAACGTAACAGTCGTGACACTTCATCTCATTTCTGTTACCTGCAGTGACAACAGCACCCCAAGCAGACAGAAGCGACACTTCTGGACGGGATATCGGTGTGTGGAAATGCTAACATTTCTACTGATTTATAATACAGTTTTTACAGTAGGGAGTACATGTAATGCCGTAAAAATCGACAGCAGAAAAATGACACCACATTTGTCAGTCTTTGGTTTCCTAAGGAAACTCCTGAAGGTATGAAACAACAGATTACAGGACAGTTTTAATAACAAAAAATTACCAGTAAACACCAGATCTGACTTTCTGCAGAAAGACACCATATATCGACCCAACAAAGCAAAATATTGTTTGCTACACTTTCAGCTAAATCAGCCAATGTGGAACATAGGAAACCTACAAGGAATGTAATACCTATACGATTTAACTTACCAAATGAACCACTACACCTGTAGCTTAAGGGAAAACCACTCTGATGTAATAATTCGTCAAAAGCAATACAACTGTTTCCCAACCCAGAAGTAATGAATTCCATAATTATAGCTAAATCAGAGCCACAAATGGCAAGAATCTTCGACATATTCGGTTTTGATGTGAAAGTAATTAGTTACAAAAATACCTGTATATTAGAATGTTGAGTGAAGTGTGAGAATCATTTGAATTATTAGACTCCATAAATTTTTTTAAGTGCCAAGAAAAGTGCCTATGCAACAACAATAAGACAACAGCAGAAATTTATGCTGTGGAAGAAGGCAACAGTTTGTCGATCAGAAGAATGGTGTCAATCCCAACATAAAATACTAGGGTCACTCCAAAGGAAATGCACACTCTTTTTTTTTAAATCCATCTTTCATTCTACACGTTTAAAAGTTCTACAGTGTGCAGATAGATCCTTTAGGAACAATATTTTCATTTCTCCACATAATTTCCATCTTGGAACCAGCGCCTGTATACCCGCACGGTAAAATCCTGGACAAACCTGTTGGAGCCACTGTTTGGCAGTGTGCACAAGGGAGTCATCATCTTCAAATCTTGTTCCACAAAGAGTGTCTTTCAGTTTCCCAAAGAGATGATAGTCACATGGAGCCAGCTCAGGACTATAAGGCGGTTGTTTCAGTGTTGACCATCCAAGTTTTATGATCGGTTCCATGGTTTTTTGACTGACATGTGGCCGTGCACTGTTGTCCAACAACAAAACATCCTGCTTTTGCCGATGTGGTCGAACATGACTCAGTTGAGCTTGAAGTTTCTTCGGTGTTGTCACATATGGATCAGAATTTACAGTGATTCCACTTGGCATGATGTCCATAAGCAAGAGTCCTTTGGAATCGAAAAACACCATAGCCATAACTTTCCAAGCAGGTGGTGTGGTTTTGATTTCCCCCCCACTACCTACAGTCTCAATTGGAGCAGCTGAGGCCCTGCGTCCAGAGAAAATGATTACAGCAAGAGAGAGACTGCAAACGCTTTCTGGCGCCACCGAAGGACGACGACTTGTGAATCGACACAGGAGGCCAGGCCGGCTGCTTTCTGCCATACTGTGGGGCAATGAGCGGCAACTTATGATGTGTGCTACAGAAACACGGACCGACACTGACGTTCCGGCCTACCCCCAACATACGAGATATGCTGCGCCCTGTTCAAGACGACACAGCTCTTCGTGTGCCGAATGTGTACGGTGTACCTTGCAAGTGCGGAAGCATCTATATAGGCCAGACAACTGAAAACACGAGACTCTTGGTTGATGTGTCAACATACTGGGATTCCATTATAAAAGAGGCAGCTGAGATTAGAATGAACAACAACAATTTTTACAGAGACCATACGTACACACTTAGTTGGCATGGGGTTGGGCTTTGGATGTCTAAACAGTGTAATGACAAATGCTTGATGCTTGGAGGAACACAGAAGTGGAAGGTTTCAAATGTGATGTCAGCCCCTCATGTCACCTGACGTCACTTGGTCCCACAGTGGACCAGAGCTTTCAATATATATTATTTTGTATCTTGTTATAATTTTCTTGCTTACAACTTTTGGATACTAGACAACATTATTACAGCAGAGTACAAACTGATCTAGAACTTTCTCCACAAAATGTTTCTAAGCTTACCTTTTACTTATTGTGTGTGGCCTCTTTTGAAACACTCTACCCTACATTTGATACACTGCACCCAATGTGCTTTCCACTTCCAGAAGCAGTTTTGGTACGTCTCTTGCTAGATCGCAGAAACCACCGTCTGCGAATGTTCCTTTATCTCATCTATCGTTGGAATTTTCATCCTTTCAACGGGATTTTCAACTTTGGAAATAAAAAAAATAAAAGTCTGCAGGGCCAGGTCTGGAGGGTCCGCTTGTTTTATTTTAGGGTGCAAAAATAATTAAGGTCATATATACTCATGTCAGAACCGTACAACACGAAGACGAAAAAGGAGTTAAAAGCGACTACACGTTGAGCATAATTGATGGAAGTAAAGACAGCTAAAACCTCGAACTTTCTCTTGGAGAAAAGTCCATAAAACACGCCAGGGATACAACGGAGGTCCTGAACTACAGATTAAATGTCCTTCACCATATTGCTACGATGGATAAGAAGTAAAATATGGTCGACAGGCCACGCATCCCATCAGGAAACAGTAAACCATCAATGGCTGACAGACAATGAGCACAAAGTAGTGGGGAATCACCACTTAACAAATGACGATGGATAAAATTACAGTGCCCAATAAGCAAACTAACTAATATGATCTCCTCGCAGCAAAAGGAGCGAGAGGAGGTCGGCGAAGTCACTGGGAGAGGTTTAATTCCCCAGAGCTTGTGCCAATGAAGGGAATACAAGTGGTAATGCCAAAATGACACAACCTGCTGACAGACAGAAACACATAGATCACCGAGGGAATGGAAGAACTAGCATGTCAAGGTATGAGGATTGCATGAACACCAGCATACCCCCATTTCCATCAGTACTGAAAAATTTCTGTATTTGATATCATCTTCAAACTGTCAGTTTAGCAACACAGCTTCTCACATGTGATGTCATATTTGAAGAACAAACTGTACAGTTACTTCAGATAACTGCAAGAGCATTTCACAGTGATAAACTGCACAGTTCCCTCCAATAACCCCACATTGTCTGTCACCAGAATTTCAATTTGTTAGCCTCATTACCTCCACTTAGAAAAAGATGTGCTTTTGAATTTTATTAAAAGCTTCTGGAATATTTATGAACTCTGGGATACAGAATGAGTTTGAAATCCCAGCTGTGTCAAAAAAAGTGGCTATCTACAATGTTTTAATTTAAAAACTTAAATTTTTGGGGGCTATGATGCTGCAGTGAAGAAAGTAACTTTTGATCCTCTTTTCAGAAAGAAGTTCAACACTGCGGCAACCACCAACAAATTGCAGTTCCTCTTTTTTCTATTCCCCATTGCCACTTTACAATCATGAACATGAAAGCATTGAGAGAACTGAGGGGAAAACTGTAGCCTACAGCTTTAGTGCAGATAAAGTGTCCAAATTTTCACTCAAACGGATAACTGCACAATTAAACTGAAGTAATGTACATAACTTTAAACAATGAAACACAAACAATGACGATGGCACAAAATCTTATTTATCTGCCGCGTTGATGAGTTTAATGTTTTGACCATCTTCAACATTGCAAATAATTGTCAACTTTTGCTGTTTAATCTTAAGCTTTTCATCTGGCAGTCACAGGAAGACTAACTGTCACAGTATATAATTCAACATTCACATAACTAACATAATGCCATCTATCTGAGTGTTACGATATGATAGCAAAGTATTCTGGGCCACCAGAGCACGTGACCTGTGTGTGGAAGTCAACGCCTGTTCAAATCTAGCAGCAGTAATAAAAAAACTACTGTGAATTACAAATGATTTCTCCAATACCAATTTCATGCAACTTATTCGAATACGTTAGGAATTTGGTCATGACTGGTTTTTAGTTTTCTGCTTAATATTTATTCCTTAAAAGTGGACTACTACTCAGAGCAGAGTTCATTAAAACCAAATTTCTGGAACATTGTTCTTATGGCAATTTCAGTGTGACCGACAGAAATATTCATTAAAAGTTGGAATTCCTTAAAATTAGGTTCATTAATAAAGAGTTCTACTGTACAAAAAACATTATGTACAGAAATTTGTTGTAAGAAAAATACATTATAATTACCAAATAAAGTTATCAACCAGAAACTTCATATGGAGCGAGTGACATTTTGAATTAACTAACATCATTGATTTAATGTCTTAGTTTGACTTCGAACCACAATTTCTCAAAATGTTTTAATGGTGCATCCTACTAAACCAGATCTGTCACATCTCAATGTGCTACAACAATGCAAAAGATCACAGCAAAAACACTCTTAACCATTGGGTGTGATAGCTTACAAGGTCTCTTTACAACTACTCCATTACACACACTCTTCTTTGCTGCTTCTACCACTGGAATATATTTTATATGTGCCGCCCCCACCTTTGTTTTCCTTTCTAGCAGTAAAGCAGGTTTCCAATCGCTTACCTTGGCGAATCGCTGCCAGTAGAAGCACTCTTGGTCACCTCCTGCATTGGTCGAATGTGCCGCTCTGCCGGGTCTCCAATACCATTCTGTGATGCCGACCGCGACACTCCCGGTGGGACAGTGTCACGCTGCGTGAGTGGTGACCCGGCCCTCTTGCCGGGATCTCCCGACAGAGCAGAATGGCGTTGCCCACGAGCAGTACTGTGACCTCCACTACCGTCCTGCGACAACAAGAACTATACACAATATAGTAACGATATTCTTGTTGCAACAAACAACAAGCAAACACTGACATCTTGAAAAATCTCTGCCAAGTCAGAATGGTTATGCAACTACGTAATGAAGTTACTTTTAATTATTTCAAGAAATTGGACAGAGAACAGAAAGAAAAAAGTAACAACACTTCACTAGAAGGCCAGAGGAATGTACACACAAACACACACACACACACACACACACACACACAATAGGGACAATGATTACGGAAAAATAGTTCCATAAGTAACTGTGTTAGAAATGAAGATGCCATTCTCTTCTTCCAAAATCCAATTATTTTTCTGCATTTATCGATTACATATTACACAGCAAACATCTTTTTATTACTCATAAAAAACAGAAATTCACAAGAACTTTTTAGATACTTCTCTGCCTCATCAATGTCCTCTTAATTTGAGCAGAATTCTCTTGCTTTGAGTCATTCATGCCCATTTAAGAAAAAGAAGAAACTGCATGCAGCCAGGCCAACTACATAAGAAGGAAGATTTACAGTTTTAACATCCAACTGACCTTGCCGTTGGTGGGAAGGCTTCCATGCCTCAGCAATGCAGATAGCCGTACTGTAGGTGCAACCACAACGGAGGGGTATCTGTTGAGAGGCCAGACAAACGTGTGGTTCCTGAAGAGGGGGCAGCAGCCTTTACAATAATTGCAGGGCCAACTGTCTGGATGACTGACTGATTTGGCCTCGTAACATTAACCAAAACAGCCTTGCTGTACTGGTACTGTGAAAGGTTGAAAGCAAGGGGAAACTACAGCCATAATTTTTCACAAGGACATGCAGCTTTACTGTATGAAGAGGATATAAAATGTAGACTGGCAATGGCCAGGAAAGTGTTTCTGAAGAAGAGAAATTTGTTAACATCGAGTATAGATTTAAGTGTCAGGAAGTCGTTTCTGAAAGTATTTGTATGGAGTGTAGCCATGTATGGAAGTGAAATATGGACGATAAATAGTTTAGACAAAAAGAGAATAGAAGTTTTCGAAATGTGGTACTACAGAAGAATGCTGAAAATTAGATGGGTAGACGACGTAGCTAATTAGGTGATACTGAATAGAATTGGGGAGAAGAGAAATTTGTGGCACAACTCAACTAGAAGAAGGGATCAGTTGGTAGGACGTGTTCCCAGGCATCAAGGGATCAGAATTTTGGTATTGGAGGGCAGCGTGGAGGGTAAAAATCGCAGAGGGAGACCAAGAGATGAATACACTAAGCAGATTCAGAAGGATGTAGGTTGCAGTAGGTACTGGGAGATGAAGAAGTTTGCACAGGATAGAGTAGCATGGAGAGCTGCATCCAACCAGTCTCTGGACTGAAGACCACAACAACAAACAACATCCCATTGACAGCACAATTGTGTGAGAGAGAGAGCAACAGCTCAAATTATGATACAGGGGAGAAAGAAACTGGTCATCTGTTCTCGAAAGGAGCCGTCATGGCATTCACCTGGAGTGATTTTGGGAAATCATGGAAAACTGCTGCCCAGTCCAAGTCTGCTAACCACTGCAACACCTCCCTCGGTCCCAGCAAACACGACAGGGTGGCAGCAATTCATAATGAAGCTCATGTGTTGACACCTCCAAAAGAGACGTGCAGGCACAATGCAATAGTGATATGGCCCTTTCTCCACTTCCAAACAGTCACATTTCTTTGATTTACTTGTTGTACTGGTACCGTATCTACTTGTACAACTGTCCACCATTTATACTTAGTACTGTCTTAAAGAATTGCATCTCTGACCTTTTGAGTGAGTTCTTTGTAACCACATCTACTTGGTGACATGGGCTATTGAAAACTGATGTTCAATCATCTGTAAACTCATTGAACCAGTATCTAACTGCTGTCCCAGATGGTGAAAGGTCACTACTAATAGCATGAAACTTCACTTTTATCTCACCATGTTTTTGCACGCAAAGGCAAAAACCAAATCGCTGAAGAATGCTGCATTTGGTAATCTCTGTGAAATTCATATTCGGCTTACTTAAATGGCTGCCAATTCTGAATTAACAAACACATCAGTGTCATTTTTGTTTTAGTGCCATCTAAAAGAGGGTAGCACATGGCGGTAATACCTACTTATGTTCGCAATAGCATCTTCATCGAACATAGATACTGACTGGTCTGAAGCAAAGGGACAGAACTCAAGATAATGTGACAAACTTTACCAAAGAGGGTAACATTACCTTTTTACAAGCACACAAAAGGAACCAGATAGTATTAAGACTCAAGAACATAAGAGAACAACAGCGAAATGCAAGTATTAATAAGATGCGTTTGACAAGAAAATAACAGAAAAACAAGATTCCCATGCATTAAATATCTTGCCTACAGTCAACTGTAATGAACAACTGTGCACTGTCACTAAACTTTGGACACTGGCACTCACACTCTTACCATTTGCACAAGCACAGGTAATGTCAGTTATTATAAAGTTTAATAATTCACTAGGTTGCTGCCAAGGTCAATGTTTATACATTATTTAATAGATTAATATAGTGATCCTTTTATATTTACAGAAGAAGCTTTGGCTACTGAGGTTTCATACAAATTTATTTTGAACAATCCCTATGGGTAGGGGATTGCAAAAGACGATTGCATTCAAATAGTTTCGAGATTTCCCGATACACCGAAGCGGTGGATACAGTGCCGACTTGATCAATCGTATGACATTTAAATAGCGGCACTAGCGTGAGGGACGTGCAAGAAACTGATGTACTAGGGATTACAACAATCTAACATGGTGCTTAAAAAATTCACAATTTTGTGAAGCACTGGAGGGAATAACATTAAATTTTATCAGCTTGTTAACTTCTGTTATATTTGAACAGGTCTGTAATACAAGTTCTGATACATACGGACACCATATACACATACTTACGGTGCTTTTTAAGTGAAGGTAACATTGAAAGGCAGAAAAACTACTACTTCAAAAACCATTACTTGATTCTAAACCCAAGTGAATATTTTATTTGTTTATGAGAAACTGTCAGTAAAAAGGTTATATACCAGTCATACTAAATCCTGATCCTGACATATGCATCCGAAACCTGGGTTATAAAAGGAAGAGATAAAAGCAAAGTACACGCTAGTGAGATGAAATTCTTGAGGAACAGTATTGGAGTGACAAAGATAGACAGGTTAAGAAATAAGAGGACCAGAGTGTTAATGAAGGTGGAACCATTATAGGAAGAGAGAGAGAAATCAAGGCTGAGATGGTATGGGCATGGAGGAGAAGAGGATACCAGGAGGATACACAAGATGAAACTGGAAGGAAAGACACCAAGAGGAAGGCCGAGAGAGAGATGACTGAAAGGAGTGGAGGAATGCGTCCAGAAGAAAGGAGAAGACGGGACCAAGGTGAAGATGGAGAGATGGTGGCAAACAGAAGACAATGGAGACGCTTATGTTCCAAACAGACCCAGACAGAGGCTGGAAACTGTCCAAGACGGTGATGATGATGATGATGATGAACTGTAATGATTTGCCAGTTGGGTTGCAAATGAGAATTCATCACTGTTCACATAGAAAAACGTTACCAGCTTTTAATCAGCTTTGGATCAAGCTGATAACATTCAGATGAAATGAGAAAGAAAATCCAGAATGTCTAAGAAACGAAATAAGTATCGCTAAACTGACTGCAATTGTTATCACAAGAATAAATTACTGCAGAAAGACCCATTTTGGAGATAGTATCAACAGGCATAACTAAATCTCTTGTTTGATAATTGTACTGAATCGTGATTGCAATCTTTTATTTATGTATTAGTTGTTGTTGTTGTTGTTACACATGATCTGCACCATGAAAGGTATTACCATCTACGTTTCGCTGCTGCTGAAGAACAGCATCACAGAACATTTAATGGGGCACCGTGAAAAACAAACTTGGCTGTGGGCGAGCAGAAGTTACATCTTGTTGCCAACCATGGGAATGTATACTGTATATTGGGTGACAATTATTGAACTACACAATCCAAGAGCGTGATAGCTTCTGATTGGTTTGCATTAGGACATCTCGTAACCTAAATCCGAATATCTGTAGTGACTTTTACATGTTGATAAAGTGTGTGCAAACCATAGTTTGCAACTAATTTATGTTTTTTTCCCCCTACAGTTCAATAATTATCGCCCTGTACTTTAGGTTTTTATGAACATCCACCACATTTAAACTGCAGTTTGCCTGAATCCATCGGCATTTGGAATCAAATTAACTTTACAATTGGACAAATACTCAACAACAGCACACACTTCTGCAGGATATGCTCAAAGTCTAGATAGGGGCCAGTTGCATACTTTCGTGTTTCATGCAGCAATATTGTTAATCCTCACCATGAGCTATGATGGGAACATTTGGGGGTGTGTCAGCTGTTGATTCTTCACAGCCATGAGAGAGCAGCAATGCTTTCAGGAAAAATAACAGCTATGTTCTCAGGTCGTACTGAAATCACAACATTTTTGGAAGAAACATCCAAATATCTGTGACAATGAAGATATAAATATCACAGCTACCCTGCTAGGAAGACGACGAAGAATAGTGATACCACAGTAGGTAAACAAAAAGGGCAGTGAAGATAAAAATTAATGTAAACAGTTTCTTTTTATTTTATTCCTCCTTGTATTATCAAAATGTAGACAATCAATAAATGACAGTTTATGTTAACTGTTTAGGAAGAGGAAGTTTGTAATTTTGATTAGTCAGAATATGTTTAAAAATAAGTTTTTCTCAAGGAACTACTTTATATAAAAGGGGGGGGGGTGTCTGGGGGTTGTCTTATATTCAAGGTCACCTTATAATTGGGTAAATATGGTAATTACATTTTGAGCTTTGGTAGATTAGAGTTTTAATACAATTATTTAGTATTTTTGTAAGAACTGACCCATCCAAACAAATTTCTTCTGATGCGGGCCAAAAATTAGCCACTCTTTGCCTACCACACTGTCCAAAGATCCTAACGAGATTAACTTCTGGACACTGCACATCCACTGGTCTTTGATACTTTTTGTTTTGTTATAATGTTACATGTCTGAAGGAAAAAGTATGGGCTATGTTAATTATGTCTATCAAGCAAACTTTGATATAGTTAAAAATATTATGTACAGGCATCAGTAAAATGAGAAGGGCTGAAATTTATATCAAGGCAATAACAAAGCCAACGGTAATACTTTTTTGTGTTAGCTACCTTCCAGAAAATAGTTAGCTATCCTCCAACGAAAAATATTGAAAGAGAGGCATAACAAGTATCATACTAATACGAATGGGAAGTATATAGTTCCCCTTTTCTCACCGACGAGTTAAGACAAGACTGTGTGCAGTGGGACTTACCTCGTCATCAGACAGGGGAGTTCCTCCGTGGAATGCCCCCGAAGCGTCAAAGCTACCCCTCGACTCGGTTGGCGTCTCTGTCGCCCTGCAACAAGCTCTTATTCAGTAAATAAGCCCTCGTAGCTATTTTTTTTCTCCCTACCATTCGACAAAGTTTCATTCTAATTAACACATTTCCAAGAACTTTAAACTGTGGCATTGTCACTGGGCTATAGTGATCACAATACTGTTATTAACATAAAAACTTACTTTTGCTTGAATTGCAAAGTATTTCTTTTAATATACAAGGCAATGCATTGTGCACAGGACCAGTTTGAGAACATTTTCTCACACAATGTTACTGCCCCCCCCCCCCCCCATGACAGTTGCTTTTTACTCATTTTATCAATGTTATTAATCCAATTATCCCTCTCCACTGCTGAAACGTAGCATTCCCACTTTCCTCATGATGGAGCTGCATTTGATTACTGGTCACAGCAGCAATTTAAACTGACATGCTTGTCAGTGAAATGGCTTCCAATAAAAATAACTGCACCATATGAGATGTATTATGTGTTTCACGACAAATGTTATAATTTTGTTTTATATCGGTTGTCCCTACTTAAGAGTTGTCAGGTACATTTTCCCCTGATCTTCTGGCAGATATTCTGCAATTTTGTTTTTGGAGTCAGCTCTTCACATCTTTTGTAGGGCACTCAGTGTTAAAAAAAAAGTGTCCATTTGGTGCTGCTGCCTAGTGGTGGCAGTCATTGCATGCCAAGGCGGTGTTGTTGCTGCTGGAGTACTGTCTGTTATTCTTGGTGTTGTACAGTCCCTCGTAACGCATGCCAGTAAAACGGGTACCACACTAAACTAACTTGGGGCCGTTCTATCAAACGGACATGTACAATTCCACTTCAAAAATAATTTTGTCTGTAAAGGAAAGACTCTTATTCGTCACACTAGGTGTCACATAAAGATGGGATGAGCAGTATTTGTTTGGGCTGACACTAGTTACACACTATAAAAACAAAATTGCAAATAACTGCCAAACACAGTGAGAAAATAAGACTGACAACTCTCAGGAGAGACAACCTGTATATACAGAATGTATCACAATTAACAGAGGGAAACAGATGTGAAAATATATGACAAAAGTAGCAAAAGTATTTCAGCATACATGGGTTCACAAATGCACTGTTTTGGAGATAACTGAGGATGTGTGGTTACCAGCTAGCACTGACTTCAGTATTGATTGATATAAATGTATATGAAATGTAAATTTTTCAATTAAGTTTCCATCTAACTGGGCTCAAATTGCAACCACGGCCTATCATACCTAGTACAATGATGGAGAACCTGGTATATACGAGGGCGGTTCAGAAAGTAACCTCCGATTGGTCACAGTGCGGGTTGTGGGGGGAGTAGCGACACCATCTGTGCGTTCACGCACTCAACAGGTCAGTCGGCATAAAGCCGTGGTCGAGTGAACGTCGTACCTGCGCTAGTTTAGTTTTTGTGGCAGTTTGAAATGTGTGCTGCAATAGAAAACCCCGCCAAATGTGAAGTGCGTGCTGTCATAAGGTTTTTTACAGCCAAAGGATATTCTGCAGCAGCTATTCATCGTGAGCTTTGTGCCGTGTACAGACCGAGAGTTATGAGTGAAGGAGTTGTCCGTGAATGGGTACGTTTATTTAAAAGTGGACGAGAAAACGTTCATGATGAAGAGAGGAGTGGTAGACCATCATTGGTGACTGACGAACTCGTTCAGACAGTTGATGCAAAAGTTCGTGAAAATCGACGTTTCTCAATGTCGGAGTTGTCTACTGGTTTTCCACAGATTTCTAAGACTCTCTTGTACGAGATAGTGACAGCAAGATTGGGTTACCGTAAGTTCTGTGCACGATGGGTGCCCAAAATTCTTACCGACCACCACAAAACTCAAAGAATGGCCTCTGCATTAGACTTTCTGTCACGTTGTGAGGACGAAGGAAACCCAAGTTAAACAGAATCGTGACCGGTGACGAAACCTGGATTAAGTACGTGAACCCTGAGACAAAAGAGCAATCAAAGATGTGGGCACATTCAAATTCGCCTACCAAACCAAGAAAAGCCTCGCAAGATTTTTCTGCCAGAAAACTGATTGCAACGGTGTTTTGGGATGCCAAAGGGGTGTTGTTGGTTGAATTCATGGAACGTGGTACGACCATTAATCAAGACGTGTACTGTGAAACAATAAAAAAGTTACGACGGGCTACACAGAACAAACGCCGTGGTATGCTGACTTCCGGTATCGTTTTTTTTGCACGATAACGCCCGTCCTCACTCTGCTCGCAGAACAACGGCCCTTCTTGAGTCCTTCAAGTGGGACGTTATCAACCATCCACCTTGCAGCCCAGACCTGGCGCTAAGTGATTATCACCTCTTCATGCATTTGAAGAAATGGCTCGGGTCACAGCGGTTTGATGACGACGAAGAGCTCAAAGATGCGGTCACAGGCTGGCTCCAGGCACAAGCGGGTGATTTTTATGCAGAAGGAATTTCAAAGCTTGTGAAGAGATACGATAAGTGCCTCAATCGCTATGGAGACTATGTAGAAAAATAGTGCAAAGATGTATATATTAAAATATTTTTATTTAGCTTGGTGTATTTTTTTAAATCAACCGGAGGTTACTTTCTGAACGGCTCTCGTACATCGTTGGGACACAAGCACATTTTGGAGTCGATGTACGATGACATCTAACATGTCAATACGGTTCAAGATGGGTAAGTGAAGTGGTATCTGTACCTCAGCCACCTAGATAACATGACTTCAACTACCCGAGTTTTCTGTCTGGAGTCACTTCAAAAGTGAGGTACACAGCACTCCCATTAATAGGACTCAAGAACTGGAGCAGTTAATTGTACCATCTTGTCAAGATTTACAAAATGATACAGGGATGTTTCAAAGCATTTTAAACACTGCGGACATGAATGTGAGGACGACACTTTGAATGAGACTTTTCACAGGTACTAGTGTACAGTAAATTTTAATGTGTAATGTGCTAAAGTAGTCGATATTGCATTACTTGTTACCCCTTAACTCACATTACTGTACTGTATGCTAAGAGGTGTTGTCTGCCCCTATGTTTAAACCAATATTTAAGGCAAAAATCACTTGAAAATTTGAATGTAAGTTATATAAATTTTATTTTTGCCATTATTTAAGTGTTGTTCAAAAACTCAATATTATGAAAGGGGTAATTACTATTCACCATATAGCAGAGATGCTAAGTTGCAGACAAGCACAACATAAAGACTGTAAGAAACTTAGTTTTCTGCCAACAAGACTTTCTTGTTGTGCCTATCTGCAACTCAGTATCTCTGCTATATGGTGAGTAGCAACTATCCTTTACGTGATATTGTCACATTCCATCCTGCGTTTTCCATTGTTTCATTTGGCTCAAATACTCCTTGCACTGAACAAATCCTAGAGTATTTTACTTTTGTCACACAAAATCCCACACTTCTGAATAGTTTTTTAATAGCACACATAAATGAACCGTGAGAGAAATGATTTTTACATTCTGAAAAAATATAGTACCTATCTAGCAAATAAATTTTCACGTAACACTAACTTCTATGACTCAAACTTGCATATAAAAATTGCACTCAATTGACATTCAAAGCTAGGATCTACATTTCTCTTTACTACAACTCACAAGGAAAGATCCATGTGGTGGAATAAACTTTTTGAAACCAATTTTATGGTGACGTATGTAAAGGTCCTGTGTATCATGCCCTGCAGCCGTTCACCCTGATGGGCCCTCATTTATGAGTAATTGACGAGAGGAGGGAATAAGTAAATAAATAAATACATTTCATCATTTCACATGACATACAATAGCTTTAAAAAAAGTAGGGTAGTGCAGACTGGTTGTCTAGTGTACTGGTTAGAGAATGGGCCTCGCTCGCAGAAGTTTGCAAGTTCAAATCTCACCAGGTGCGTTAAATTTAGTATATTTTAATCTTTTTCGAAATTACTTTGATCGTTACTCTTATTAAATTAATTTTGTTAAATGCAGTTATTTTTATTTATATTCCCTTGTCAATCACTTCAATCATTATACCAACTTTCTCATTTGCTCTCATTTTTCTCCCTATCGTTCTTTTTCCACTTGGACTTATTGTGAATATGAATTTAATTATATTTACTAATATATGGTTATAATAGAGGGAAACATTCCACGTAGGAAAAATATATCTAAAAACAAAGATGATGTGACTTACCAAATGAAAGTGCTGGCAGGTCGACAGACACACAAACAAACACAAACATACACACAAAATTCAAGCTTTCGCAACAAACTGCTGCCTCATCAGGTAAGAGGGAAGGAGAGGGAAAGACGAAAGGATGTGGGTTTTAAGGGAGAGGGTAAGGAGTCATTCCAATCCCGGGAGCGGAAAGACTTACCTTAGGGGGAAAAAAGGACGGGTATACACTCGCACACACACACATATCCATCCACATATATAGAGACACAAGCAGTACTTGTGTCTGTATATGTGTGGATGGATATGTGTGTGTGTGCGCGAGTGTATACCCGTCCTTTTTCCCCCTAAGGTAAGTCTTTCCGCTCCCGGGATTGGAATGACTCCTTACCCTCTCCCTTAAAACCCACTTCCTTTCGTCTTCCCCTCTCCTTCCCTCTTTCCTGATGAGGCAACAGTTTGTTGCGAAAGCTTGAATTTTGTGTGTATGTATGTGTTTGTTTGTGTGTCTGTCGAGCTGCCAGCACTTTCATTTGGTAAGTCACATCATCTTTGTTTTTAGATATAATTATATTTATTTATCTATTACAATACTTAGACTGAAAATACCAATCTATCAGTTAAAAATACAAAAGGTGAAAATCTTTTTATGCTTACTGTGAAATTGTGTCAAAATGTGTTTTTTGCAGTAAGATTTGCAGTTGTGTGTGGTAATTGTCATACAAACATTTCAAACAAATTCCTATTGCACTATGGATAAAATGATGCAGATGGAGATTTAAGCAAAAGAAGGGATAATAAGTAACATGATATCCAAGCAAAATGAGGAATTTAACTAAAGACTGTAATAACAGATGAAAATATAGGATGACAGGGACCAAAGTATTGGGTGACAAAAATGAAAGAAATTACATCATAATTAACAGATAAAATTAATTATAATCACATGATCAAAGATTCCAAATGGAAACAGAACAATGAGAGCAAATGAAAAAGATGGTACAATAATTAGCATGATGTCACTGATAAAAATTTGAAAACAAAAAAACTTAAAATATCTGTCAAGATTAGAACCCACAACCTTCTGCATGTGAGGCCCTTACCCTATCCATTACACTACAGAACCAGTCTTCAAAAAACTGCTTTTTTTTCAATCTACTGAGTGTCGTGCAAAATCCTGCAATTCTTTTTACATTGGTTACTCATTAACGAGACCACGAGGATGAATGGCTGCAGAGTATGAAACTTTGTATCTTAACCTATATCACCATGCAGATGGTTTCAAAAAGTCGATCTCACCACTGGGGATCTGTACTTGTCAGAACACATTCGATTTTACCCAAAATTTTTACATATTTTATTGGAGAAACACGAAGATGCCTATCACCATTGTCCTGAACTTCCTTCTCAATGATTAAATTTTACACGTTCCTATGAACACATTTTGCACTACACTGTAGAAAATGGGTACCCAACGTGTGTCAACGACATACAAAGAAGGTGACAATGCAACCGAGAATAAAACATGTAGGATTAGCAATTTAAGAAAGGTAGGGGGATATAGAAACTTTCCACCAGAACTTAGCTCAGTGCAAGTTCAAAAATTTCCATGTGGCCTGAAAGAGAACTTCATGCGTTAAGAACTAAGTTAGGCATTGGGTGAAATATGAACCCAATTAAGCAAGGGCTTAATTGACAAGTTTAAATTTTTAACACATTTATAATAACCAGAACAGTACTTCAGACTGAAGTCAGTGGCAACTCGTAACCACACATTTGCAATTATTCATGAATGGTTTGTTTGCAGGCTCATTTTGCTCACATTCTTTCACTTGTGCTAGTTTTCACTACTAATTATGATATGTTCTGTATACAGATATTGCACTTGAGGCCTGAGGTACCCCTCTCATCCCAAGCAGTCACTTGAGTTATTTGGTCTTAAATTGGTCCTGATTGTGTAACATTACAGATATACACTGAAGATCCAAAGAAACTGGTACACCTGTCTAATATCATGTAGGGTCCCCGTGACCACACACAAGTGCTGCAACATGACATGGCACGGACTTGACTGATGTCTGAAGTAGTGCTGGAGCACCATGAATCCTGCAGGGCTGACCATAAATCCATGTGAGTACGAGGGGGTCGAGATCTCTTCTGAACAGCATGTTGCACAGCATCCCAGATATGTCCAATAATGTTCATATTTGGAGAGTTTGGTGGCCAGCGGAAGTGTTTAAGCTCAGAAGAGTGTTCCTGGAGCCACTCAGTAGCAATTCCGTACTTTTGGAGTGTCGCATTGTCCTGCTGGAATTGCCCAAGTCTGTTGGAATGCACAATGGACATGAATAGGTGCAGGGTATCAGACAGGATGCTTACGTACATGTCACCAGTCAGAGTGTTCTCTAGACATATCAGGGGTCCCATATCAATCCAACAGCACACACCCAACACCATTACAGAGCCTCCAGCAGTTTTAATAGTTCCCCGCTGATATGCAGGGTCCATGGGTTCATGAGGTTGTCTCCATACATGTCTATTCACAAGATACAATTTGAAATGAGACTCATCTGATGAGGCAACATGTTTCCAGTCATCAAGAGGCTAATGTCGGTGTTTATGTGCCCAAGCGGGGCGTAAGCTTTGTGTTGTGCAGTCATCAAAGGTACACGAGTGGGCCTTTGGCTCCGAAAGCCCATATCGATGTTGTTTCATTAAATGGTTCACACACTGACACTTGCTGATGGCCGAGCACTGAAATCTGCAGCAATTTGCGGGAGTGTTGCACTTTTGTCACGTTGAATGATTTTCTTCAGTCGTCATTGGTCCCGTTCTTGCAGGATCTCTTTCCCGCTGCAGCGGTGTCAGAGATTTGATGTTTTACTGAATTCCCGATATTCACGGTACACTCGTGCAATGGTTGTATGGGAAAATCCCCACTTCATTGCTACCTCTGAGATGCTGTGTCCCATTGCTCAAGAGCTGACTATAACACCACGTTCAAACTCATTTAAATCTTGATAATCTGCCACTGTTGCAGCAGTAACTGATCTAACAACTGCATCAGACACTTGTTGTCTTATACAGGCATTGTCAATCACAGTGCCTGTTTATATACATCTCTGTATTTGAATACGCATGCCCACACAAGTTTCTTTGGCACTTCAGTGTAAAATGATTTGCTATGAATACACACATCAATGTGAACTGCAGTAAAATAAATATGATTTAGAATAAGACATCAAATGATTCTGAATATTTCTTCCAATCTCCTGAAAAATGTTTATTTTTGACAATTCATGCCTTTGCAATGAACTTGCCAACTGTGGTGATTGTATGCGATTTGGTATTGAATTCTTCCAAACAGTGCAAAGCTTTAAGCACCAGGTAATCTCACCCACCTATCAACATTGTCCCTGTAGATTGTGTAACTGTACACAGAAAAAACTCTACTAACAACTCTCTCTCAATTTACTAACATGTTAGTAGTGACATTTTTTATTATTATATATACAGTGGTAGACCCTGCTACTTTCTGGACACCCTATCTTAACAATTATTTTTGTCACACAGCATTTCATCTACATTGCTTCTACAGTAGTAAAGCAGTGTGCAGAGCAAAAGCTGGTATTTCTGTAGCAGCACGGCTCACCTAACATACCCAATGCACATGGGTATGAGGCTATTTAGTGCTGCTGTAATAGGCAATTTGATAAATTAAACCAACAGTCTGCCACATCAGAAATTATTAAGTCACTTTTTCCTGTGTTAGGCTGCACTTGTTACACACACTATCACACGTCCGTGAAACCATTTTTTTTTTGTCATTACCCATTTCATCTCCCAATAAATGTATGGACTCTACCCTTGTAACACGTCGAAGTCCGATTTCTTTTCTATATGTTTGTCTTAACTCTTTCCCTAGGCATTAAAGTTCAATAATTTCCAACTCACTTTACACCACCAGTGAAAGAAAATGATTTAGATTTTCTTCTATGATGGATCCCTTCAGAATTCTTTCTCTGTGTTAATATGAAATGAAAGCATCTGTCAAACATCACAATGACGAATGCATTGTTGAATGTACTTTCCTGGCCTCCGACAGATCACAAATATCACAGCATCTAAAATGGATAAGTGACACTGACAGTTAACATTTGTCACAATTCTTCTTGTTATTGAAGTTATAGATGGTTTGAATGTGTTAAAGACAAATGAACAAAAAAACGTGTTCTAATGATCAGAAAGTTACAGATAAGTCAGTAAACGGCGAATCTGCATTAAAACTTTTTAAGGATTATGGGATGGGCATACAAACACAGATACTTAATGAATAATAATGAAATATTGAAGTACACTATGCTTGTTGAAATATAGTTTCAGACTTTTACTTAAATTTCACAATCTGACTTATCTGAGGCGTCACACACTGTAAATACGCCCCCTCCCCCAAATAATTTCATTATGTGGGCCACAGAACACCCAGAACTTCATTCTGTATGTCACAAACTAATTCATCCACATTGCTTCTAATGTGTAAAGCAATGCACAGAGAAAAAGCTTTTCTTTTTGTAGCAGCACGGCTCACCTAACATACCCAGTTAACAAGGGCATGAGGCTATTTAGTGCTGCATAATAAGCAAAGTGATAAACATAAACACGTGGTTGTCATAGCTTGTTGTCATAGCGGTTGTCATAAGCTGCAGTACCTTTTAAATGTAAGAACTGTCTGTCTCAATGAGTCACATCTCGTTAACTGCATTTTGTTTCTATGACTGATTTTTTCCCCCCCCTCATACCAACATCCTGCATATCATCATATGCTGTTTCTACTGGCTTCCTAGCAATTTTTCTGTTTTCCATTTTGTACACAACTGCTCATGACAAAGGAACTTATTTAAAAGTCTTATTAATGTTTCAAAACAGGTTTTCACCTGCCAGAGACTATTTCAAGTTCACTGATGACAAACAAGATGTACACAAGACTCATTCTGATGCTGTCGCTGTTCATAAAATTATGGTCAATTTTAATACTTTGCAATATAGTCAATGCAGATAAATCTAAATTTTTTTTAATGAGGTTCATTTGCAAAGGAAAAACTCTTGCCACATATACGATTTTCATTATTTTATCAACCACATTTCTTAAACTTAAAGGCGCATTTATAAAAATATTCCAACGTATTTTGGACATTCATTCAGTACGGTAACACTTCTTGTTTTGGTATTTCGCTTAACAACCTTAACTTCCATTTTCAAGGCAAGTTGCTGGCAGAATTTAAACCACTTTACACAATACTGTGGAGTAAATGTGCGTGGTCAGAGATAACACGGTCAGTAAGAATGTCAGTCAGACAATACTTTATACATCTGAGAATAAAACAAAGCAAGCACAGATTCAGCATATCCACAGTGATTACGAATTATGTGGTCGATTATTACAGATGGCCATTGCGTGAAGTCTGGCATTGAAAAGTTGGAAAATAACTTCTCTGAGAGTGCAGACATGAAATGAGGAGTTTCCATATTTTTTTGAGCTGGCAACCCTCGACTTGGTTGAGCAGGTTGTCTGCCAATTCTATTTCCACAGTTCCCTTGACTACTCAAACCCAACAGGATTAGACTCTGGCCAATATCCCGACTTTCCCATGCTCAATGGAATGGCCAGTGGAAATACAATGTCCAGCCACTGCAGACATTGTGCTGTAGAAGGCAGTGCGTAACTGGCATTAGATGCATTGTTCTTATTCAGCACGTATTGTTTGTCCTATGTACCTTTTAACCTCCCCCCCCTCCTCCCTACACACACACACACACACACACACACACACACACACACACACACAAAAAAAAAAAAGAATTTCATATATCTGCCTTTTGTGAAAGATTATTTTCCACAGAACTTGACAGCTCTTTTTTCATGCTCCTCCTTGCACTTGGCTGCCATTTTCATTTGCGGATATCTCAATTTGGTTTTCGTACATCCGTTTTTACTGAATACCATTTACAATTTGCCCTGCACGCTGTCAGGGTGGATACTACATGAGTCCTGTATATTAAAGTTCTTAGTATGCTCCTTAGTTTGCGACGGCTGGGGGCAGGCAGACACCTGCAAGTATTAGTTGGTATGGGTGTGCTTCCAGAAAAACTGTTCCAATTTACAAGATACACAAATACTAGTTTCCTAAGATCAGAACTAAAGTTGTCAAGAATATCCTCTGACCTGTGTGACCCCCCCCCCCCTACACACACACACACACACACACACACACACACACACACACACACTAGAATGTAGCACTTCGCTTTCCTACCAACAAAACACATGACACACCCTACTTCTTGCAAATGTGTGCCTCTAGCTCATTTATACATGTCTCATCTATAATTTCACCTTAGCAGCATACCAGCGAACCCCTAATTCTTTAGAAGATCAAACTCCCATGCAGATATGAGCTGTACTGATTATTTCATAAATGCGTTATTGTGTTAAATATTTGCCTTTAAGCATTTATGTGAGAAAGTTTAAGAGAGGTTTGAAATTATACATAGAAGTTTGTTGCAAGTTGCTAAGCGTTCTCATTATGAAACGCTGGATGAATATGGACTGTGCAATTTGTCACACTCCATGGTGTATCTGGTACAGCAACCACAAAAGAAACACTCTAGGTTGCAGGGCCAACAATACTTTTATTGGCGCATTTTGCTCTTCTGGGGCGTCACAAGGGCGAAATATGTTAATAAAAGCATTGTTCCCCTGCAACTAAGACTGTTTTTCTTTTGGAATATAAATGCAGTAATTTTTGCTCCATTTTAAAAGCTAGCTTTTCACACATATCAAAAGTTTATGAAATCATAACCCCTGAACTACGTGCCGTACAATGACACTATTTTTCAGGTACATTAAGTGCTATACGCAGATACTGTATACAAAGTGTGTTGAAAACAATTGTAAGGAAGTGATAGATTAAAATGTCATGCCCGACTCTGAAGTCTGTTGCATGAACAGTGAGAACGTAGAAACAGGTAAGCTTCTGCCTTTCATTATTGTGTGTCAGTGAGATAAATATTTGAAATAATGTTAAAACATTGTTAGAAGTCGCTAAGGGCTCCGATTCTCAAATAATAGATGAATAAAACCCATATCAGTAATGTTGCCTCGATAAACACAGATTTTCTAACTGTCTTATACTCTTAAACTTTTAACGTAAGATTATACCTCTCAATGAATAGATTATGCCAGTATATCTAATTTTTGAAGTCGATCAATAATTACAATAAATATTATTGCCCCTACATTCCAAGTGATACCATGTTCTGGGACAGCATTTTAGTAATATAGTTCAACAATCTCATTTCTAATATATGGCTCTCAGGTATTTGCTATTTATTTATTGTGGGAGGCACAAGATATCTTTCTGATGGAACTGTGGCTAATTTGCAACGTAAATATTCATTTGATCTGCAAGAAAAGCCTTGACAGTTAAAGTTTGTACCAAGTAGTAAAATTATAGCTATTAACAATGGTTAGAGGTATTCAGTGAATAGCTCGACTTACCATTCAGGTAGTGGCCCAGACACGGAGTCGCTGTCCGTCCCGTGCGCCGCAGGGTGATTGTGGGCATGCGGCTGTGGATCCCAAGGCCTGTGCACGTGCGGGTGGGGACCGCGGGACGATACGTGGTCGTCGCCCCACGAGTTGCTGTTACTGCGTGGGACCGACCAGCCGCCCGTGTCCTTGTTAGGTTCCGAGTCCGAGCGCCAACTATTGCCACCGGTGCGACCTGCTGGCACATTGGAAACTGTTGAGTCTCTAAAGTGAGGAAGAAACTTGGAAAAACAAAAATTAAACGAATATGTTTTATGCCTCAGCTAACATGCAGAATATCTCGTGTAGAACAGTTACAGCTTTCAACACACATTATTTTTGTGTGTCTAAAAACAGCATATACCATACTGGCCCGAATATAATTCACACTTTATCCTCAAAATCTGGCCACAAGAAATTAATGTGTAGTTTATCTGGGCAACCCTACACATGGAAGCTACAAATATGGTGCTATTTTCTTATATATAAAAACAAAGATGAGGTGACTTACCGAACAAAAGCGCTGGCAGGTCGATAGATACACAAACAAACACAAACATACACACAAAATTCAAGCTTTCGCAACAAACTGTTGCCTCATCAGGAAAGAGGGAAGGAGAGGGGAAGACGAAAGGAAGTGGGTTTTAAGGGAGAGGGTAAGGAGTCATTCCAATCCCGGGAGCGGAAAGACTTACCTTTGGGGGAAAAAAGGACAGGTATACCCAAAGGTAAGTCTTTCCGCTCCCGGGATTGGAATGACTCCTTACCCTCTCCCTTAAAACCCACTTCCTTTCGTCTTCCCCTCTCCTTCCCTCTTTCCTGATGAGGCAACAGTTTGTTGCGAAAGCTTGAATTTTGTGTGTATGTTTGTGTTTGTTTGTGTATCTATCGACCTGCCAGCGCTTTTGTTCGGTAAGTCACCTCATCTTTGTTTTTATATATAATTTTTCCCACGTGGAATGTTTCCTTCCATTATATTGATATCATTAATTTGAATCCAACAATTACGTGTGCTATTTTCTTAGTTTTAAATAGAGCAACAATATGAAGTGGGTTTCAAAAGAGTCACAAATCAGGTAATAATATAAATGTCCCAAATGTTTTATTTTAGTAACGGTTATTACAGTGCTCATAGTTTCACCATTTTATGCAGCAGGACTAATACAGTTTTTAAATAGCTGAAGAGTAAAATTTAGTCTTAAGCAACGGAGTGGTATTGTCAAAAGAAAAACAACAACTAGCTTCAGGATTGGACACAATTTGGTGCAAAATTCAAATTCGCAATTATTCATTATGTGAGAAGTAAATCTAATAGAGATACTGGCAATGTGTTTGGATGAAGCTCCAATGCAACATCGGTTTTCAGTGGACACTAAGCTGAAAACTGCTGATTATTCAAGAAAATCAAACAGGGCTGACCAGTGGGTAATATCTTGCACTTGAAGGTAGCCCGGCACGCAAGTGAATTGTCTCAAAGTTGAACAATATTACCATGTTCGAGCATCACAGGCTTCGAGAAGTGCTGCACATCCGATGCCTCATGCAGTAATGAGAGTAGCAAACTTTGGGTTGAATGTGAAAAAATACTGATAGTGTACAGGAAACATCTGCAACGAAGTTAGCAATGATGACTGATCTGGTACTTCTGCATAATTCGTCTATATTACAACATTATAGCATGTGATTCAGTGTGACTGGCCATACATGTGCAACATCTAAGAATGTGGTCCTTCCCTGATGGGCTCAGTCTAATGGTTTGGTCTACTTTTACTCCATGCTTCATCCATGTGGTGAGTAACAAACTATCTGAATTCATATTCTAGTTATTCCATCCCGACTTTCCCATTTTTTAAATGGGTATATCACAAACGTGTCCTCACTTAGTTTCTGCCTCCTCTTCCTCTACAAATTAGAGTGTACAATATCTATTTGCACCAACTTGGTAAACGTGCAAGAGGTAAAATACACTGTATTGCTGACATTGTGGTTCCAAAAAAATAACATACTGTAACTTTTTATCAATATAAATACACTCTAAATATTTCACAACTGTTTCATGGTGTTGCTTCATGAAAGTCAAGCAAATATTTTAGTTGATCTATTGTCAACATGCTACCAATAGTCACTGTTCACCTGCAAGGAAAATGAAATACAATAACAATATGAAAGACACGGTAGCCAGTAGCGAAAGTTTGTCACACAGCAAAATCACAAACAATGTTAATGCAGATTTGAATAGGGCTTGATAAATATGTCTGTGGGATTCCTTTGGACATGGCAATGTGTGCAGAAACATCCATACACATTCCCACAATTGCTGTTCCCACGATGAGCACACAACCTCAATAATTGATACCATAGGTTGCCGGCTTATTTTAGTGGGGTCAACTTTGACTTCACAAATTATTTATTTCCACTAATTGTATATGTTGTAATAGCCTCAAAAGCTAATAACCTCAATAAGGCAAAAGATTTGTCAGTAGTGTTTGCAAAAATATGTAATCTTTACACTTTCTGTTAACTATCGTATCATTGGATGCATGATCTTAGTAACAAAAACAGCGTGACAAAATCATCGTATTTCCCCCCCCCCCCCCCCCCCCCCCCCACAAACAACAAATACATTTGCTTCAACATACATATTATCACATCTTCCACTTTTCAAAACTATAGTATCTACTGGAACCATAAAATGTCTCACCCGACAGGGACTCAGTACATATTACTTACACATTTCACAAAATAAAAACAAAAATCCTTGGTTAAAAAACAAATAGAAAAAAATATCACACATGGTTTGGTCAAGCAGAACCAAACTAATAAATAACAGATGACTTTTGGCAGAGCTTGATTAAGGTGTCTGAGGGATTCCTTTGGATACGGCAATGTGTGCACAAACATCCATACACATTCCCACAATTGCTGTTCCCACATTGAGCACACAACCTCAGTAATTGATACTACAGATTGCCGGCTTTAGAATGTGGGGTTAATATCAAAATACTGGCACAGAAACTTTCAATCAATACACAATTTACATATCATATTTTCAGCACTGACGAGTTCTTGAACATGACGATTTATGGCGTAGGAAAAAGTAGAAATAAAAATTAGACTTAACCAACTTATATGATGCTATTGCTATCACTTCTGAGGATAACATTCCACACGCAATGGGAGCTGGAGCAGGTTTTAAAGATACTCATGGTAGCCACAAATTACAGATATAATCAGTGAAGTTTTCCAAATCTGTGAGATATATTACAGACAAAATTGTGGCAACCTTTTGGCTGTCAAAACAGGTTACTGCAGGTGTCATATGACGCCGGGACACAGAAATAGGCCCAGTGACACAAATTTATGTTGACTTTTCCACTTGTGAGTTAACGAGCATTGCGCTCTCATTTAAATATATGTCCGAAAGATTCAGCCTACAGGAAGTGTAGATCCAGAACCGGATGCCACAAAGGGCACAGATTCACCACGAGATGGGGAAACTCCCAGGCGTCTATTGAGGCCTAAGCACTGTAGTGTGTGAGTGAGACAGACAAGATCCTACATCATAGGGAAACCCATTCCCTATGATGTAGGATCTTGTCTGTCTCACTCACACACTACAGTGCTTAGGCCTCAATGGACGCCTGTGAGTTTCCCCATTTCGTGGTGAATCTGTGCCCTTTGTGGCATCCGGTTCTGGATCTACACTTCCTGTAGGCTGACTCTTTCAGTCATATATTTAAATGAGAGCGCAATGCTCGTTAACTCACAAGTAGAAGGCTTCTGTGGCCAAGGAGGCGTAGCAGCATTAAATATGGCGGACCTAAGATCAGCTATTAAGGGAAACATTTATGGAAACTATTTAATTCTGTAGTAATGTAGGGAATCAAGCCACAGTAATTTTAATCTGCCATCCTCCATGAATTTTCATGGTGATCCCAATAAAACTTGAATATTGATCATAGCTATAATCATTTAGGATTTACTGTTTAAAGTGAGATTCATAACTTTTGTAACAAAGACTTGAACGCTGAAATCTGAACTCTTTAGTTAATCTTGACGATTGACATTTCATATAGAGGCACATCATTAAAATGATGAATGTTGTAAATATCAACTTTGTAACTTCATTTGTTTAAAAGATACAGTACATTTAAATTATCACTTTTTCAGTTAAGCATCAGCAAGGCTACTGGCTCTGACAGTCAAAGTTAAGAAGGGAATTGTATTGGTTTTATGTACAAGAATTTAACAATGGATATTATTGTTACTTTATTTAGAATGTGAAGGTGGTCAAGCTTTGATTATTTAAACATGTTAAAATGTAAAATAATGTAGAATAAGCTGTAGTCAATCAGATGGACAGCTTCAAGAAAGGGAACGGCTCTAGTCAGTTGAGTGACGATGTTCGGCGCGTGGATGAACGTGGCCGGAGATGCGCAGAGAGGGACAGTTCTGAGCTAGACACCAGAGAGTACAGTTCAGCTGAAGACACCAAAGGGTACAGTTCAGATACAAACGCAAAAGCGGAAGGTCAGTCTTTAGGCAGCTAGGAAGTGAAAAGACTTAGAAAATTTCGCATTGTGTGGTATCGCGGGACTTAGTCTCTGAGCAGTGAGCAGCTGCATGCCTGGTATGAACTCTTAACTTTTCACTTTTCGCGTCGTTAACAAGGTGGGGTATGGAATTGGTAATTCGCGATGTGATTATGAATGATCGAACTGTGTCAGATGATTATGAATGATCGAACTGTGTCAGATGGACATCAATCAATACACAATTTACACGACATTTTCAGCGCTGATGACTGTAATAGTAATTCTAAATATGTCCACTTTTGCTATTAATTGGCTTTCTGAATAAACATTATTCTAACCACATTGCAACTGTGTGGCCTACATCATTTATGGGTCGTTAATGTAGTTCCTGATATTATTATTATTACTGTTATTGTATGTTATATTAACTTTGTATTTTGCAGACTTGTCATCAGCCATACAATTTAACCAAACGGTCACAAGTGTCTAATTTAGGACTTGTGATGCGACACAAGGTAAGTTTGGGCCAAGACGAAGAGGAACCGCATGTGAGCCCGAATGTCTTTGGGATGTTAGTCTGCACTATTTTCAAAACTACAGTATCTACTGGAACCATAAAATGTCTCACCTGACAGGGACTCAGTACATATTACTTACACATTTCACAAAATGAAAATAAAAATTCTTGGTTAAAAAACAAATAGAAAAAAATATCACACAGTTTGGTCAAGCAGAACCAAACTAATAAATAACAGAATGACTTCTGGCACATTTTAAAAAATAGACTGGATGCAGAGCTTGATTCAGGTTTTGATTTTATCCATACTGGATGAGAGGTCGTGGTTGTGAATGTCAATATTAAAAAATATATCGGCTCAACCACTTGTATATAGTGTAAAACACTAAGATTGACGCGTTTCGGAAGTCAAGCTTCCATCATCAGAATAATAAAAAAAGAAATAATTTGCAGCAGGAAAGTGATAAATATGAGAGAGCTGGGGTCTATAAAATTCAGTGTAACACGTGCTAGGCAAGCTATGTAGGTCAAACTGGTAGGTCCTTTAAAATACGTTACAAAGAACATAGCGATGCTTTCCGGCTTAATAATTTCGAAAAGTCAGCTGTAGCCACGCATATTTGGGAAATGGGGCACACCATGTTGGGAATAGATCAGGATCTCGTTATTTTACATAACCAGGACAAAGGCAAAAAGCTGGATCTACTAGAACAGCTGGAAATTACGATACATAGCATGGATAATCAGAACACACACTGATACAAATAACTTTTTCAAACATTTCACTGGTTTCTTTTAGTAACTACATTTTTAGCAATTGGTAGGATACCACCATTTCATGAGGTCCTTGGAACATGTATACGTTATCTGTTTGTATAGACATCTCTGTGACTTCCTTGTTTACTTGCACGTGATCTCACTCGCGTTTCAGTGTCTTGTTTGGCTACGTGGTGTGTGGTATCAATGAAGACGCACGGGTGGTTTACGACAATAGAGGAGAAAGCCATGTGGTTAGATGTTGAACACCATAGGCGACACCATTTTAGAGTTTTTTATATGGAGATGCACCTTGGAAGACACGGCTGCAGCAGGGAAAGTAGCCACGATGTTTTAATTTTATCATCAATTTCATTGTGCCTGGTGCATGTTCCATTTCAGCGAGTTTTAACAGGTTCTGACGATGGAAGCTTGACTTCCGAAACGCGTCAATCTTAGTGTTTTACACTATAAACAAGTGGTTGAGCCGATATATTTTTTAACACTGATTCAGGTGTCTGAGGGATTCCTTTGGATATGGCAATGTGTGCACAAACATCCATACACATTCCCACAATTGCTGTTCCCACATTGAGCGCACAATCTCAGTAATTGATAATACAGATTGCCGGCTTAAGAATGTGGGGTTAACATCAAAATACTGGCGCAGAAATTTTAGGCAACATTGCACAGAAAAATTCAATCAATACACAATTTACACGACACATTTTCAGCACAGATGAGTTCTCGTATGTGACTGTTCATGGTATGGGAAAAAGTAGAAATAAAAATTAAACTTAAAAAGGCATTTTACTAACCAACTTATGTGATACTATTTCTGTCACTTCTGAGGATAACATTCCACACACAGTGGGAGCTGGCACAGGTTGCAAAGATACTCATGGTAGCCAAAAATTGCAAATATAATCAATCAGGTTTTCCAAATCTGTGGGACACATTACAGACAAAATTGTGGCAACCTTTTGGCTGTCAAATCAGGTCACTGCAGGGGTCATATGATGCTGGGATACAGAAATAGGACCAGTGGCACAAATTTACGTAGGACTCCTTTGGACATGGCAATAAGAGCAGGTACATCCACACACATTCTGACTTACTGTTTTCACATAGAGTGCACAATCTCACTGATACAACAATCTGCTTGGATATGTATGTGGGGGTATACTTTTAACACTGGTATTATAATTGTGAGCAAAAGGGTAGAACAGAATTAAATCAAGAAATGATATACATATTTTTCTGTAAGCCCCACCACATCCAAGGAAATTAATCTTTGATAATACAATTAACAAGGCGACAGCTATGGCTCAACAGTACGGAATACATTGGTTTCTCTGTAAATGTGTGTCCCTTTCTTAGGTTTCAGCATTTACAGCAGGTATCACGGTCCAAAATCTTATTACTGAATAGGCCAGAAAAGCGTATTGATATCAGTTGGAAAACACAAATGTCTCTGGGGTTACATTGGACAAGGCAAAAGACACGAGCATAGCCACACACATTCTCACAATTAATGCTCCCACATTGAACATGTAACCTCTGTAGTTGATGCTATGAGCTATAAATGATTTACCTATCAAACTTTTCCCTGACAGAAATCGTATCACCAGAAATTATACCTTGATAATACAAATGAGGCAACAGAAACACACACATTGATTTCTCAGTTATTACAATTACACCATCTATTTTTGAACACTTATGAGCTGTTCTATGTGGCAATTCAAATCACATGGAAAGGAAAAACCAATATTTTTTTCTTTTTTGTTTTAAGGTAAGCAACATTTTATGATTGAAAATAATTATCATCATTCCAGACTAAATTTTAGCAATTTTTGTCAGTCAAATCAGGTTACTTAATGGGCCATATAACACCAGTACAAAAATATAGGATGTGAGGCAGAAATGTCTGTGGGATTCCTTTGGACATGGCAATGCGTGCCGACAGCCATACACATTCCCACAATTGCTGTTCCCACATCGAGCGCACAACCTCAGGAATTGATACTATAGGCTGCCGGCTTATTTCAGTGGGGTCAATCTCGATTTCACAAATAACTCAATTATGATATCTGCACCTGTTATAATAGCTCAGAAAACTATTAACCCTGCTAAAGAAAATATTTGTGACTGCTGCTTACAAAAATATCTAACACTGATATGGCAAAGATGCTATACATTTTACACTATGTTAGGTATCATGTCATAGGATTCATGATCTTAATAATGAAAACAGAGTGAAATCACCATATTTACTCCAGCAAGCTACAAAAATATTTGCTTCTAGTTATATGTTATTAGATCTACCTTTTAAAAAAAAAAAAAAAAAAAAAAAAAAAAAAAAAAAAAAAAAAAAAAAAAACCAACAACAGTATTTATTGAAACTATACAATGTGTTGCCTGATGGAAAAATGACAGTACACAATATTAACACACATCTCAAACTAAAAAAGAAGAAGAAGAAGCAGAAGCTGGGCTAAAATGTAAAAAACTATAGAACAGAACAAATGGCTTAACATATGGTTTTGACAAGGGCAACCAAAATTAATAGCCGAATTTAACTTCTGGTAGATCTGAAAAAAATTTACCCGATGTAGCGCCCAATTCAAATGTCCGAAGGATTCCTTTGGACATGGCAATGTGTGCTGACACATCCATACACATTCCCACAATTGATGTTCCCACATTGAGCACACAACCTCAGTAATTGATACTATAGATTGCCGGCTTATGTAAGTGGGGTACATATATTCTAACTGGAGCTGGAGTTGAGGGTAAGGGAGGAATGACAGGAATCAAAAGGCAAGTGACGTACCTCATGTACTTTTGTATGACACGTCACTCAGAAAAAAAATTTGCTTAATAATGTACATACTGTGGCTCTCACTAAATAACACTCCAACTAATTGTTCACCCTTATTGACTGGTGCATGGTGATGTCTGGAGGTATAGAAAAGAGCAGAACAGAAATATGATATTTACAAGGAGATTAAATGACCGTGAACAATATTACATTTTCACAAACAATGGAACATAAGTAGGTGATCTTAGCACTATCTCCAATATTGCCAGATGTGAAAGAAGTGTTAAGTGATAGATAAAAACACTAGTACACGAAACATTTGCCTTCTTTAAGACATTGTGGACGACTATGGCAAACTCACCACTCCACTTGGTGGTAGAGCTCCTCCAACCTCCAGGAGCTGGCGGGTCGTCGTCCTGCTCGGAGTTGACCGTGTTGCGCCCCTGCCTCCGCCAGCTGTCGAAGCCGCGCCCGAAGTCCTTGCGGGGGCTGGTGCCGAGGGCGGAGCTGCCCGGTCCGGAACCCCCGCCCCACTCGTGGTCCGTGCCGTTACGGTCCGACCAGTTGCGCTCCGAACTCTGCTTTTCGATGGACGAACAAGTAGACGAGTAAGCTACTGTCGTGTCATCACAATTTGCCAGTATTGCAAACATTATTGATATACAGAAAAAAATATGTGCCAAATATACGGTTACATGGAACCTTAAGAACAGTATGCCAACAACTTTTATTGTACATATGGCTTCAAACCTGATACAAATTCTAGTAAAATTTATAGAAACCTGGGTACCATGTGGGAATGAACTTGGGAGGTATGAAATCACTTATGGTAAACTTAATGAACTGGAATTTAACATTCTCCTTTTACAAGGGCAGCTATCATTATTCCAACTTTACATAGCTAGGTTTTACTTTCATACTTGGTTGAGTGAAAGTGATTTTATGTAAAATGTATTTTCTTGAGGTATCACTTGAAACTACACTATAGTCTGACCCACAAACGATGGCGGTTTGTGCATCTCAAGGGATGGGGATTGAATTGTTGACGATTTCAAGTGACAGTTGCAGTACTCTCATGTGCATGTTTTCCACCTGAAGAAAGCGTATATCTTACAAATATGTCTCTCGCTTACTTATGCAGAATTTATCACTTCCACCACAATCAGCGATGACAACTCGCAAAAAATGGAATCAAAATTCACTAAAAAACTCACTAAAATCATGTTTAATGCTCACATTAGCTATGGCGTTCACAGCATACATGACGTAGATGCACATAACAAGCCTAAACTCTACCGCCATCATTCGTGATTCCAACTATAGCAGGTCTAAAACCAGTTGTGCTGTAGCAACAGATGTGCTGCGGAGGCGGTATTTTGGAAAATGCTTTTACACTGGCAGCTGTCGTTATCCAGAAATGCCAGGAAAAATTGTCCCATGCAAGATTCAATGGAGAAAAGAAATTAAACACAGACAGATAGACACAGACACACAAGGCATTCTGTAGAAAGTCAAAATTACTTCAGACCTCTGTTTACTTCTTTCTGTGATAGTGAAAGCATATTATTGGTCAAAATTATGATACATATAAGAGAGCAAAATAATTGGCAAAATGTTGAAAGAAAAGAAAATTACATGAGCAAAGAAAATGAAGTCAAATTTATTTTTTAAATTAATTATAAATCAATAGTAAAAATGAAGAAAGGTCACTAAAGGTACAAAACAAGCATCATATATGTGGTCAATAATATTATCGCTAGTCGTGCATTATCTTCAGTCACAGTATTTTACTAATAATCATTCACATTTTGGGATGACCAAAATCAAAACCAGCCAGACAGCATACACATGAAGATGATACAATATTAGTTTAAGGTATTTCAAATCCATCTTTGCACTACTAAAATTTTGTTTTTATTTTACCATAAGCTTTTCGTTTACTCACTTGAAACATTGCCAGGGGTCTGGACCAACCAATCTTGTTAACAATTTTAGTAAGCAGCTCATTTCATAAGCCACTGAACTCTGATTTTTACTCACTGAACTTTTGATGAACTTCTGCCTAAAACCAAAAGTGTATTTTGTATGTACTTTTTCCAGGTGTTCTAACATATCGTACTGATGTTGGCATGTTATCACTGACTTGCAGCACGAACACTTCTTGATCTAAAATATGACCAAATATTCACACCACTAATATCTGTTTTCCTGTGATAAAACATACGTGTGCGTGTGTGTGTGTGTGTGTGTGTGTGTGTGTGTGTGTGTGTGGCCGCGCGCGATGTCACAAAATAGTTGACACTATGTCCATATTCCTTTCACTGGTGCAGTCACAAGTAACGTCCAATTATGCTTTGTTTAATGGACTATGTAAAACATTTTCTTTCACTAGGATTTAGTTCCTAATCTCCTTTCTCCACTGCATCCTTGTATCTAAAACCAAGACTAAAATAGTCAGTACATTTAGTTTCCGATAACTGACAACAGTTTGAACGAATAAAACAAAATCTTATGATAAAATACAAACACATCTTTAGCAGTTGCAGAAAGCAGCAGTTTTCTTCAGACCAAAGACAAGTTTTATGCAGTTCTCCACACTGGTCTATGCCGTGCAAGCCTCTTCATCTTTGCACAATTACCGCACCTTACATCCATTTGTATCTCTGCTTACTGTAGTTGGGCCTTTGTCAAGTTACGCCATACATTTCCTTTCTCGCAGTTCCAATCCATACCTTCCCGTCAGTTACCCAAAACGTGCATATAATTTGCCACAATCTTGTAGCACAAAATTTCAGAAGCTTCTATTCTCTCCTCACCTGAACTGTCTATCATCCAAATTTCACTTCTGTAAAAGGTTACACTCTGAATACCCACAGAAAAACTTTCTAACACTTAAATTTAAATTTGATATTAAAAAATTTCTCCTTTTCAGAAACGCTTTTCTTCTTATTGCCAGTCTGCATTTTTAAATCCTGTCTATTTTTGGTAGCATCTCTTCTTCAGCTTCCCAAATAACAAATCTCATCTACTACTTTTAATGTTTCATTTTCTAATCTCTTTCCCTCACTTTTAATTCATTTTATTCCACTACATTTTGTTACCACTGTTTTAATTTTGTTGTGTTCACCTTACAACCTATTTCCATGACACTACTAATCCCGTTCAATTTCTCTTCCAAGACCTTTGCCATCTCTAAAAGAATTACAATGTCATTGGCAAACCACAGAGTTCATTTTGCTTCACCCTGAGTTTTATTCCCTTTCCATATTTATCTTCAGTTTCCTTCACTGTTTGCTGAATGACGGATTTGAAATACCTTACCTTTTGCAATAGCAAGGGACAGGGGAGCAGGGTCTTGTAAATACTGTAGTCTAGTCCTGTTCTTCATATTTTCAAATTTTGAAATTCTTTTAATGCTTTCTTATACCAGACTCTGTAATAATTGTAAATTTTCCAGTAAAACCCAACCCAAAAATATATGCCTTAGTAGTGAATGTGACTTTTCGCAACAAATGTCATGAATGTATTTTCAGATTAAGGACTCTTCTTACACATCTGTATAGTTTTAAGAAGTATGTTGTGAAAAATAATGACAATTAATGAAATTCATATTTTTTAAACATTTCTCTGGTGGACATAAAGTACCCCTCCCTCCCCACAGTGTACAAATTATGAAACATACATCCGTATTGCTAGGGTTAATTATCCAACAACTACAGACACTACAATCACACAAATTTGGAATAGTTTACTTCTCAGAAGGTTCACAACACACCTGCATCCTGACGAACGGTCGGCCCGGCCTGAGGGAGCCGATGCTGCCACCGCGGATGCCGTCCCCACCACTGTCACCGCCGGCAGCACTCGAGTCGTCGTACCGGTAGAAGGGGGCGGAGCCGGACAGCACGCCGGGGCCGGGCCCACTGCCAGCGCCCCTGCCCGGGATGCCGAGGCTGCGCGACTGTCCCCGGAGGCCTCCGGGTCCACCCGTCACCCCGAGGCCGCCTCCCCTCCCACCCGCTCCGCCCGGCCCCGAAGTCGGCTGACCCGATGGGCCGCCGGCACCGGTGCTCTTCGACATCCTCAGGACTGCGTCGCTATTCACGCCTCTGTTCCACACCCGCTGAGAACATTGTCAAAAGAAAAAGGTAATATCCAATATATAGTTGGTAAGTTAGCTGTTTATTCGTCTACAGACATATTTGAAAGGGCATTAGACAGTAGATAAATAAAAAGAAAGATGACAGCAAAATACAAGCAACAGAGATGAGGTTATTAGGGAGAGTGAATGGTTGCAGAACAAGAGATTTAACTAAAAATATAAACATTCAAAATAAGCTGGATGTCCAACCAAATGATAAGGAAATAGCTGAGCACAGACAATGGCGGATGCAACATGAATACAACTAGAGGTGACATACAACAACAAAAATTCTGAATTACAGTCCAAATGAAAGGAGCGACATATGTCGATCAAGAAAATGGAGGGCATAAACTTTACGGACAAGGAATAAGCAGATGCTAATATTGATATGTAAGGCGACAACAGCAATTTTATAGGCATGTAAGCTTCATATGGCCATAAATCATCATATAAAGTATACAATAGAAATCATTAAATGTTAAATAAAGACTTATCATTAAAACATCATTGGATGATCTATTTCAAAAGATAGAAAAGGGGGTGGGCAGCAGAAAGCTAACAATGTCTTAATTCGTAAATCAGAAATATAAGATTAAAAATTTTCACAATATGAAATTCTGGCTGTTTAGTGTGTACTTATACACACCTTCTTGTGAATTGGTCAGATTACTGTGTGTTTCTTTTCCAATGTTCCCCACTCTTTTCTTTTCTTTTCTTATTTAAGAAAAACTGTTTGACAAGCTAGTTCCCGTACTTCTGCTAATATTTTATCCTCTCCCGATACCTTGTCATTTTTCCAGTTTCAGGTTACTGTTGGTACTACTTCGTAATCGGGTAGCAATTACGTCTTAATCAAGTAGTGTTTTCAGACTGAACTTGATTCTTCACTCCTTCTTATCACCAATATGTTCCAGCTACATTCTGTTATGGTTGCTCATTCTTTTAACTTTCATATCTTACTGCATGTCTGGTGGTTCGTGAA
Organism: Schistocerca serialis cubense; assembly: GCF_023864345.2. Classification (NCBI taxonomy): domain Eukaryota; kingdom Metazoa; phylum Arthropoda; class Insecta; order Orthoptera; family Acrididae; genus Schistocerca; species Schistocerca serialis. The sequence continues at coordinate 118,882,215 of NC_064648.1, forward strand.
TGAACATGCTTCATTAGAGACTATGTAAAGGCTGAACCGCAATTTTTGTACATACTGATCATTATCTTTGTAGCAATTTCCGAAATTTCCAGGTACAATGATTTGCTGTATTGACACTCTGACTGGCTATACCTGCTTCTTGGTATCTGACATCTGCAAATCTGATTGGGGGTATCAAATCTTGTTTCTTCAACATAGTTGCTATACTGTGTATTGACTTGCATGTTTACATTACTGTGCAGCATTAATTTTTGTTAGTTCTCTCATTCATCTTAGTACTGTCTTAGCTTCCGTACGATAATGTGTCCAAGTTAGTGTTGGAGTATTGAGGTGCTCTTACTTTCTGCCTGTTTTCTTTCTGCCATAGTCGGATGTGCTATTGTTACCGAGGCTCCGAATTATTCTGAATTATGTGGGTGTTATATCATTTTATTGCATTTGTTTCCATTTCTTTTCCATGGTGTTGAGTGTTAAATGAGATTTTACTAAGCCTGTATATTGTATGCACCTGCCAGTTGATTATTCTGTTAACAGTTGTATGTGACATGTAGAATACTTCTTTTCCCAGCAGTCTATGTGGTAAATGCATGCTGTGTGTTTCTGTAAGTGATAGACACTAGATTCCGTACCTTCAACAATTTCTGTTAGCTTTCATAGCAACAAGAACAACCGCCATTGCTAACTGTGAGATAATCACAACTAAACTTCCTAGTTCACAAAACTAATGTATCTACGGGGGGTCATAAAACTGATGCGAACAATAAAATCCATATTATGGACAATCAGTTCTCCCTAATTATAAGTAACATTAAATACAGTCAAACAGCAGGATATATATAAAAAAAATGATAAAGTTTTGGTAACAGAGGAACAAAATTAGTGATCAAATTTAATCATTCTGCAAATACTGCATATCTGTCAGATTTTACAAAATTGCCATAATACAGGCTCCAACAATGTCTTTGGGGTGTTTTTTTGGACACCAATTTGTGCATACACATACACACATGTCCATACAATTGCTGTTCCCACATTGATTACACACCACCATCAGTAATTGATACTATGAGTTGCTGACTTAAAGTGGGGTAAAATTTTGAATGCTGCTACTGTAGTTGGAGGTAAAGTGTGTAGCAATGTAACTAATCAATGGTTTTGGAGCAATCATACATAACGGGAGAAACAATCTTCAATAATTCAAAAATTGAGCTAGTGCTACAGCTGAATGGTAAGAAGAAATATATTTGACTGACTTCCCTTAAAAATAATTGTGCACCCCATGTTACAGCACTAATGGGCTGCTATTATGGCAATTTGTTAATACAAATGTGAAACGAAACAGCTGTTGGATATTGGAATTAAAACTACAACCAAAAATTATTTTGTTAAATTTTAGAGTGAAATTGTCCACCAATTGTTTGAACAATGCAGTGCTGTTGGAGGCAGTACACTGTTGCAGTCCTACACCTATAATTGACATGTACTGTTATAGGTCGGACATACAGTTTAATGTGAATTCTGAAACACCAGGTGAAAACCAGGAAAGATTAAATATTGCTCAAAGCATTTCCTTGGAGCTCAGAATTATCATGTGTAAAATTGCAGGGCTTGTCACGGGTCAAATCAGGTGATTATATATATAAAAACAAGATCTGATAGATGATAAATGTCCGTAGGAGTCCTTTGGACGTGACAATGTGTGAAGACATATCCATACACATTCCCACAATTACTGTTCCCACATTGAGCACACAACCTCAGTAATTGATACTATAGGTTGCCGGCTTAAGAAAGTGGGGTAAATATTGAGACACTGCCACTGAAGCTGTGCTCATGTAAAAACAAAAATTTTAATCAATACATTTGGCATTTTTGCCATAGCAAATTTTTGTCTGTGGCAAAAGAAGTGATATGTAATGTAAAAAAACTATGCGACATTGGAACAAAGGCTCTTTCAATTTGTAGTTTGGCAGTTACACACACTAAAAACTTATTCTTCATAGTGGCAGCTAATACTAAATATCTGAACAATCTGCTCAAAGTACTTAACTTCTCACGCTCTAGATTATACAAGGCAATGTCTTTGTCACATGCTACTCGGGTTGCAGACATCATGAGATCCAAAAATTACCAGCAGCGACACATAGGCACCTAGTCAGTACTGACTACATGTTGCTGCTGCAATTTTTAGATCTGATGATGGCTGTAAAACCAAAACCTATTATCAATTACAATAAAGTAGCATCTGACAAAGACACTGACTTTTATAATATAATCAGACACAAAGGTCAACGGTCTCTCCAGCAGGTTGTGGTATAACATATCACAATGGTAGAATGATGTGTAGTCCTACACCTACTAAACCGACAAATGACGGTCATGATAGTTAACTTATACAATAATTTAGTGGTTAAAATTAGCTAGCTGTTTGCAGTTTTTGTTATCTGTTATGCATGTGGCCCATACATGGAGGGAGTCCACATCTTCAGGATGAGATAGCGATCGCAGTATTATCCCAAGTTTAGTGCAACCACTGTAAATCAGCAATACAGTTTGGGGTGACGCAGTGCACCAGTGAGTAAATGCATGTGCCATAACAATGCTGCACGACATCAAGGCGTGACAGAATAAATCCACTAGCACGATTTAATTCATTCTAATGTTAGTCTCCTATGTATGAACTCGTCATGAGTAGATGCTGTAATGTTTGAAGCGCAAGAGCTATTGTACACGGTTGTACGAAATATAATTATAGAAGAAGTGCTTTGACCTCATTTATAAAAAGTTGACATTCTGCTGAATGTGTATTCAATTTCAGCACAAGCACAACTGGATCATAGACAAGGTACAACAGAGTTACACGGGCATATTCTGAAGAGTTTGATTTTTAGATGCAAATGTTCAGAGTGACAATAAAACAACAAATCTGAATCTGAACATATAATTATACAAAGAAAAACACTGTATGGTCCAAACTGCCCCATTTTGTGTTCTTACATTCTGCTAATTTGTCATCCCACGTTTCCAGCTGGATGATCTGAACTGATTGGCACAATCACCTACATCATCAGGTGCTCACAGTGCACTGAGCTGTCACAGGAGCTGCTCCTTACTTCAGTACTTAACACATTATACCACCACGGGGCAGGTAACAGCATTTTATGAACGCTGTGTTTTGTATATTTGGCCTATTTACTTGCATTGTATTACCTTGAAAAACACAGTATCATGGTGTAATGAACTTAGGATGAATAAAGATCGGTAAAATCAAACACTGAGACGTTGAGGTTGCAATATCAACAATATTATGAAAATGTAACATACAGTAACCTACTGTCCCCGCACCCTCCATGCAATGGTTTCCGCCCCCTCTGTCCTGTCACCTCCTCCCTATTCACATTCTCCACTCTCTTTCTGCGCTGCCCACTGCCGATACACCTGCCCGTCTTTCCACTTCCTTGCTTCTCTCCTTTTCCAATCCAGTTTCCACCCCCCACCCCCACCCCTCCCCGCACTTGAACTTTTTTTACATACATACTTCACAAGCCATCATATGGTGCATGGTACTCTGCAACACACCTAGTTGTTTCCTTCCCTGTCCCACTCACAGGTGGAGCAAAGGAAAAACGACTGGCCATATGCCTCCGAATGAGCCCTAATTTCTCGTATCTTATCTTCCTGGTCTGTACGCGAAATGTATGTTGGCGGCAGTAGGATCGTTCTGCAGTCAGCTTCAAATGGCAGTTCTCTAAACTTTTTCAGTACTGTTCCTCGAAATTGACCATCTTCTTTCTTCCAGAAATTTCCACTTGAGCTCCTGAAGCATACCCATAACATTTGCATGCTGTTCGAACCTACTGATAACAAATCCAGCAGCTTTCCTCTGAGTTGCTTCGGTGTCTTCCTTCAGTCCAACCTGGTGAGGACCCCAAACACTTGAGCGAAAATAGATCACACTAGTGTATTATATGCAGTCTTCATTACAGATGAACTACACTTACCTAAAATTCTCCCAATACACCAAAGTCGGCCATTTGTCTTCCCTACTACAGTTCTCACTTGCTCATTCCATTTCATATCGCTTCACAACGTTACGTGCAGGTATTTAAATGACATGACTGTGCTGAGCAGGACACTACTAATGCTGTATCCAAACACTACAGGTCTGCTTTTCCTACTCATCTGCATTAACTAATGTTTTCCTACATTAAGAGCCAACTGCCATCCATCACATGAAGTATAAACTTTGTCTAGGTGATCTTGTTTCAATCTATAGTCACTTATCTTTGACACTTTGCTGTACATCACCACATCAGCAAACAACCAGACACTCCTGACGTTAACCCTGACCCCGAGCAACACTCGCTGTGGAGGACAACATACTGGATTCCATTACTTAAGAAGTCTTCGTGCCACTCGTATATCTGGAAGCCTATTCCGTATTCATGTACCTTTGTTAACAGTTTGCAGTGGGGTATCACGTCGAATGCTTTTCAAAAATGCAGAAATATGGTATTCCCCACAGCTTCCTGATGCTGTGTCTGGTGCCTAGTCCCTGCACACACTGCCAGACAGCACTCTCTTCTCCCACCATGCGTACACTGCTATCTGTTCCCCTTCCTGCACCCGCTAGATGCTGCTTTCATTCCATGTTACAGCTGCATTCCACTACAAGCTGCCAAAGATGGCAATCTTGAAACTTCCTGGCAGATTAAAACTGTGTGCCAGACCGAGACTCGAACTCAGGACCTTTGCCTTTCGCGGGCAAGTGCTCTACCAACTGAGCTACCCAAGCACGACTCACGCCCCATCCACACAGCGAAAGGCAAAGGTCCCGAGTTCCAGTCTCGGTCCGGCACACAGTTTTAATCTGCCAGGAAGTTTCATATCAGCGCACACTCCGCTGCAGAGTGAAAATCTCATTATGGCAATCTTGTGTTTATTTTTCTCCTTTTCTGAAGTAGTCTTTGGCCAAAAGATAATTTTTTTGTAAAAGTCTTGTCATTGTGCTCTCTGTAACTTAATGTGTCATCTTTACTGTGAGTACCAATCTATTGTTTTTCCTCATTTTCTGATATGATGACAAAGAGACTGTTACACATATTCTTTGAGCCCAAGCTGCCTTCAGAAAAGAAAAACACCCATTCACACAAACAAGGACATCTCACACCACACTCACAACCACTACCTATCGCTGGAGATAGCGGCCAAGTGTGTTTGAGGTGAGGTTGCTTATGTGAATATGTACACGTTTTTCTTTTCTGAAGGCAGTTTTCACTAAAAGCTTATGTGCAATAGTCCTTTTGTCATGCCTGTCTGCAACTCAACATGACACCTTTACGTGGGCAGTAATTTATCTATTTCGTAAGATTATTAATGACAGATAAATTAACAGTCGTGACACAAAGACAGAGAGAGAGAGAGAGAGAGAGAGAGAGAGAGAGAGAGAGAGAGAGAGAGAGATGGTTCAGTACTTGAGACGCACCTAATGATGGTGAAATATGTCAATGAAATATTGTCCAGTCAGGCAGAAGAAGGCTTAAATATTGCTCAAGGCATTTCCTCAGAGCTCAGAATTATAACATGTAAAATGGCTGGGCTGAGTAAGGATCACATCAGGTGACATATCCAAGCAACGAAATCAGATACATGACACAAATGTCCATAGGATACCTTTGGGCATGGCAGTAAGTGCAGACACATCCATACACATTACCATAACTGCTGTTCTCACATTGAGTGCACAACCTCTGTGATTGATACTATATGTTGCCAGCTTATTTTAGTCGGGTCTATCTTGACTTCACAAATTACATAACTCTGCTAACTGTATACCCTGAGGTGACAGAAGTCATGGGACAGTGATATGCACATATACAGATGGCAGTGGTACCAGGTATCGTGTACACAAGACATAAAAGGGCAGTGCATTGCCGGAATTGTCATTTGTACTCAGGCAATTCATGTCAAAAGTTTTTCAATGTGATTATGGTCACACAGCAATTAACACATTTTGAACACGGAATGGTAGTTGGAGCTACTCGCATGGGACACTTCATTTCAGAAATTGTTAGGGAATTTGCTTCCAAGATTTACTGTGTCAAGAGTGACCAAGAATACCAAATTACAGACATTAACTCTCACCACAGACAATGTAGTGGCCAACAGCCTTCACTTAACGACCGTGAACAGTGGCATTTGGATAGAGTTGTCACTGCTAACAGAAAAGCAACATTGCGTAAAATAACTGCAGAAATATACGTGGGACATACAATTAATGTAGCCATCAGGACAGTGAGACATATTTGGCATTAATGGTTTATGGCAGCAGACAACAGACACCAGTGACTTTACGAACACACGGCAACACACGCAGCGCCTCTCATGGGCTTGTGCATATCGGTTGGACCCTACACGTTTTGAAAACCATGGCCAGGTCAGATGACTGCCGACATCACTTGGCAAGAGCTGATGGTAGGGTCTAGTGTAGTGCAGATCCGACAAAGCCATGGAGCCAAGGCAAGGCACTGTGCAAGCTGTTGGTGGTTCATAATGGTGTGGGCTGTGTTTACATGGAATGGACAATGTCCTGTGGTCCAACCAAAACCAAAAATTGTCTGGAAATGGTTATGCTCGGCTACTTTGAGATCATTTGCAGCCATTAAACCATGGAATTTCTATGGATGACAGTGTGCCATGTCACAGGACCACAATTACCTGCGACTCCTTTGAAGGACATTCTGGACAGTTCTAGAGAATGATCTGGCCAATCAGATCGCCTGATATGAATTCCATCAAACATTTATGGGGTTTGTGCATAAAATCCTGCACTGGCAACAGTTTAAAATTATGGATGGTTACAGAAGCAGTGTGGCCGAATACTTCTGCAGAGGCTTCCGACTTGTCGAGTCCATACCACGTTGAGATGCTGCAATACACTGGGCAAAAGGAGTAAGACCAACACCATACTAGGAGATATCTCATGACTTTTGTGACTTCAGTGTATTTTACAACAGCTTTGAAAACTATCAATTCTGATAAAACAATTATTTGTCACTACTGCTTTTAAAAGTATGTAACACTGATTTGGGAAACATGCCATGCCTTTCACATTTTCTGTCAGCTGTCATACCATGGGATACATTATCTTAATAATGAAATAAGTATGATAAGTCACTATATTTGCCCCAGCAAACAACAAATACATTTGTTTCTATATAAATGTAATCACACCTATTTCTCAGGAACAGACTATTTACTGGAACCATAAAACGTGTTGCCTGATGGGGATTGCCAGTACACACTTTTAATGCACATCTCAAACTATATATATATAAAAATGTTGGGCTCAGACATAAATAGCTACAAAACGGAAAAAATACCTTGGCATATGGTTTGGTCCAGGAGAACCAAAATAAATAAATGAACTCACTTTCTGATAGATCTGAAAAAACAGACCTATGCAGAACCTGATTCAAATGTCTGAGGGATTCCTTTGGACATGACAATGTGTGCAGAGACATCCATACACATTCCCACAATTGCTGTTCCCACATTGAGCGCACAACCTCAGTAATTGATACTATAGGTTGCCGGCTTATGAAAGTGGGGTCACCTTTGATTTCACAAATTACTTTAGATGTTGTGATAGCCAAAAAACCAATCAACTGATCAGGTTAATAGTTTTCCATATTAGTGCTATACATTCTTGGAAATAGTAGAGAAACTCAAAAAGCCTGTAATAGGCTACTTCTTGTTAGCCCCAATATCAAAGGAACATAGTCTTAATGACAAAAACTGTAAAACTGTGTGGTAAGCCACCACATTATTCTCAGCAAACAGAAGTACATTGTCTTCTATAAATATGTAATTACATCTTCTACTTCGCAAAAACACTGCATCAAATGGAGTAAAACAATGTTCCATGTGATAGGACTATCAAGATATGTCTTCCTGCATTTGACAAAAACAAAAAATAAATGCTAGGTTCAAAAATAAATATGCATAAATCAGAAAAATTACTATATAGTAAGGTTTGAGCAAGGGCGATAAATAATCAAATCTGAACTAACAAACCCTACACTTCGGTCAGATTTTAAGAAATTGACTTGATGTGAAGAGCAATTCAAATGTCATGAGAGGGGGGGTGTCTCCTTTCGACAAGGGAATGTGTGTAGAGACATCCATACACACTCCCACGGTTACTGTTCCCACACTGGGCACACAACCTCAGTAACGGATACTATAGATTGCCAACTTACGTAAGTGGGATAAATATCGTAACATTGCTACTGGAATAGTAGGCATGGAAGTACTAAAAAATTCAATACATATTTATTTTCAGTGTACATGTGAATGTGGAAGTTTTTCCATCAATGCAAAAGATGAATATTTTATCTGGGATTTTTTGACATAAAACTAACAACAAAACAGTTCATTTACTGCTAGGTGATAAAATGAAGCAGACGTAATGTCCAAAAGATGTCAACATAGCCCTTCAGAATGGATTTGTAGTTCCAAAACATACTGGACTGAAGTAAGAGACTGAAGCCAGCGTATTATTAACAAAACTATTCCCAATCAAAACCTTTATCTTGGCAGGAGCTTTAATTGTTTAGAAGGCACTGTACGGAAGTCTGGAATAACTGTATCTCTAAGACGTTAAACTAGGTGTTATATGTCACACTTATACTGTTGAGCACTAGACAGTAATGCTCTGACTGACTACAAACTTGTAAACATCTATAAGACAACCCCTAGACCAGGAGTGGACAAACAGCAGCCTATGGGCCACACAACACACTCTGAGGGTTTTTGTATGGCCCGCCAAACCACTGAGAGAAATCTCCTTCGAACTGAGACTTACTTCCTGTTTGTGATCAGAGATTTCCACAAGAATGAAGACATCAGTACGAGTGTGCAGTGTAGAGACAACCTGTGCAAACCAATTTAACACTCGGCATGCTGGCTGATGGAAGCAATCGTAAAGGCATTTATCTTTACTCGGAATACAGAAATTGCCTGAAGCAGTTTCTGCTAAATTCATGGATCATCTGTAGAGTTTGGACAACAATGTCACAAGATTTCAGAATTTTAAGAAAATTCAGTCTAAATTCAATTTGCTCTCTTATTCCACCACAATACATACACTGAATAAAATTTTATTTATATTTACTGATTTTTATGGCACAACTTATACATTTTCTGAAATGCAAAGTTAACCCCACACACACACACACACACACACACACACACACACACACACACACACACAGCCCTCAGCTAACACCCCCCACCCCAAAAAAAGAAAAGAAAGAAAAGATAAAACAATTGCTCACACCTACCCTATACAAATGCACTCCCAATCAGGACTAATCCATTATCAAAATAGCATCTTATCAAAATAGCATCTTATCAAAATAGCATCTTATCAAAATAGCATCTTATCAAAATAGCATCTTATCAAAATAGCATCTTATCAAAATAGCATCTTATCAAAATCTCATTGTGAAGCTGAAGTGAGTAGTGAGTAGGGTCCCATTTCAGTATTGTTAAAGTGTGTAAGTTGTCTCACATATACGATACTGCACAGCCATCAAATTTCCCTCAGTACTGATGACAGACATTTACAGTTGTCCACGATACCAGCTCATACAACTGGCAAACCTGTGCGACTGCACACCTAAGATTCACATTGACTACTGGCCGCCTCCGCACTCTTCTACTATGATCGTCGGGCACAGAACTTGTTGGTGATGAGAAACCAATACCATCAATCCAGATTCAATTACATGTTTTCCTTTACCCACCTCCTTCGTGCATGGCGGTGTGCTTTGTACCACTGTTCTTAATGGACACCTAGAAACCAAACTGATGCAACGACAGTTGTATTCTCACCGATTTGGCACAGTCCTCCAACTCAGCTCCTAAGGCGCCGTCACAGTGGCACCTACACGGGGGGGATTCAACCGATGACCTACATCGGCCAAGGACTACCGATCTTCAAACTGGTACACCGGTATGTGTGCAGTCTCATTGCAATCCATCTCAATACCCAAATGTACAGACCCCAGACAATGGCTGACGGTATTCAAATCAGTTTGTTTTCTTTGGTCAAATCAGGCAACATTCCTACATGCGATAACATGGACTGTGAGAAACATTAAAGTTCAGTGCAAAAAAGGAATTTGTGGCACCCTGAAGATGAGAAATATTGTAACAAGGATAGGTCTCAGAATCTATGGATTGAAATCGCTACTTCATTGGAAACCCTAAGTTTCAAACAACTTAAAAATTTAGTAACAATTAACTGAACATTACCCTGTACTACCTACACACGTTCGGAGGTTGTCTCCACCCATTTCATCCCATACTTTGTGCACCATTTACTTGGCAAAACAGCCAAAAACAGTGTTGAGATATGTTAGGCCTAGTTTACATCCTCAAAAAATTAGGTGTTCAAGTGAGAAATATATCAATTCAGATGCTTGAAGTTACTGTGGTGGATTGTTTCTGGAGAGTGGTAGGAGCATAACTTATCACTACTTATTAACGTTTTTATGTCAGTAGGGTGGTGACGACATATGAGGTGGTTTGTGTAAAATTTATGTTTGTCATTCAACAATAAGTTTAACGACAGTCATTGAAGGCTAATTGAGGTATGCCTGCTTTGCAAATTTATTTGAAGCTGTGCAGAGTGTTTATAATCTTGCTTTTCAATGTAACCACGAATCATTCTGGGTATGTAATAGATGATTTTCTATTCATCTCAGATATTTGTAAAACTTTTCTGGTTAGTCCAACAGCAGGAGAATGAGTATCCAGTACTCACAGTGTTGTTTTCGAAACAGATATAGCCTATCTGTATGCATTTGGCGTCATTTTAACAGCAAAGGTCGCACCTCAGTCATGGCATTCTTCCCGTCAAAAACAGGCAAAGGAGTTGGGATAAACTGTAACCGAACTGCCAGCTGGCGTCTTCAGGCTACTTCTGATGACGGCATTTGGTGACCACTGTCGGTCCCACTGCAATTGCAGCCTAAAAGGCAGTACACAGTGCTGTTGCATTCCCCTCAGGGTTTGAACAAGCCATAATTTGTAGGTGGCAGTCATCACTAGTGGTTGAGTGCATGGACTACTACAAGGCAGATCTTCAATGTTTCGCATTTCATGGTATCAGTTGAATGATGTTGCTAATATGTGTATCTATTCGCTGAGCAGCTTCTTTGTTGACTATCCTCCTTACCCTGGAGTGACAATGTGCACAGAGTCTTAAGCTTGAAATAACTTTCTCATTCTTGTCAACATTCTGTAGTGTTCACAAGCTGTATTCTCCCATTTACCATTTATGATTGGCGACAAGAGCACACACTACTGAGATGCATTAAGAATGCGCGTTTACTCATGTCCATTACACAAGAGCCTATATACAATTATTACCTTTGATCAAGAGCATACTGAGAAGGATGTTTCAATCAAGAAAATCAAAATCCACAACTCGTGAGAGTGGTGCAAAATCTGTCCTATGAAGTTTAACTGGATTTCATTATGCTGTTAAGAAAAGATGTATGTTGTGATAAGGGGCCTACATAAAGTCTTTGTGGCGGTACAGAACGTACCTCTTCAACATATTATGTCTGCAATAGGTTCAAAGTGTTTATCAAATATGCATGTCATGTGAATGCTGCATTTTGTTATTTTCCAGATATGTACCTACCCAATGCAAGGAATACTATTTTCTATGGAGTTAGAATAATTCTAGTAAACATATATGGCATTTACAGTGATTTCTAAGATTTTTTTCTTTTTCAAGTTTCTTCTTTTCAATCATTACGTCTTCTATATAGTGCCACTTATTGGTTGGTTAGTGATGATGTTTTTAGGTTTCAGTACTAACAAAACATTTGTAGAGCTCTCTACATTAGGTCATCTCTTCTCTGCAACCAACATTCACTTGAAACAGCTTACTCTAGTCAATCTTTATTTTTCTCTGCAATTTTTGCCCCGCACACTTCCCTCTCTTAACAAACTGACTTTTCCTTGATGTCACAGCAAGTGGCCTGTTATTCCATTAATTTCTTTTCTCCCTAATACGTCTCACTACCTCATTATATCTAAGAAGATGTGACTTACCAAACGAAAGCACTGGCAGGTTGATAGACACACAAACAAACACAAACATACACACAAAATTCAAGCTTTCGCAACCAACGGTTGCTTCATCAGGAAAGAGGGAAGGAGAGGGAAAGACGAAAGGATGTGGGTATTAAGGGAGAGGGTAAGGAGTCATGCCAATCCCGGGAATTTTGTGTGTATATTTGTGTTTGTTAGTGTATCTATCAACCTGCCAGCACTTTCGTTTGGTAAGTCACATCTTCTTTGTTTCTAGATATATTTTTCCCATGTGGAATGTTTCCCTCTATTATATTCACTACCTCATTAGTTATTTGATCTACCCATCTTATCTTCAGCAGCACTACATTTCAAAAGTTTCTGGTCTCTTTTTGTATGGACTGTTTATCATCCTTACTTCACTTCCACACAAAGCTACACTCTACACAAATAGCTTCAGAAACGGCATTCTGACATCATCATCGATTTTATGAAACAAATCTCTTCTACTGCAAGCTCTCTGTTTTCAGTTTTTCCAGAGCTATGAGCACTAGAGATGTGTTTCACAGTAGCAAAGATGAACAAAAGCTCATCACTCTTAAGGCTTGCGTTTTTGAGCTCATGTTTAGTAGACTTCTTTGGTTTGAAGGAGTGTTCCTCTCATACCTCTGATTACTGACCATCGCTCCTCACACACCTAGTGTACTTGATATTAACATCTTTATTTAACAGAAAAGATTTTCTTGTTACTGCCAGTTGGCATATGTTCTTTTTGTTTCTGTTTTCATTGCTGGGCTACCCCATTACCAAAACTAAATAAACCACTAGTTTTAACATTTCCTAATCTACTACTCAGCCTTTACTCTTAATTCAAGTACAGTCCATTATCCTTTTTTACTTTGGACATAATTTGGCTCTCTCGATGACACTATTCATCCTGTTCAATTGATCATCCAAGTCCTATGCCATTTATGACGGGTTAACAATATTGTCAGCAGACTTTAAATGGCCTTTGACTTCTCGTATTTTATCACTGATAACCTCAAAAATCTAAAGAGGACATTTCAGTCAACATTGCTAAAAACTTTTTTAAACCTATAAATGTACATCCTGTACTTCTACAATCTAGCCTGCAGGATAAGTACTGAAAGTATTGACTTCTGTGTTCCTACATTACTCCAGATTTGCTATACATGGTAATTATTAGGGAGGGATACAATAAAAGGACAAAACATAAGCAGGTAGAAGTGAAATAAATTTTGAAAAGGAAAGGCACACACAAAATGCCAATATGGAAGCTGCTTACAGTAGCTGATCAGACCTTAGAACTATCACTGGCGAAATGGAAGTGACTTCTAATGAGTAAAATCAGGCCACTGAGTGGGCCATCTTATACCTGCAATCAATAGGATAAGAGATATTGGAAGTGTTTGTGGGATTCCTTTGGAAATCTCAACATATGCAGACACATCCATACACATCCCACAATTGCTGTTCCCACATTGAACACACAACCTCAGTAATTAATACTACAGGCTGTTGGCGTAAGAAAGTGGGGTTATCTTACAAACAAGGCTACTGGAGTTGGTGACATAGAATTCAACTAATGAATGATTATCCCATCATACTTTTTACTGTAAGATTTCATATCCACAGAAATTATACCATGACAATACAAGTAATGAGGCAACAGAAAACCAAACACTAAAAAATACACTGATTTTTCAGTCACAATGATTGGACGATACACTTTTCAGCCTTTGTTGGCTGTTTTATGTCTCAATTCACACCACATGGAAAGGCAGAAACATAAAATTTAAAACAATATTTTACTAAAATATTGTGCTGATATTACTTTCAATCTCTTTTAAAGATAACAACTCTTACAATAGTAACTGGCACAATTAAATGTTACTCAAAGAAGTGCTCCTAATCTGAACATGCAGCAACTTTTTGGCACTCAAAGCGGGTTACTGAATGGATCACTGATTGCTAGTAAAGAAATATGAGATGCGAGGTACAAATGTCTATGGGACTCCTTTGGACACTGCAAAATGAACACACACATCCATACACATATCCACAATTGCTGTTCCACATTCAGTGCACAACTTCAGTAAATCATGCTAAAGGTTGCCACCTCAAGAAAGTTGGACAAATTTCAAAACAGTGGTACTAAAGCTGTGGGCAGACTTAAATCAATATACCATTTACATATTATATTTTTCAATACTTAGGCACTATTGCCGAATGTACATTACGACTCATACTAGAGGGAAATGTAGAAATAAAAAAAAAAAAAATAATTAAAAAAGCATTTGATTACCAGTACTAAGCTTATGTGATGCTTTTCATTCCTATCACTTTTGAGGATAACATCCTACGTAATCGTAGCTGCATCAAAAGACTACTGAAGTTACTCAAAGAAGATATCCAGAGCTGTGGGAGTCATTACAGATGAAACTGTAGCAACTTTCTAGTTGTCAAATAAGGTTACTGCATGAGCCATCTGATGCCAGTACACAGATATAACATGCAAGGCACAAACATATGCAGGACTCCTTTGGACATGCTAATATATGGAAAGAGACCCACAGACCTCCTTGCAAACGGTGTCCCCCCACTCGGTATAAAACATCAGTAATTGATACAATGGGCTACCAGCTAATGTAAGATGGCTACACTTTTGAACAATGACACTGGAATTGTGGACGAAGGAGAAAAATAGAATTAAACTAAGATATATTTTTTAAATTCGTCCTTGATAATGCATATAATGAAGAAACAGCTACAGCTTATCACTAATCAACGCAATGGCTTCTCTGCAAGTATGACTCCCTCCCCTACATTTCAGTACATAAGAGCAATGTGTATAGCATTTCTAATGAAGACTTCAATGCAGATACAAAGTCATCATTAATTAATTGCACTAAAAATACAAAAACTCAGACAGAAACACTCACTCAATCACAGCTGCGGCTTATGTTTTAGTTGCTTCGAAAGTTTGACATAAAATGATAATGATTTCTTTTTAATCAAACTTCGTTACTGTGGGTCCAGAAAACACTAGCAGAGAGATAATTGACAAGAATGTCTGTGGGATTCCTTTGGACACGGCAATGTGTGCAGACACATCCATACACATTCCCACAATTACTGTTCCCACTTTGATGCACAACCTAAGTAACTGATACTACAGGCCGAATCTTATGAAAGTGGGATACACGCACAATGTCTACTAGAAATTACAGACAAGGAGAAATGACAGAAATTAACAGATGTGTTTTCACATGACTTTACAGATGCAGGATAAAACAGTTAGCCACATGAACATCACCATACAATGTTGTACAAATCATACAACTTTTTGAGTAATCACAATGAAAGACAGAGAAAAGTTACTGATATCACAGTTAAGACATAAAACACACAATTCTGTATTAATTATGTTCACCTTTGGCTTAATGCTCTGCCACCATGTGTCAGTTGCCACAGTCAGTTGCAGACAACACTACAGGTCGGTGTCTTAATAACTGGGATTCATTTTCACTGTGTGCATTGTTTATCTGTGCAGCAAGTTAATTGACTTAATGGATAGTGTTTCAATGTAATTAGACCAGAAATATCCAGCTGTTGCTGCCACAGCCATAATGTATTCAATGACTGACGTGAATTTACTGCCAAGCATTGTGTTATTTTAACTGAGTTGAAATCATTTGCTGGTCTTTACTCTGTGTACTCAAAGCTTTACAATTAGGAATGCCAATTACAGATATTCACTCACTGTTTCATCATCCGACATCTGCACCAGAGCAAGAGGTGGCTGAGCGCGCTCCACGAAGAGCACGGCAAGGGCAGCTGGCGATGGAGGCGGGGGCGGAAGGCCCGGGTCGAACAGGGCCAACATCTCCTCGCGGCCGTACCGGTGCCGAGCAAGGGTAAGCGCAGGCCGCGGCACCGTCGGCCCCGCCCCCACCCCCGCAGTCGTCGTCGAGGGCCCGTGCCCGCCCCCACCCCCACTGCTGCCCTCGCTGGAAGGCGGCGTGCAGGCATTGCTCGCAGCAGCTGACGCAGCCAGTGACTGGTTCAGCGTGCGCAGCCTGCAAAATATGATCGGACACAAGTTAAAAATTGTACCCCTTCCTCAACACCTTCTCTTTACTCTCATATCTTATGGTACTGGAAGGAATGTAGCACACTATGGTCATACACATTAAAAAGCAGACACAAATGAATAAAAAGTACACTTCGTAAATTCAGTGACATAAAATGAAATGGAGGGGTGATATTAGTGAAGAATTAATGATATGGAATGCCAGTGAAAATTGCTCATAAATGCTGAACCTCCATCGTACTGAATGTCGTGACAAACAAAAATTTGTGCCAAACTTGGACTCGATCCCACATTTCCCACTTATCGCAAACAGCCACCTAAAGTGTCAGGGCATCTGATACCTCCAGGTGCAATTGAAAGGCTCATTGTCACTGATGTTACCGGACCCTTCATAGATACGTCTTGTGGAAAGGTAAGGCACAAACTTCCACTGACTCTGATCCCACAGCATCGATTTTCTATTCTACCAGTAATTCCCGTCATCAAGTAACATCCGCACCATGCGTATAGTGAGGCACTGAGAAGAATCACTCAACACATACAAACTTTAACTAAATATTCAATGAGGGCAGCTGTAAAAATTACTTCTGCACAACAACGTTAGCTCAAAACAGAGTCACTCAAATCGAAGTCTCCAACAGCTACTAGTTTATATACAATAATTTTAAATTATTTATTTACTTTTCTCAGTTTCTTTGACAACATGTGAGTCAAAACTACTCAATCATCCAACAAGTCACTATATAATTCGCAGACTGGCTATTAAATTAAGAAACAACAGACTTGTGATTTAGGACAATTTCCCATATTACCCATTTGCATAGATGGATGCATTAAAGGGCTGCTTTCAATACACACAGGGAGGCGAGTTAGCCCCAGAGTTTATCTGCCTCACACATTAACAATGAGGGCTGGTGAGCCGGCTAGCCTTTCTGTGGCTTTTAGGTGGATTCCCACATCCAACTAGGTAAATACTGGGCTAGTACCCAGTTTCCGACTCGGTTACACTTTCTGCAAACACGTCAAGAATATTACCACACTTTAACATGAGATAGAGACAGATTGGGTAAAACGATGCCTTGCCGGAGGGGGAGGGGTGGGAGAGTTGTGCCATCATGGAGGGATCCAGTCACCTAATATCACTACCTTACCAAAACTGGTAACAACAACCCCTACCCCACAACAAATGGGAAAAGGCTACAGGAAAATAGGAAGTGTAATTTCTCATTTCAGAGGTTCTTTGTTATCTCTCCATGCACAGTAACATAAAAACCAACCAAGTTCGCAAAATCTGTTCAGCCCAAGTCAACCTGGCTGCATGTTTCACAAAAAGCAAATTAAAGCCGTGTCGGAAGGATTTCTCTGGGTACACCATATCTGATATTCCCACACGCATTCCCATCATAACTGTTACCACAGTGAGCTCTTAAGAAAAGTAAATGACACTAAAGGTTGTCAGCTTATTTTAGTGAAATCAGAGTAACAATACAGGGTAACAGCACAAAAAGCATTTCTGTATAAAATTCAACAATTTTTTCTCGAAAGTAGTAATCTTATAAAGCCAAATTACTACCGTCAAAAATAGAAATTTCTTACAGCAAATTAGTACAAACACGGATAACATAAAAAGAAACTAACTCAAATTAAAAAAAGGGTTTCAAAGCACAGACACAAATTACTTAGATATTTGAGACACTAAAATGTAAACCAGAAGTGTATCTATCACTCAAAACCACAATATTACCAGAAAGTATAGGTACTAGACTTCTTTTAATATGCTAAACATTGAGCAGCTACCAAAAAATCTTAATGGTTTAGAACAGACCTCTGATCAACATGAATGTGCGCGACCAACAGTGCTCTTCAATCTGCTCATGGACATCGTAAGTAACATTTGCCCAAGGTCAACAACAGATTATATGAAACTCGTACCACATGCAGGTGAGGTGATATGGGAAGACAATGAGCAGGAATTGGGAAACAACTAAATACCTGGCAGACTGGATTTGACAAATCAGGCATGAAAATAAGCCTAATAGAGTTGAGTAATGAAAATTAACAAGGAAAATGAGGAATGTAAGTTGTAATGGAAAAATTATAAAAAATGTTTCCAAAAATCTCCAGGAAAAAAAAAAAAAAAAAAAATCAAGGAAGATATTTAAATTTTATTATTGTGTATCTCACAATATTAAGAATTTATTATGTATCAGACAACTAAGAATTGGCTTACACCTGTGCAAGCAAAGACTATGATACACAAATTGTTCTCTACCAAATTTTGATCTATGAATCAGAATGCTGCAGCTGAGCAAAAATATCTGAGTAGAATAAAAAGGCAGAGAAAAGAAATGAAAAATTCTTCAAATCAAACCCGTAAAAGAAATTGTGGAACTAAATTGACTGGAAAGATTTGGGCATGCTAAAAGAATGGAAAAAACTACCACAAAGCAATCTGGAATGGGCAGAATCTGAAAGAAGACTGATTGGAAAACCATGAAAATGATGGAGGGAAATATGGAGGCGTCCGATCCCACCCGTCTGCTTTGGCCCATGACGTCACAAATATGGCGGAAACAAAAACACACACACACACTTTCCACAAGAAGCCTAATGACACTAACGGGACAAGCGCAGGAAATGGGGTGTTTTGGGTGGGGGGCAAACTAAATATAAACAAATTTAGACGCCTTGCGTAGCTACAACGTGTAAGTGAAGACAGCCATGCATGAATACCCACCCACCTCCCCAGGGGTCGTAACCCCTGCAACCCATAGAAGATAAAGATGCTTCAGTAGCTGATTAGTGTTTTTTGTCTTAAAAAAAAACCACCCCCTCACGGGATAGAACGAACAGATCAGAAAGATAAATATAATAAACTAAAACAGAAATTCGAGGAAACAGATAATTAAAATAAGTAATAAGTGTTTAAAAAAAAATCTCGCGAGATAGAACGAACAGATCAGAAAAGTAAATAAAATAAGATAAAACAGAACTGGAGACAGCCACACTCAAACCAAACTCCGCGCCGTCATGACGTCACACACGACAACACCCTTACGTCATGGGTCAAAGCCGACGCGTTGGATTGGACGCTTCTGTCGACCCATGATGGAGACCTGGGGAATGTCGCAAATCGAAGAGGACAGAACAAAATGTTGAAGGTTAGACTGTGTGAGGAAAAAAAAAAGATCGGACAAGCTCTGAACAATCTGCACAAGTAGAACTATTTCAGAAAGAAAAATAAGAAAAAGAGGGAGAAGTTGGCAAGAGGATAAGCAGTCTTCATATAATAATGATATAATTAAATACAGAATTGCATTTCATACTTGTAATTGTGGTTTTACCAGTATGATGATAACAGCAAAAACTCAGTTTTAGCTTAAGTGATAACATTTGCACCACAACAAGAAACTTAATCTTTGCCACAACATAGCATTTGCTGGCTTAGAAATGTTGTGTTTCACTTCTGTCCACTTAGAAAAAAACCAGCTCACAGAGAGAAAATTCCATGTAGGAATTATTTGTGTATCTTTGTACTCTTTCAAGAATATGTGGGTGGATCAGAAAAAATTACTGTAGCAAAGTAATTCATTCTTTTCTCACAGAATTAAGATCATAGTTGCTTTTGCATCTAATACTACAGTTTAGAGGTCCTCTTATCACCCTCTTCAGTCTGATAACGATCTCAAGAAGCGCAGCCCTTGAGATAATAAATATCAATCACTTTTACATGAATTGGTAAACAGACCTTAATCAAAAATGCAACAAGAGTGTAAATAGTAGAAGGAGGAAAGATAACTCACTTTATGATTTGTGTTGAGCATTCAATGGGCCCATAAACAACAACACAGAATATGTGATTCTTGAAGTTTTCTCAGAGAAATGGGCATACCAAGAGGTTTCGGGCTTCCAGCTACATGACAACACCTTGATACAATATTTCGATATCATCCAGCTGCAACCCAAAACCTCATGGAATGATGAAAATGTTGCTAAGCTCTCAAATGATACCCTGCTTCAGACCAAACTAGTACAGAAAATGGTAAAATTGTGCAAAGTAATGAAGAGTAGCAGAAATGAGATTAGGATGTCAGAAGGATTCCTTTGGGCACAACACGTTGGACATTACATTCCCACAGTGAGCTCACAACCAAGGTAAGCGAGACTACAGGTTGTGAGCTTATTTAGTGGGGCAGACGATAAATGTGGTAATGAGAGTGAATAAATCACAGCATAAATAAAAAATTGATGAATGAAATGTTCTCTCTCTCTCTCTCTCTCTCTCACACACACACTCCCTCACACACACACACACACACACACACACACACACACACACACACTAAAAAGAAATAGTAGGACTGGTATTTGCATCAAAATAAGTTTTTGCGAATGTAACACGTTTACAGACATTACAATATTTAAAAGATGAAAATAATGCATGAAGAACAATTTCTGTAATGAAAAATATTGCTAAATAATAAACCAGGGAAGCTTTGTATTAGGTCACTTAGTATATGGCTGCTACTTTCAAATCTTAGGCATAAACATTTGCACAAAAAGGATGTATTCAAAGTAAACAAGAGGGCAAATTTCACCTTGTGTTATCAAAATTGTTTTCATTATGGATGTGTATGAACAAATGAAAGAATGGGGATGCAAAATTAACTTTTCCTTATCAACAGATGCAGTCACACTATTTTATAAGTCTATATTCTGAAAATCACTGACATACCAAGAGATACTCTGCAGGAAAGCATATTGCCTTAATATTCTCATTCCACTGATAGACAAAATAACTGTATCACTCTAGAGAGGCTTAAAAATAACTTCATGTCAACAATACTTAATAGCATGTAGAAGGCCACATGGTGTTATTCCATTGAGTTCTGATGGAACATCCTTGCGTTTCATAAACATTTTCCCAACATAAAATATTTTGTATAACACTAAGTGAGAGCACTTTTTAAGAAGTTTATCTTGCCATGAAAACCAATTTTCTCAACAACCTACTACTTCTAACATATTGCTGCAAGTAGCAAATGCACTTTGTCACTGCACCTATGGGCTAAAGATCAAAATTCTTTTACCTTTCAGCCGTCTTTAAGAAACAGACTTCTGCAGTTTTATGCTATGGAATATGTAGCTGTACCAAATGTGTCAATATCCAATACTCAGTGGAAAATAAATGCTTTTTAAGGCCTCCAAACTAAATTATCCTGTCGCTGCTGTTCATGGAAAAAACTGTCTCATGAAAATGAATAATATGATCGTTACAGCTTCCTGAGAATGAGGAAATGATGACAAAAACGTCTTGCCTACATGTTTTTAGAGCAACCTCTTCTCAACTGGAGGCAATATTATAAGTGGCTTAAGTGAAGACAACATTCAATGTTTACCTCAGTTGCAGGAGTAATGTTCATTTCATACTTAAGAATGAAATGATAGCCACAATAGGAATTTACCTGTGAAATGGATTTCAATACTAATTAAGTTTTGCATTATGTGTAGCACACGGGCAACAAACTACGGCTCACAATAGTAAATGAGTTTAAACTCAACAACACTGAATCATTCTCCAGGGATGTTTTGGAACTCATTTCATAAAAGTTATTTTACCCAACCCCGAATGGAACAAACTTTCAGTGGTACACACAAAAAACCTGGGATCAATACACCTACTCTATCACTTCCCAATTCTTATAACATTTAACAGGTTCAGTAGTTGGATGTCAGCTGTGATATCAAACTTTCGTGTTATTACTTGGTTGCAATCAGTACTAAACGTTAAGAGTTAACAATTCATTAGTGCGCTTGAATTATAAACGAAAACACTGGGTGTGCGACGCATCAAAACGCTACCACCCAAAACATTACAGTCTCGTAAAAAACAATTTTCATTCACACACAAAACAAAAACATAACGCATTCAGTGAAATAGTCATGTATTGCAAACTGTCTGCTCATGACAGTGGTAGTGTACAATCTAAAAAATTTTACAGTAACACAAAAAAGATAGCAATAATATTAAAATCAGACAATACTTACCATTCAGGTCCAAACTTCAGAGAATCAGCCATCGCAGAGGACTGCAACAGGAAAAGATATCTTCTTAAGGCTACTTGCAACTATATTTTAATTAACAAGTCTCCTGACGATCAACTGGAACTATTCACTTTCGGAGATATGTCACAAGGTCAAAACCCAAGTTCTCTTTAACTCAAAACAGCTGTATGCCCTTAATATAACAAAAATAACACACGCCTTAAAAGTATACGAACAGAAGGACGTCGAGGTTGCAAACCACAAAAATTCAACTGGAAATTCGGGTTGCCTAACAGATAGTACCAAATGGATCCTAACGAAAGAAATACGCCGCTCACTTCAAAAAATACTCCGTTGAACTACTGAAGAAAAATTACTGAGTGTCAGCACACAGCCACATAGACTTCTTCAATCTGGTTGTATTTATGTGTGTATTTCTTTATAAACAGTCCCGAATGAGCGCATGACAGTAACTCTAATAACACAAATTATCTTTTTCGACAAACGTCTTTCCGTATTAAGGCAACTGCTTCGATTCAGTATGTATAAAATTAAATACCTATGTATCTCGCCGTGACTATCTGTAGAAGCAGCACAGCAATATGGCCGACGCAGAAAATTCAGCGCATGAGCAACAAAAGGTCACGTGAACAACGGTCTGTTAAGTTCAGTAGAGAAATGGACAGTATTAAACAGATGAACACAACAGTATCTCGGTGCTATAATGATCCTATGAATGATACATATGTAACAAGCAGCTCACCTTATTAGCACCAAACTTGCTAATCTTCTAAATATAACAACAATCGACTTGTCATTTGAAACCAATGCAATTCTAAAGATTCTCAAAGATGTTTGGCGTGTGTATCCAAAGATGTTTTCGTGGACCGTAGAAACATAAACTACGTGGGCTGAGGGCTGTGAGAATTTAGAGCGAGGATTAGTTGTTCCAATGTTCTGTCTTGCAGGCAGTTTGTTGCACGATCAAAGTTACCAAAAAGATATTTCTTAACTTCGATGTTGCCTCTACTAGATAAAGCGTAGTTTCCGATTAGAACGCAATAAATTTGAGTGAAATTAAATAATCTAACCCACGTATACAGAATATTTACCACATTCTAACATATGTTAGACTGTGATATTTACCCTTATAGATACAATGTAAACTGGTGTACAAGGCATGAGAAGTTACTGCCTCTGTTTCATTAAACCATATTTATAAATGAGAGTGAAATAATTAGTTGTGCAGTTTCAGCAGCGATCATTAATAGTTGTTTCATTAATTAGCTTCATGTAATGACTGAGATGCTTTGGTAAAATTATTACAAAGTGAGTCATCGAGAGAACCTTTATTTATTTATCTACAGAGCAAGGTGGCACAGCAATTAGTACACCGTATATGCATTGAAGGGTAGATTTTTGAAATATATGAGTGGCCGTCTAGGTCTGGGAATGCCGTAGTTGCCTTAATTCACTGTAGATTAATTTTTCGGGGAAGAGCCTTGCAGTAGGCTGTGGCTGATGTCTTTTGCCGTTCTTGTCCAGCAGAGGTGGAGCACAGTCTCTATTTCTCTAATGATTCAGATGGCAACAGAGTCACACACTAAACTTCCTGTCTCCCCCAAGTGTGAGAATGCGGTGCAGTGGTTTTGGCCCTACATGAAACTGTGCCCTTAAGTCAGTAATGTCCACAAAGAGCGCTACAAATTTTTGTGCTTTGTTTTGGAATGGATTATTTATTATTTATGCATTCAGTTGGCTAACTTAATAACTACAAAGTTGAAGAAATCACCAACATCCTGTTTTCCTTAACAAAGGTTACATGAAACTTTTGTCTAGGCGTAAGACAAAGGAGAGAAGTTAAAAAGAGATGTGTTATGCTTTGTTATATGATAAATCTTTTGCATGAGGAAACGATTTTAATTATTTTAAGAGCAATATGTCTTTTAAATTAGTTCAATTTTATGTGTGTTGGCATATTTTGAGAGCATCTGTTATTATTTAATCTATACCAATGATACGTATTTGTTGCTACAGGGGATGAAGTTTTATACATCTGTTGTTTCCTTTACTAGCCATGGAATTACCTTGCCTCATAATATTTTCTATGTTTGCAGTTAGTTTCTTCTTTCTTTGTTTGGGTCATCTAAGGACCACACACCAATTTCAATGCTTCTTTTTTTGTTGTTCTTTCTTTTTCTTCCAGTATTCTTTCATCTTTTCACTATGTATCCTTTTTCTCTTCTCCGACCATTTTGACCATATCTTATTCTCCCTCTTGCCTTGGGATCCTTCCATTTTTAACACTTTCCTCTTTAAAATCTCTCTTTCTGTTGCATCTTTTTCACTTACGTTGTTTCTTTCCTATTTTCTTGAATCCAGGCTATTGATGACTTATTGTCCCAAAGATATTTAAAAATGTGTTTGGTTATCCTGTTGTTCATTCTGTATAAATGTCCAAAAAATAGCAGTCACCTCTTTCGTAGTGTTTCATGTATGTTTTCTATGTTGCGATTAACTTCTTCATTGCTTCTTTATTTCCATACCTCTGTATTTTTTGGTGGTCCAAGTGTTTTTCGAATTATTTTTCTTTCTAGGACTTCAAGTGTGTGTAATCTGTAGTACTTAACATTCACCTGGATAAAGACATTCTGGTTTTACTACTGCTTTGTAGTGCTGTATCTTCAAATTTTTTAGACAGACACCTTTTGTTGTAGACATTCCTAGTTATTCCATAAGCTCTCTCCATTTTATGTACTATTTCTTCCATAGCGAATTTTTCTAAGCCATTTTCCTGGATAATTTCTCCCAGATATTTAAGTTTGTTTACCGTCTTTATCTGGCCAATATCTGTCACTAGGGATTCTGGAGCATTTTTCTATATTTGTCATAAAT
This sequence comes from Schistocerca serialis cubense, assembly GCF_023864345.2. NCBI lineage: Eukaryota > Metazoa > Arthropoda > Insecta > Orthoptera > Acrididae > Schistocerca > Schistocerca serialis. The sequence goes on from NC_064648.1 coordinate 118,907,380, forward strand.
TTTGTTTTTTATGCAGATATTCTGAAATCTGCTTTGTTGGCTATTTCTTTTAAGTGATTGATTTGTATTCCAGCATTTGTTAGGTCTTCAGAAAGAATGGCAAAGTAATCCGCAAATGTGAAACAGTGAATTTCCACACCTTTGTTTTTAGTTCCCAGTCTGATTGGTGATAGCTTCTCTTCTTTTATTTTTTGTTTCAATTTTCCTACTATTTTCTCTTGTACGCAGTGAAAGACGAGTGGAGACAGGCCATCACCTTGCCTTACACCTGTTTTTATGTTGAATGCCTTCGATATTTCACCCTGAATCTTTACTTTTGATTTGGTGTCTGTGATTGTTTCACAAATAGGGTTTGCTAATTTATCTAGTGTTTCCCTATCAACTGCGTCAAATGCCTTTCAAAATCTATTAATGTTACAACTTTATCTTTGGAGTTTGTAAGTCTGTGACCAATTATGGATTTTAGGTTGAAAATCTGTTCTGAGCAAGACCTGCCCTTTCTAAATCCACTCTGATACTCTCCCAATTGGCTACCAAGTGTTGCTTCTACCTTGTTTAATAGTGTTGTATTTTATAACCCACTGGCAACAAAGATATACCTCTTTAGTTATTTACACTTTGCTTATCACCTTTCTTGTGTAAGGGATGGATGAGAGCCACTTTCCAGTCTTCTGGTATCTATTCAGTTTCCCATATTTCTTCAAACATGAGCTGAAGGTTAGTTATAATTTTGTTCAGCTGTAATTGAGTCTTCTCCACTGGCTTTGTTGTTTTTCATGGTACTTATTGCTTTTTTAAATTTCTTCAGCTGTAGGTGGCGGATCTGCTTCTGTATTTTCATGGAGATCTCGAAATTCTTGCTTACAGTTTGGGTCTTCACAGTTCAATAATTTTTCAAAGTACTTTCTAAGTATTTCACAATTCTGGCTGTTGCTTAGGCCTACTTTACCATTTTCATCTGTGAAGCAAATATTTGGAGCTTTGTAGCCCTTTAGATGACTTTTAAACATCTGATATAAATTCTGGAGTTATTTTTTACAAAATAGTTTTGTATGTCGAGAAGTTGTGATTTCTCAAAAGATCTTTAAGAACTCCTTATTGTTCTTGCTGTTTCTTTCCTTTGCATTCTAAATGCATTAAGGTATTCAGGCTTCCCAGAACATTTCCATTTCTTCCACTGTTTTGTTCTTTCTGTTACTGCTTCTTCACAAATTTCATTCCACCAGACTTTCTTCTTCATTTTTGCTGTTCCAAATACATTTTTTGCTGCCCTGGTGTTCTTTTGATATTTCTTCCCATTTCCCTGATTTAGTGCCATCAGTTTCTTCCTGAAAATTTTTTATTACCTCTTTGGCGATGATGAGTCTGTCTGTGTATTATATTTAATTAATTTTTTCTGTCTCTTTCGGTTTTTATTAGGGAGAAGTTTCAGTTTAATTTTAGTCGGGTAATGATCAGAATCAAATTCCCTGTTTTTTGCTACTTTTACATTCATGATTTCTTTAAAATTGCATTTAGAAATAGCCACGTGATCTAACTGGAACTCCCCTAGAATTGGATTCGGAGAGATCCATGTTTTTGCCTTTTTTGGTAATTTTTTGAAGAAGGTTGACATTACCTTCAACTGAAACGTTCTACAAAAACTGATTAGTCTTTTGCCATTTTTGTTTGTTCTTTTATGAGCTGGATAATATCCTATTATTTTTCAGAATGATTTTTCCCTCCCTATTTGTGCATTAAAATCCCCCATTAGTGTAAAAACATTTGGTTTTGGAATTTTTGATATTTCTTTTTCTAGAAATTCCCAGAATGCTTCTACTTGGATTTTTCTTATTGTCATTATTGATTGGATGATGTCAATTAACAAAGGTATACAGTTTATTTTTGCATTTAACGGTGAGAAGAGAGAGTTTTTCTGAACTGGATTTGAATTCTGTAATGTATCTACTAAATTTTTGTGAACATAGAAAGCGGAACCAAGCATTGGCATGCCTTTCATGATTTTTATTGCTGGTTTACCCTTAAAAATTGTATGGTTTTTGCTTTCTGTAACATTTTCATCCAAAAATCTTGTTTCTTGAACTGCTAAAATTTGTATTTCATGCTTATCTAAGAGAATCTCAAGTTGTTCTTGTTTACCAATTTTTAGTAATGAGTTTACGTTCAAGGTGCCTGCAAAGAATTTCCTTTTGAAATTGAGTTTTGGAAGGATACCAAGGATACTCCGACTCATCCTTAATGCAGATGTTGGGACTCTCCAGAACCCTAGGTTCCAATGCATTGCATAAAGCAATGGTGGCTTCCTCTTTTGAGTTACCACCTGGGTTAGTGCTTTGTTCTAGCAGATTTTCCATTCTGCAATTGAAATTGTACATGGTAGGAAATGAATTCCTGGGTAACATCGGATTGTTAGTCCGAAATGATTATTTTTCATGGTTTTCTCCATTAGGTTCTTCTGCTCTCTCTGCCGTTGGGAGTTAGGATTCCTCTTCTGCCTTTGAGACCGTTGACTGGGCTTCACCTGTATCCCTAGGCAGGGGACCTCACAGGGTGTTACCATCCAGAGCCAAATGGACCCAGGTTTTTTTACGAGGTGTTACTCCTCCCCCTCCTCCTTCCTCATTGCCTGCGAGATGAGGCCCCGGCCTTGGGACCGGCAGTTAGTTTGTTTTTAATGATTTTTTTTCATTCTTGAGTTGCACGACATAAATGACTGATGGCTAGTCTGGATCATATGTAATCATCTTCAGATCTGATTGTTTACCATTGGTGATCAGTCAAAATCTTTTGGTAAAAGTAATTTTCCTGAAGTTACACAATGAACTCAATGGTGATTGTGTTTAGCAAAAGATATTGACTGCTTATCAGGGGTGAGCTCTCAGCCCTGAAGATGATCATTACATATGATTGAAACTAATCATTAGTCATTTATGTCGCACAACTGAAACTGTAAAAATAAACACTTTTGAAATGTGTACAGTTGTTAAATCTCTGGTGGTGAAATGTAATCTAGTGTCATAAGTTATTACTCTTGTTGTGGTTTATAATACTGTTTTCATTGGTCGCTTTGCTGTCATTGAATTTTACACCTGAGTGACACCTTTTCTTCGTGCCAGTTACCCTGTCTTTTCATAGAGCATTGTGTGTTTACCTACAACTTTTTATTTCAAGAATAAAAACTTAAAGTTGTTTATCTGCTTTATAGTTGCACAGAACTACTTTCAAGGGACACTTGTTCTGCAGTGCATTTAAGTTACCTCTTCCCCATCATAATGTTAAAGCTTGAAATGTGGATGCATTATTTACATAGAACACACACTGTAAACATGACTGACTGACTGAACGAACTACAAGGGGCATTTAATAAGTAATGCAGCATTTCTTTTTTTTTCCTCCTGAACGCAAGTTGGTTTCAGAATTCCAATACACCAGATCATTCCCAATTCTTCTGTCTAAAAAACCCTATTTTCCAACATAATCTCCATTCAATGCAACAACCGTACACCATCTTACTGTGAGGGCCTGTATTCCCGTGTGGTACTACTTTACTGGTTGACATCAGAGCCAAAGTCTTGCTGCATCAATAACACCCCCCCCCCCTCCCCCCTCATCCATGTATTGCTTCCCACAGTAAGCACCCTTCATTGGGCCAAACAGAAGCATGTCGGAAGGTGTCACTCAGGGTTTTGTTCACTGCCAGATCTCCATAGATACTCTGCAAGTACCCATGAATATGTGCAATGTTCTGGTTTACCATCAAAAGAAACTCGCTGACAACTCTCTGCTTGAGAATGCACCTCCATTACAGATACCAATTTGAAGATTATGTATAGTCTGCCACGTATCAAAACTTCCTGAAACGATAGGGGCTGAAGCAGGTATATTCCACATCATCTCAAAACAAAATCTGCATTTTTTTTTTTCCCTACCGAAATTGGCCAAGAAGAAAAATATGTAGCATTACTTACTGAATGCCTCTCGTAAGTTGCAACCAGTAATCTACAAGAAATGCCTTGTTTGTGACCTTGGAACAAGGCTAACACATATGAAACAAATTAATATCATATTACTGTATGGGGAGAAAAGGATAGTTACCTGAACAGCATGGTCATATTTTACAATCACAGTTTTTGAGTACTCATAAAAGGTACGCATGATAACCTCATATTTATACATTTTTTCCAAAAATTGAGAAGAGAATTTATCACGTACTTCCATTAATCATCAGTATGATACATTTGCGACTCACTGCTCTGATTGTTGTTTTATTTTGGTATAAATTTTTTGCAGTAATCTTAGAAGAAAGATTAAGGAAAGGCGAACCTATGTTTCTAGCATTTGTAGACTTAGAGAAAGCTTCTGGCAATGTTGTCTGGAATACTCTCTTTCAAATTCTGAAGGTGGCAGGGGTAAAATACAGGGAGTGAAAGGTTATTCAAAATCTGTACAGAAACCAGATGGCAGTTATAAGAGTTGAGGGGCATGAAAGGGAAGCAGTGGTTGGGAAGGGAGTGAGACAGGGTTGTAGCCTCTCCCCGATGTTATTCAATCTGTGTATTGAGCAAGCAGTAAAGGAAACAAAAGAAAAATTCGGAGTAGGTATTAAAATCCGTAGAGAAGAAATAAAAACTTTGAGGTTTGCCAATGACATTGTAATTCTGTCAGAGTCAGCAAAGGACTTGGAAGAGCAGTTGAACTGAATGGACAGTGTCTTGAAAGGAGGATATAAGATGAACATCAACAAAAGCAAAACGGGGATAATGGAATGTAGTCGAATTAAGTCGGGTGATGCTGAGGGAATTAGATTAGGAAATGAGACATTTAAAGTAGTAAAGGAGTTTTTCTATTTGGGGAGCAAAATAACTGATGATGGTCGAAGTAGAGAAGATATAAAATGTAGACTGGCAATGGCAAGGAAAGCGTTTCTGAAGAAGAGAAATTTGTTAACATCGGGTATAGATTTAAGTGTCAGGAAGTCGTTTCTGAAAGTATTTGTATGGAGTGTAGCCATGTATGGAAGTGAAACATGGACGATAACTAGTTTGGACAAGAAGAGAATAGAAGCTTTTGAAATGCGGTGCTACAGAAGAATGCTGAAGATTAGATGGGTAGATCACATAACTAATGAGGAGGTATTGAATAGAATTGGCGAGAAGAAGAGTTTGTGGCACAACTTGACAAGAAGAAGGGAGCGGTTGGTAGGACATGTTCTTAGGCAATAAGGCATCACAAATTTATCATTGGAGGGCAGTGTGGAGGGTAAAAATTGTAGAGGGAGACCAAGAGATGAATACACTAAGCAGATTCAGAAGGATGTAGGCTGCAGTAGGTATTGGGAGATGAAGAAGCTTGCACAGGATGGGGTAGCATGGAGAGCTGCATCAAACCAGTCTTGGGACTGAAGACCACAACATCAACAATCAAGGCAGTTTTTCCAAAAAGCATTTGACTTGGTACCACACCTACACTTATTGCCGAAAGTATGACCACATGTGGTATCAGATGAAATACGTGACTGGATTGAGGATTTCATGGTATGAAGGACACAGCATGTTATCTAGGATGGAGAGTCATCGACAGTTGTGGAAGTAACTTCGGGTGTATCCCCAGGGAAGTGTGTTGGATCCCTTGCTGTTCATGTTGAATATTAATGGTCTTGCAGACAATATTAATAGTAACCTCAGACTTTTTGCAGGTGTGCTGTTATCTACACAGAAATACTGTCTGAATGAAGCTGTACAAATATTCAGTCAAACCTCGGTAGCATTTTAAAGTGGTGCAGTGGTTGGCAGCTTGCTTTGAATGTTCAGAAAACAAAAGAACATACCTGTAGTATCCTATGGGTATAATGTTAGCGAGTCACAGATGAAATCTATAAACTTGCACAAATACTTGGGTGTAATTCTTAGTAGGGACATGAAGTGGAACAATCACTGAGGCTCAGTTATGGATAAAGCAAGTAACAGACCGGTTTATTGGAAGAAGACCAGGGAAATGCAATTAGTCTACAAAGGAGACTGCTTACAAATCACTCATGCGACGCATCCTAGAATATTGCGCAAGTGTGCGGGCCCCTAGCAGATAGGACTATCAGGGGAAATTGAAAGTATGCAGAGGAGGGCAGCGCAAATGATCGTAGGTTTGTTTGATCCGTGGAAAAGTGTCACAGAGATGCTAAAGAAACTGAACTGGTGAACACTTGAAGATAGAAGTAACATATCCCGAGAAAGTCTGCTAACAAGATTTCAAGAAACAGCTTTAAATTATGACTGTAGGAATATACCACAACCCTCTATTTATCGATTGCATAGGTACAGTGAGCACAAGATTAGACGAATTACCAACCACAACGAGGCATTTAAACAATAAATTTTCCCGTACTCCATATGTAAATGGAATGGGAAAAAGCACAAATAACCAGTTCGGTAGGACGTACCCTGTGCTATGCACTTCACAGTGTATATGTAGATGTAATGAATTGGTTCTAAAAATCAGGACGATTCTTTTCAAAATGATTTCGAGACTAGTGAAAGATTGATTTTCGTACTTGCTCATTCTACGAGTGGCACCCATCTTGTGCAAAGCTATTTTGTAGTTAATTCACAATGTAAAGTTCTCTGCATTTTAATAAGACCCACCGAGCATCTGGCATCGTTTTGCGCAATTTACTGATGTTTTCATGTTTACATATACTCTGCAAGTCACTACGCAGGGCATAGCAGAGGGTATCTTATACGAGCATTGGTGATTTCCTGTCCCATTCATGTATTGATTGAGGGAAATATGACACACTATATCTTTTTCCAGTGATGGCTTCACAAGATGTCCAGTGGCAGGATCAGAATGGTTGATGTCTTTCTCAAATACGGGTTCTCTAAATGTACCCAGTAGTGTTTTGCGACATCAGTTTTCTTCCAGGGATTCCCAATTAAGTTCACCAAGAATATCAGTTACATTTTCATATCAGCCATTCCACCTTGTGCCATCCTACCAGCATGTCTTCAAATTTGTTCCATCTCATATACGATTTCCTTTATGTATGAACCACATTTTCCTGAAATATTTTCAATAAATCAAAGCCTTCCAGTCACAATCCCCAATATGTATTTTACGTGTTCATCCCATGTTATATTGCTTCTTAGTATTACCTCTAAGTACTTACACAATGTTACATGCTCAAAATTTTCACCACTGATCTCCAGTCTTATAATTAGCTATTACAATGTTATTTCTCATTGTCATAAAATTTATCTTACATTTCCACAGTTAAAAGAGGGCCACTATTTGTTACAGCGAGTGGAAATTTTGTCCAATTCCATCTGCATTTTTCTGTCAGGCTCCAGCCCCCATTAGTGACACACCAAAAGAGTTGCTAATTACATACACACATCAAAAAAAGTTTTGCATCACCTAAATTACGATAATTTGGAACCTGTACAGAAAATTGGAATAGAGTCAACATAAACATCATTTCTGCCCTTTTTATTGCTCATGAACACCACACATTGCATGTTGTACCACCATACAGCAAAACCTTCAGAGGTGGTGGTCCAGATTGCTGCACACACCAGTATCTCTAATACCCAGTAGCACATGCTCTTGCATTGATGCATGTCTGTATTCATCGTGGCATACTATCCACAAGTTCATCAATTGTCCCACTCCTCAACGGCAATTCGGCGTAGATCCCTCAGAGTCGTTGGTGGATCACGTCATCCATAAACAGCCCTTTTCAATCTATCCCAGGCATGCTCGATAGGGTTCATGTCTGGAGAAGATGCTGGCCAATCTAGTCGAGCGATGTCGTTATCCTGGAGAAAGCCATTCACAAGATGTGCACAATTGGGTTGCTGATTGTCATCCGTGAAGATGAATGCCTCACCAATATGCTGCCGATATGGTTACACTATCGATCGGAGGATGGCATTCACGTATCGTACAGCCATTACGACGCTTTCCATGACCACCAGTAGCATACGTTGACCCCACATAATGCCACCCCAGAACATCAGGGAACCTCCACCTTGCTGCACTCGCTGGATGATGTGTCTAAGCCGTTCAGCCTGACCGGGTTGCCTCCAAACGTGTCTCCGATTGTCTGGTTGAAGGCATATGGCATATGTGACACTCATCAATGAGGAGAATGTGATGACAATCCTGAGGGATCATTTGGCATGTTATTGGGCCCATCTGTAACGCAATGCACGGTGTCGTGGTTGCAAAGATGGACCTCGCCCTGGAGGCCGGGAGTGAAGTTGCGCATCTCACAGCCTATTGCGCACAGTTTGAGTCGTAACAAGATGTCCTGTAGCTGCATCAAAAGCATTATTCAGCATGGTGACGTTGTTGTCAGGGTTCCTCCGAGCCATAATCCTTAGGTAGTGGTCATCCACTGCAGTAGTAGCCCTCGGGCGTCCTGAGCGAGGTATGTCATCGACAGTTCCTGTCTCTCCGTCTCCCCTCCAAGTGGTTTCCTCCGAGATGCCAGAACTCTTCCCTTGTTGAGAGCCCTTCCTGGCACAAAGTAACAATGCGGACTGCGGACATGATCAAACCACAGTATTGACCGTCTAGGCATGGTTGAACTACAGACAACACGAGCTATGTACCTCCTTCCTGGTGGAATGACTGGAACTGATCAGCTGTCAGACACCCCTCCGTCTAATAGGCGCTGCTCATGCATGGTTGTTTACATCTCTGGGTGGGTTTAGTGACATCTCCGAACAGTCTAAGGGACTGTGTCTGTGATACAATATCCACAGTCAATGTCTATCTTCAGGAGTGCTGGGAACCAGGATGATGCAAAACTTTTTTTGATGTGTGTATATAAATTTTTTTCTGTGTGCTTTCACAGATTAATTCATAAATTCTTTGCATGTGTCTGTAGTCTCACATTTCAGTAACTGTGAAGTGTAAATTTTTCAAATTCTGTAGTGCAGTTGTCATTTTTTGGTTTTGAATGGCCAGCTACACAGCCCTCTGAGACACTTGGTTCTGTTGGTGGTACACCAGAAGATTAGCAAGTTATATACTTAGCTTTCCAATGTGTTCATATAATTAATATTTAAATTTGTTTACATCTTTGGGCAGGTTTAGTGACATCTCTGAACAGTCAAAGGGACTGTGTCTGTGACACAATATCCACAGTCAACGTCTGTCTTCAGGATGGCTAGGGTGGATAGGACATGTGCATTCTGTGTGCGGATGCAGAAGGAGTTGGCCGCAATTCGTGAACAGCTGAATACACTTTTGGCCATGGTCATCTGGCTTCAGGCTGCTGCCTCGGAATGTGACGGTGGCAGAAAATCTGGTGCATGACACAAGGCAACTGGGATGTAGCTCGTTTCGCCCACCAGCTCTGCTGTCGAATCACCTTGCAGCGTATTTGGCACGGGGTCCACCCTTACTACAGTGTGAGTGGTGCGCTGTAACATGTTTGCATCACTCGAGGCAAAGAGTGGTTTGTTGGTATCTGAAACTCGAGTGTTTGGTACATTATGGAACCCCTTTGGGAAATGGCCTGCAGGGCTGTAAAGAAGTTCAACGTGCACTCGGTATGTCTGTCCAGGAAAGAGAGGGGGGGGGGGGTATCCTCATCTGAGATGCAGAGGAGGCCCTGCCTGCAGCTATCAAGGTTGCCAACTGCATTTCAAGTTGTGGTTCAGGTCAGCACCAATGATGTCTTTTGGTTAGATTGTGAGTCCATCCTCATTTCGTACAGGACACTGGCAGAACTGGTGAACCCACTAACTCTGCATCTGGGGTGCAAGCAAAGCTCACAGCGTGCAGCATAGTACCCAGAGTTGATAGGGGTCCTTTAGTATAAAGCCAAGAGAAGTGCCTCCCCTTGATTGGTTACAGGTGCACTACACAAAGGAAGCAGCTACTTAGGTAGCAGAGTACTTGTGAAGTGCACATGGGAGATTTTTAGCCTAGATGGTACTCTGAGGTTGGGCGAACACTTGCTAGTTGACATACAGACAGCTAAATCAGATCATGTACAAAGTAAAGACTCTTCGACTGTTAAAATTTTAACAATAAATTGTCAAAGTACCGGGTGATCAAAAAGTCAGTATAAATTTGAAAACTTAATAAACCACAGAATAATGCAGATACAGAGGTAAAAATTGACACACATGCTTGGAATGACATGGAGTTTTATTAGAACAAACAAACAAACAAAGTTCACAAAATGTCCGACAGATGGCGCTGGACAGCAAAACGTCAGTGACTGCGCATGACAGTCGTGTATAAAAGGAGCTGTAATGAGAGAGAGAATCAGATGCACCAGCAGTTGCAGCATGTTGACATTACCTGAAAAGGCACTTTTAGTGAAGCTGTATTATCAGAATGGGGAATGTGCTAGTTCAGCGTTACGATCCTATTGCCATAGGAAGGGAATTCGAACGGGTAAAGGTCCGTTGACAAATGCAGCTGTGGCGAGAATGATTTCGAAGTTCGAAGCCACGGGTTGTTTAGACGATAGACCCCGTAGTGGCTGACCGAGCACAAGGTGTAATGCTGCTGAGACAGTTCATGAAGAAATGGAGACTGTAGCGCTCATGCAGTCGCACGTCGCACCGGCATTCCATACACTACTGTTTGGTTGGCACTTAGGCGTACCCTCCGATGCCATCCGTACAAAATCCATCGGCATTATGAACTGTTACCTGGCGATTTAGTGAAGTGGAGGGCATTTACAGTGTGGGCGTTTCAAAAGATGGTGGAAGATGATAATTGGTTGAGTAACGCGTTGTGGACCGACAAAGCACATTTCACACTCCGAGGGTCTGTCAATGCCCACAACTGCATAATTTCGGCTACCGAAAATCCTAGAACTGTCGTGGAAACTCCATTGCACAATGAGAAAGCCACGGTATGGGTTGGATTTACCACATGTACCGTTATCGGGCCTTTTTTCTTCGAGGAAATGCGTGATTCTGGTTTTGTAACTGCTACCGTGATGGGTGAGGGGTACACCGATATGTTACAGAATCGCATCATCCCCAGCCTGGCTGATAAACACCTGCTGGAATGTACGATGTTTATGCAGGATGGCGCTCAACTCCATATTACTAGACGCGTGAAAGATCTCTTGCGCGTGTCGTTTGGTAATGATCGTGTGCTCAGCTGCCACTTTCGTCACGCTTGGCCTCCCAGGTCCCCAGACCTTAGTCCATGCGATTATTGGCTTTGGGGTTACCTGAAGTCGCAAGTGTATCATGATCGACCGACGTCTCTAGGGATGCTGAAAGACAACATCCGACGCCAATGCTCCGGACATGCTTTACGGTGGTGTTAACAACATTATTCCTCGACTACAGCTATTGTTGAGGAATGATGGTGGACATATTGAGCATTTCCTGTAAAGAACATCATCTTTACTTTGTCTTACTTTGTTATGCTAATTATTGCTATTCTGATCAGATGAAGTGCCATCTGTCGGACATTATTTGAACTTTTGTATTTTTTCGGTTCTAATAAAACCCCATGTCATTTCAAGCATGCGTGTCAATTTGTACCTCTCTATATACATTATTCCATGATTTATTCAGTTTTCAAATTTATACAGACTTTTTGATCACCCGGTATTTGTCACAAAATTCCTGGATTTATTGCCCCCCTAGGAAAGTTGTCATGCTCAAATTATTATCAGAATCAAGTTGGCTGAAAACTTAAGTGAAAAAGCCAAAATACTTAGTGATATGTGGAATTTACATTGAAAACCAGATTAGATGCTGTAGGAGGCGATTGAGTCTAGCTGTGAAGTTGTCCGGAAATGACTGACAGGTCTAGATGAACTAAAATTAATTATTGGATGATATTACCAGCCACCCAATTCACCGTAACGGTTTTAGAAACATTCAAAGAAACTTTTTGCCCAGTTATGCAGATACACCCATATTGTACAATATTAGTTGGAGACGACTTTAACCTACCATGTATTGGCTGGGATGTCTATGAATTTGTTGTATGTGGTATGGATAGGCAGTCTCATGAAGTGGTTTTGAACACCTTTTCCGAAAGCTGTCTTGAGTAGCTAGTTCAATAGCCCAAACACAATGGAAATATTTTAGACATTGTAGCTACAAACAGGCCTGACATTATCAACAGTGTTGGTATAGAGACAGGGATTAGTGATGTTGATGTCATACAGTAATGATTGTTACTAAAGTTAATAAATTCATCAAGAAGCCTAAGAGAGTACTTTTGGTAGAAAGAGCAATAATCAGTTTTTATCATCCCACGTAAAAAATGAGCGGAGACCATTTAGTTCCAATATGATGGATGTGGAGGAATTAGGGGCAAAGTTTAAACTGATTGCGGATCTTGCTGTGGAGAATTATATGCCAAGTAAGTGGATTAAGTAAAGAAAAGACCCACCATGGTTTAATAACAGAATTCAGAAAATGCTCACGAAGCAAAGCCTGTGCGTTCCCAGCACAGAAAAAGGATACACAAAAGTGATGGCAGGCAAAAGTTGGTAGAAAGTTGTGCATTTGCAAAAAGATTGATCTCTGAAACATACAACTACCACTATCGCACCTTAGCAAAAGATCATGCCGAGAACTCAATAAAATTCTGGTCCTACGTAAAATCTGTAGTGGATGGTGCGAGAAGGTTCCGTATTAAAACTCGGCGAGAACTTTCCAAACGATTTATTTGCTTCCACTACAGTGCCCTGTTCACCTCGGTCCGTGTCACAGGGTCCCACAATGCTGGGGCCACCACTCCAGCGATCCAGTGCAACGCACTGCTGTGTGTCGGCCTCGTAGGACCGCGTCGTCAGGGCTCCGTCGACAGCCTGCTCGGTGGTCTTCTTCCCTGTTGACTCAGCGCTGCTTTGCTGGGAGCCACCGAGCAGCCCACTGCTTTCTTCCTCGCTGGCATAGCTGAACTGCGGTAACCCCGAGCACCCTCGATCCGGAGTCTGAATCTGCAGGCCTCGCCTCGGGATGCCTCCGGCACGTGTTGGAAACCGAGACGACTGCCCACGATACCGAGCTGTGGAGTGGCCTGTCGCTGGCTGAGGCCTAGCGCCGAGCCGAGCGGGTTGCGTAACCAGCTGGCTAGGCGCCGAGCGAGCAGTGTGGCACTATGTTTTGGAATATTTTCAAACTGTTGCATCCTTGAGCCCTCGGTTCGCGAAGTACGCTCACCGGTTAATGGCTGACACTACAGATCATACTTTATTAATAATTATAGTACAAAGTAATATCTCCAGTTACAGTTACATTTTCAGTAAGTACACCAAGTCCTTTCAACCATACATGTATTTTTTCATCATTACTAACTTTTCTACATGAGCGAGTAACTAGGTCTACTTTGGGCCTTAGGATCTATTCCTCAATGCCAGGTCTTGTAAGCGATCACATCTTGGTCGGCGAAAGATTCAAGTCCAGGAAGCGAAGCGTTCTCACAACGAACAATGGCTAGTGTGAACCGACCACTGCCAGAATTTCCAGTAACGACGTTGAGAGCGAAATTAACCCTGCAGCCACGGAAGAATATAGGTCCATTCAATATAACAGCTTGGGCTGTTCCATTTCCCCCAAGATTATTCTCGAGGCTGATAATATGTTTGTAGACAGGCATGCGGTGGCGGTGTTGACGATACACACATCAACGGGGCATAGTGCTTCAATGCTGTTGCAGATAAAGCTCACAGCGGAATGGTTCCGCTGGCGTGCACTGCCCGCTTATATACACAGCGAGTGACCTCGGTTACATAACCCTCAGAGGACCGAACCAGCGACCCGCTGTGGACTGGAACGCTGGCACCCCATCTGCTGCTGCGTGTAGCCAGTGGTGTGACACGCCCCGCCGTCCAGGAGAGCTGTCACGCTTGAATGACTCTCGTTAGAAAATGGCAGCTGTTTATACTCGGCTGTGTGCCCCCTGTTTTGCTAACGCGCCACTCCGACTCACGTACTCACCACACCTAGGTTGTGCCGGTGGGCTCCTTCTGCCTGTAACTTGCAGCATTCGTACAGCTGCGTTTACTCTTTTCAGTGGTCCAATGGCCCGTGGCCTCCATTCTACTTTGCAACCATTGGTACAGGGTGTTTCAAAAATGACCGGTATATTTGAAACGGCAATAAAAACTAAACGAGCAGCGATAGAAATACACCGTTTGCTGCAATATGCTTGGGACAACAGTACATTTTCAGGCAGACAAACTTTCGAAATGACAGTAGTTACAATTGTCAACAACAGATGGCGCTGCGGTCTGGGAAACTCTATAGTATGATATTTTCCACATATCCACCATGCGTAGCAATAATATGGCATAGTCTCTGAATGAAATTACCCGAAACCTTTGACAACGTGTCTGGCGGAATGGCTTCACATGCAGATGAGATGTACTGCTTCAGCTGTTCAATTGTTTCTGGATTCTGGCGGTACACCTGGTCTTTCAAGTGTCCCCACAGAAAGAAGTCACAGGGGTTCATGTCTGGCGAATAGGGAGGCCAATCCACGCCGCCTCCTGTATGTTTCGGATAGCCCAAAGCAATCGCACGATCATCGAAATATTCATTCAGGAAATTAAAGACGTCGGCCGTGCGATGTGGCCGGGCACCATCTTGCATAAACGACGAGGTGTTCGCAGTGTCGTCTAAGGCAGTTTGTGCCGCCACAAATTCACGAAGAATGTCCAGATAGTGTGATGCAGTAATCGTTTCGGATCTGAAAAATGGGCCAATGATTCCTTTGGAAGAAATGGCGGCCCAGACCAGTACTTTTTGAGGATGCAGGGACGATGGGACTGCAACATGGGGCTTTTCGGTTCCCCATATGCGCCAGTTCTGTTTATTGACGAAGCCGTCCAGGTAAAAATAAGCTTCGTCAGTAAACCAAATGCTGCCCACATGCATATCGCCGTCATCAATCCTGTGCACTATATCGTTAGCGAATGTCTCTCGTGCAGCAATGGTAGCGGCGCTTAGGGGTTGCCGCGTTTGAATTTTGTACGGATAGAGGTGTAAACTCTGGTGCATGAGACGATACGTGGACGTTGGCGTCATTTGGACCGCAGCTGCAACACGGCGAACGGAAACCCGAGGCCGCTGTTGGATCACCTGCTGCACTAGCTGCGCGTTGCCCTCTGTGGTTGCCGTACGCGGTAACCCTACTTTTCCAGCACGTTCATCCGTCACGTTCCCAGTCCGTTGAAATTTTTCAAACAGATCCTTTATTGTATCACCTTTCGGTCCTTTGGTTACATTAAACCTCCGTTGAAAACTTCGTCTTGTTGCAACAACACTGTGTTCTAGGCGGTGGAATTCCAACACCAGAAAAATCCTCTGTTCTAAGGAATAAACCATGTTGTCTACAGCACACTTGCACGTTGTGAACACCACACGCTTACAGCAGAAAGACGACGTACAGAATGGCGCACCCACAGACTGCGTTGTCTTCTATATCTTTCACATCACTTGCAGCGCCATCTGTTGTTGAAAATTGTAACTACTGTAATTTCGAAAGTTTGTCCGCCTGAAAATGTACTGTTGTCCCAAGAATATTGCAACAAACGGTGTATTTCTATCGCTGCTCGTTTGGTTTTTATTGGCGTTTCAAATATACCGGTCATTTTTGAAACACCCTGTATGTGTAACTCACAGAAAGGTGGACAAAGGCTTTTATCCAGTTACTTATTGATCAATCTGGTATGGCAATAAAAGATAGTAAAATGAAAATTGAAGTTTTAAATTTCACATTTAATAAATCATTCACACAGGAGAATTATACAAACCTACCATTGTTGGACTGTTGTACAGACTCCCAATTGTAAGACATAGTAATTGGCACTCCTAGTTTGGAGAAGCAACAAGAAGAGTTAAAAACAAATAATTTACCAGATCCTGGTGGAGGACCAATTCAATTTTGCAGAGAGTGCTCTATAGCAGTGGCCGTTACTTAACTTCATTTATCACAAATCTCTCACCCAGTGCAAAGTCCGAAGTGACTGTAAAAAAGCGCCGGTGGCTCCTGTATACAGTAAGGTATCGCCATTTAGTGGCTATAGGAGAAGACAACATGATTTAGACATAATTTCTAGTTGGCCGGCCGGAGTGGCCAAGCAGTTCTAGGCGCTACAGGCTGGCGCTGCGCGTCCACTACAGTCGCAGGTTCGAATCCTGCCTCGGGCATGGATGTGTGTGATGCCCTTAGGTTAGTTAGGTTTAAGTAGTTCTAAGTTCTAGGGGACTGATGACCTGAGAAGTTAAGTCCCATAGTGCTCAGAACCATTTGAACCATAATTTCTAGTTGGCACGATGAATGACTTCTTGCTCTAAATGTAGAAAAATGTAAGTTAATGAAGATGAATAGGAAAAACAATCCTGTAATATTTTAATACGGCATTAGTTGTGTGCCACTTGACACACTCACCTTAATTAAAAATCTAGGCACGATGTTGCAAAGTTGTGTGAAGTGGAATGAACATGTAAGGTGGTAATACAGAAGTCAAATGGTCTACTAAATGTTCATCAGCTGTCGGAAAATACACCACATAGATGCACAGAACTATCCAAAACTCAACCATGATTGTCACAACTCCTACTATAGTCAAATATACATCAAGCCAATTACGTTTGCAATGACGCTCTGTATGTTTTGATATGTGGGTCTTATTTTATGATATCCTTGACACTGATCAAGAAAAGTACTGTGCATTTAATTTGAACCACCCATTTCTTAACTGTTTAATATGAAAGTGCACACGTGTTACATCTCTTCAATAACTTGAGATGAATTCCCACTGCCTATACAGTGAGGATAAGAAAGACTTATAAAATGGTACATTATTTCTGGTTATCCATTTGAATGAAACACTCAAACATACTTCGAAAAGAGATACAAATAAAACTATTATACGTATCAATTTGACAAATGTATTACATTGTTGTGCAGTGTGTACCAACATAAATATGCCACCACAAAGCACTGACTGTTATTACTGATGATAGAACCCTGTAATGATGATAAGAGGGTGGTTTGAAAAGTTCTCAGAACCACCACAAGTGGCCAGTGCTAACGCAGTGAGTTTTTCATGTGTTATTCGTTGGACTGTTGCCTGTAAACACGTGCCACGCCAGTGCTCTTGGAAGAGAGCTGTGGTGGTGATGTATCTCTGTTGTTGTTCCCACGTTGTGATTTGCGAAGATGGAAAAAAAAACCAAGATTCGAGCAGTGATTAAGTACTTCGTAAAGAAAGATACACTCCTGGAAATGGAAAAAAGAACACATTGACACCGGTGTGTCAGACCCACCATACTTGCTCCGGACACTGCGAGAGGGCTGTACAAGCAATGATCACACGCACGGCACAGCGGACACACCAGGAACCGCGGTGTTGGCCGTCGAATGGCGCTAGCTGCGTAGCATTTGTGCACCGCCGCCGTCAGTGTCAGCCAGTTTGCCGTGGCATACGGAGCTCCATCGCAGTCTTTAACACTGGTAGCGACAGCGTGGACGAGAACCGTATGTGCAGTTGACGGACTTCGAGCGAGGGCGTATAGTGGGCATGCGGGAGGCCGGGTGGACGTACCGCCGAATTGCTCAACACGTGGGGCGTGAGGTCTCCACAGTACATCGATGTTGTCGCCAGTGGTCGGCGGAAGGTGCACGTGCCCGTCGACCTGGGACCGGACCGCAGCGACGCACGGATGCACGCCAAGACCGTAGGATCCTACGCAGTGCCGTAGGGGACCGCACCGCCACTTCCCAGCAAATTAGGGACACTGTTGCTCCTGGGGTATCGGCGAGGACCATTCGCAACCGTCTCCATGAAGCTGGGCTACGGTCCCGCACACCGTTAGGCCGTCTTCCGCTCACGCCCCAACATCGTGCAGCCCGCCTCCAGTGGTGTCGCGACAGGCGTGAATGGAGGGACGAATGGAGACGTGTCGTCTTCAGCGATGAGAGTCGCTTCTGCCTTGGTGCCAATGATGGTCGTATGCGTGTTTGGCGCCGTGCAGGTGAGCGCCACAATCAGGACTGCATACGACCGAGGCACACAGGGCCAACACCCGGCATCATGGTGTGGGGAGTGATCTCCTACACTTGCCGTACACCACTGGTGATCGTCGAGGGGACACTGAATAGTGCACGGTACATCCAAACCGTCATCGAACCCATCGTTCTACCATTCCTAGACCGGCAAGGGAACTTGCTGTTCCAACAGGACAATGCACGTCCGCATGTATCCCGTGCCACCCAACGTGCTCTAGAACGTGTAAGTCAACTACCCTGGCCAGCAAGATCTCCGGATCTGTCCCCCATTGAGCATGTTTGGGACTGGATGAAGCGTCGTCTCACGCGGTCTGCACGTCCAGCACGAACGCTGGTCCAACTGAGGCGCCAGGTGGAAATGGCATGGCAAGCCGTTCCACAGGACTACATCCAGCATCTCTACGATCGTCTCCATGGGAGAATAGCAGCCTGCATTGCTGCGAAAGGTGGATATACACTGTACTAGTGCCGACATTGTGCATGCTCTGTTGCCTGTGTCTATGTGCCTGTGGTTCTGTCAGTGAGATCATGTGATGTATCTGACCCCAGGAATGTGTCAATAAAGTTTCCCCTTCCTGGGACAATGAATTCACGGTGTTCTTATTTCAATTTCCAGGAGTGTATGAAAGCAAAGGACATTCATGTTGATTTCCAGAATACACTGGGGAACTCTGCTCCTTCATATTCAACTGTTGCCAAGTGGACAAATGAATTTAAATTTGGTTGGGGGAACTTAGATGATGATCCGAGCAGTGGTTAGCCAAGATGTGTCACTACTCCAGAAATCATTGCAAAAGTGCACAAAATGGTCATAGAAGATCGCCAATTGAAAGTGTGTGAAATTGCTCACACTTGCCAGATGTCATCTGAAAGGGTATATCACATTTTAACAGAAGAATTAGAAATGGAAAAAAAATTACCTGCAAGATGGTTGCCAGACTCTTGACGATGGATCAAAAACACACCTGAGCATGGACATATTGGAACAATGTTTGGCCTGTTTTAGGAGAAACAAACAAGATTTTTTGCACTGGTTTGTGACCACAGATGAAACTTGGTTGCACTACTATACTTCAGAGATAAAATAACAGTCAAAGCAGTGGAAACATGCTGATTCTCCGCCACCAAAGCAAGCAAAGACAATTCCTTCGGTGGGAAAGGTCATGGCATCAGTGTTCTGGGATGCGAAGGGGATTTTGTTTGCAGATTATCTCCCCACTGGGCAAACAATTACTGGAGAATACTATGCTAACCTCCTGGACAAATTGCAACAAAAGATACATGAAAAAAGGCCAGGTTCAGCAAGGAAGAAAGTCATCTTCCATCAAGACAATGCGCGCCTGCACACGTGCTGTCACCATGCCAAAATTACACGAACTAAGGTATGAATTGTTGCCACACCCACCTTACTCACCTGATATGGCTCCATCAGACTTCTCTCTCTTCCCAAAACTGAACATTTTTCTCGGTGGACGAAGATTCACTTCAAATGAAGAATTGATAGCTGGAGTTGACAACTATTTTGCAGTCTCGTAGGAAACTCATTTTCGAGGTGGGATCAAGGCACTGGAACATCATTGCACCAAGTGCATTAATCCACAAGGAGACTATATTGAAAAATATAAAAATCTTTCAGCGATGTAAGTACTTTTTTGCTATTCTGTTCTGAGAACTTTTCAAACCACTCTCATAATTTCATGTGGTGTGACAGCCTGGTGCATGTCTTCCATGTGGACACCACTTTAGCATCTTTCCTATCCAACCACTAACCCCAGTATTCAGCAGGGAAATGGGGACTACACTTTAAATTGTAATCCACACTATGTGTCATTCCTAGCAAATTGTGACATCTTTAAGAAGTGGAAACTAGATTAAAGGCAGAGTGAAAAATTTTCTGTGGTTTGCCCAGGACTTGACCCCATGATGACGAGACTCTAAGCATATGCTGATGTTCTGTTGCCAGTCTTCATTCTTTCAATTCATGTCGATTGCTAATCAATACTGATTCACAAAAAGTTCGTTTTTACTACAAATTATCACTACAGTGATATTTCCCCCTTTAAAAGCTGACACACCTGCTGTTTGTTTTCTTGGTATTCATTAATAAATGACTCTTGTCTTGGCCACCAAAACATTTCTTTTACATTTCATTCCTTATGACACATTTATCACAATTGTCAGACCTATGCTACAAAAATTGAATAGCATAAGATGAGGTGGAGAACAATTTTCTGTACAATGATTCAGTAAGCTACATCAGTGGCCAAAGTGACTGATGCCACACAGCAAGTTACAAGGAAAACGTTTTTCGGCACAGGATGGCATAAAAGCATCAGAAACACCAGAACAAGAAATATCTCTGACATGTAATATTTACCTCAGATAATATGAAAGACATAATTATGTATGCTACAGTATTTAAATAATAAAAAAATCTACTCACCAAGTGGTGACAGAACACACACATAAAAGACTGTGGTGATTGGCAAGCTTTCAGAGTCAGTGGCTCCTCCTTCAGGCAGAAGGGTTGAAGGGGAAAGAAGAAGGGTGAAGGAAAAAGGAAGAAGGGTGAAGGGAAAGCACTGGAGAGGTCTAGGAAAAATGGTAGAACCGCGGTCAGGGGAGACTTACCGTACAGGATGAGAAGGAAAGACTGATTGTTGGGGACTGCACCAGATGAAATTTGAAAACTTGGGAGCTTAAAGGTGGAAGACAGAGTAATATGCAAGACAGAGATTACTACTAAAACATCGTGCACGAGTTAATAAGAGTGAGAAGCTAAGCACATTGTACGTAACTTGTCCTATACACCCTCCTACCACCACCTACAATAGCCCTGTAACTGGCAAAACGTATACTATCGAAGGGAAAGCCACCTGCAAAACAATAGGTCATATACCAGCTCTTATGTAAACACTGTTCAGCATTTTACATCGGCATGACTACCACCAATTTATCAATTGAATGAATGGGCATAGGCAGAGGGTATATACTGGTAACTCACTATATCCTGTTACAGAGCATGCTCTACAACATGACATTCGTGACCTCAGCGTCCGTTTCACGACATGCGCCATCTGCATTCTTCCCCCAGAAACCAGTTTCTCAGAAGTCTGCAGGTGGGAACTAGCACTGAAACCTTGGTTCTCGCCAACCACTGGGACTTAATTTACGTTAATTTCTTCCGTCTCAGCTTTTATTCACTGTAACTACTCTGTGCTTCACTCTGTTTTAGTTTTCTATATCTTTCATTTTCTTCCCGTATTTTTTTCACTGCCCCCTCCCACCTCTGTTACATACAATGCACTTAACTTCTCACTCTTATTAACTCATGCAAAATGGTTTAGTAGTGATCTCTGTCTTGCATATTACCCTGTCTTACATGTTTAAGCTCTCAGGTTTTCAAATCTCATCCAAGACAGTCGCCAACAGTCAGTCTTTCCCTCTCATCCTGTACGGTAATTCTGCCCTGACTATCACTTCTGGGTGACTTTCCTTAAATCTACCTAGACCTCTCCAGTCCTTTTCCTTTACCCTTCTTCCTTCCCCTTCAACCCTTCTGCTTGAAGAAGGAGCCGCTGCCTCCGAAAGCTTCCCAATCACAACAATCATTTACGTGTGTGTTCTGCTGCTGCTTGGTGAGTAGATTCTTTATCTATCCAATTAAATAATTTGAATATAATAGAGGGAAACGTTCCACGTGTGAAAAATATATCTAAAAACAAAGATGATGTAACTTACCAAACAAAAGCATTGGTATGTTGATAGACACACAAACAAACACAAACACACACACAAAATTCAAGCTTTCGTAACCCACGGTTGCTTCATAAGGAAAGAGGGAAGGAGAGGGAAAGACGAAAGGATGTGGGTTTTAAGGGGGAGGGTTTGGAGTCATTCCAATCCCGGGAGCGGAAACACTTACCTTAGGGGGAAAAAAGGACAGGTATACACACGTACACACACACACATATCCATCCGCACATATACAGACACAAGCAGACATGTGTAAAGGCAAAGTCTTTACATATGTCTGCTTGTGTCTGATGTCAGTATTAGCTACATAACTTGTACAGTGCTGTAGAATATGTATTTATGGCTTACAGCATGCACATCACATATATTTTTTATTCTGGTGTTGATGATGTCTCTTATGCCACTTTTTGGCAAAAGGTATTTACCTTGTAACATGCCGTATGGCATGGGTCACTTTGGACACTGATGTAAAGGCAGCATGTTTACAACTGACCAGATACTGTGTATTGATTAAGGTATGTAAATCATCTTATTGTGTCATTGTACGGAAAATTGTTTTCCACCTCGTCTTATGTTATAAGTACGAGGGCAGTTCAATAAGTAATGCAACACATTTTTTTCTGAAACAGGTGTTGTTTTATTCAGCATTGAAATACACCAGGTTATTCCCCAATCTTTTAGCTACACAACACAATTTTTCAGTGTAATCTCCATTCAATGCTACGGCCTTATGCCACCTTGAAATGAGGGCCTGTATGCCTGCACGGTACCATTGCACTGGTCGATGTCAGAACCAACGTCGTACTGCATCAATAACTTCTTCATCATCCGCGTAGTGCCTCCCACGGATTGCGTCCTTCATTCGGCCAAACATATGGAAATCCGACGGTGCGAGATCGGGGCTGTAGGGTGCATGAGGAAGAACAGTCCACTGAAGTTTTGTGAGCTCCTCTCGGGTGTGAAGACTTGTGTGAGGTCTTGCGTTGTCATGATGAAGGAGAAGTTCGTTCAGATTTTTGTGCCTATGAACACGCTGAAGTCGTTTCTTCAATTTCTGAAGAGTAGCACAATACACTTCAGAGTTGATCGTTTGATCATGGGGAAGGACATCGAACAGAATAACCCCTTCAGAGTCCCACAAGACTGTAACCATGACTTTACCGGCTGAGGGTATGGCTTTAAACTTTTTCTTGGTAGGGGAGTGGGTGTGGCGCCACTCCATTGATCACCGTTTTGTTTCAGGTTCGAAGTGATGAACCCATGTTTCATCGCCTGTAACAATCTTTGACAAGAAATTGTCACCCTCAGCCACATGACGAGCAAGCAATTCCGCACAGATGGTTCTCCTTTGCTCTTTATGGTGTTCGGTTAGACAACGAGGGACCCAGCGGGAACAAACCTTTGAATATCCCAACTGGTGAACAATTGTGACAGCACTACCAACAGAGATGTCAAGTTGAGCACTGAGTTGTTTGATGGTTATCCGTCGATCATCTCGAACGAGTGTGTTTGCACGCTCCGCCATTGCACGAGTCACAGCTGTGCACGGCCGGCCCGCACGCGGGAGATCAGACAGTCTCGCTTGACCTTGCGGCGATGATGACACACGCTTTGCCCAACGACTCACCGTGCTTTTGTCCACTGCCAGATCACCGTAGACATTCTGCAAACGCCTATGAATATCTGAGATGCCCTGGTTTTCCGCCAAAAGAAACTCGATCACTGCCCGTTGTTTGCAACGCACATCCGTTACAGACGCCATTTTAACAGCTCCGTACAGCGCTGCCACCTGTCGGAAGTCAATGAAACTATACGAGACGAAGCGGGAATGTTTGAAAATATTCCACAAGAAATTTCCGGTTTTTTCAACCAAAATTGGCCGAGAAAAAAAATGTGTTGCATTACTTATTGAACTGCCCTCGTATTTTGTGCCACAGATCTGACGATGACGGCACCGAAGCACACCATAAGGAGTGAAATATAAAAGAAATATTTTGGTAGTGCCAAACACAGTCACAGTGCCGCTAATGGATTTCATATCTGCAGTAATGAAATTTGCATTCACTGGTAATTTACCACACACTGTCGAACTGTACACATCCTTGTGGGTTTCATTTGCCTTCTCTATTAGAAGTTTTGATGTTATATCAGTGAACATAAAGTTTCTGTTATCAACGAGCAGTTTTTATTTCTTATATTCCAGCATCAGTGTGTGCATTGATTTGAAACTTCATGGGTGTTTGAAACTGTGTGCCAAACCATGACTCGAACATGGGACTGTCTTTTGCCAGCAAGTGCTCCACCAGTCTCATATTTGAGCCCCAATCTGGCACATAGTTGTAATTTTCCAGAACTTTTCAGATCAGAGCACACTCCATTGCAGAACGAAAATTTGTCCTGGAAACAATCCCCTAGACTTTGACTCAATCGTTTCTCCTGAGTATCCTCCTCTTTCTTAGTGCTAGTCCCACAAAGTATGCAGGTACTTCTGTAAGGTCTGGAAAGTAGATGAGCTACTGGTGGAAGTAACGTTGTGAGGACAAGTCAGGAGTCGTGCTCGGATAGCTCAGTCGGTAGAGCACTTGGCCACAAAAGGCAAAGGTCTCAAGTTCGAGTCCTGATCTGGCACAAAATTTTAACCTGCCAGGAAGTTTGATCCCTCATATTATTACTGCCAAATTTTTTCATATACACTATGTGATGAAAAGTATCCTGATACCCCTAAAAATGTATGTTTTTCATATTAGGCGCATTGTGCTGCCACCTACTGACAGGTACTCCATATCAGTGACCTCAGTTGTCATTAGACATTGTGAGAAAGCAGAATGGGGTGCTCCACGGAACTCATGGACTTTGAACGTGGTCAGGTGATTGGGTGTCACTTGTGTCATACATCTTTATGCGAGATTTCCACACTCCTAAACATCCCTAGGTCCACTGTTTCCAATGTGATAGTGAAGTTGAAACATGAAGGCACATGTACAACACAAACGTGTACAGGCTGACCTTGTCTGACAGTTGAAGAGGGTCGTAATGTGTAATAGGCAGACATCTATCCAGACCATCTCACAGGAATTCCAAACTGCATCAGGATCCACTGCAAGTACTATGACTCTTAGGTGGGAGGTGAGAAAACTTGGATTTCAAGTTTGAGCAGCTGCTCATAAACCACACATCACACTGGTAAATGCCAAACGACAACTTGCTTGGTGTAAGGAGTGTAAACATTGGACGGCTGA
This sequence comes from Schistocerca serialis cubense, assembly GCF_023864345.2. Taxonomy (NCBI): domain Eukaryota; kingdom Metazoa; phylum Arthropoda; class Insecta; order Orthoptera; family Acrididae; genus Schistocerca; species Schistocerca serialis. The sequence continues at coordinate 118,932,390 of NC_064648.1, forward strand.
ATGGTGGAGAAATGTTGTGTGAAGTGACGAATCACGGTACACAATGTGGTGATCCAATGGCTTGTGTGTGTTGTAGTGCCAACAGTAAAATTTGGAGGTGGTGGTGTTATGTTTTTCATTGAGGGGGCTTGCACCCCTTGTTGTTTGGTGTGGCACTATCACAGCACAGGTCTGCATTGATGTTTTAAGCACCTTCTTGCTTCCCACTGTTGAAGAGTAATTCAGGGATGGTGATTGCATTTTTCAACACGACTGAGCACCTGTTCATAATGCGCAGCCTGTGGCAGAGTGGTTACACGACAATAACATCCCTGTAATGGACTGGCCTGCACAGTCCTGACCTGAATCCTATAAAACACCTTTGAAATGTTTTGGAACGTGACTTCATGCCAGGCTTCACTGACTGACATCGACACCTCTCCTCGGTGCAGCACTCCAAGAAACCTTCTAGCACCTAATTGAACATATGCCTGTGAGAGTGGAAGCTATCATCAAGGCTAAGTGTGGCCCAACACCATACTGAATTCCAGCATTATGATGGAGGGTGCCTCAAACCTGTAAGTCATTTTCAGCCCAGTGTCTGGGTACTTTTGATCACATAGTGTAGAAAGAACTAGTTCACTACAGCACAGAAGGTAACCAATGGAAATGACATATTTATTCAAAGACAATAATTACACTGAAATCACAGTGATTTATGATGGTGGACTGTACATTACAAAAGGGAAGACATGATTCTTACAATACTGTGTGTTCACCACGCATGGCAGCACTTGCTGTGCAAGATGCTCCCTTGCTATCTACAAGTTTGATCAGGAGTTCTTGTGGTAGGGCGTTTCATTCCTCCAGCAGTACGGTTGACAACTGTCGGATAATCATCGGTGCGTGAGGATATCCTGCAAAATGTATTGCCAATGCTTCCTACACGTGCGTAATGGGACTTAAGTCCGGGGAATTGACAGGCCAATCCATTCACATATATCTTCTCATTCAAGGAGCTCCTACACACGTACTGTTCAATGTAGTCCTGCACTGTCATCCATCTGTCAGGGCCAATGCATACCTAAAGGATGCACAATGAGAAGGAGTACAGTGTCATAATAACATTCAGTGGTGAGTATACATGTTCAAGGATTTGGAGAGCAATACACTCCTGTAACATTATGTTTCCTCACACCATAATGCCTGGTCCACCAAAACAATCATATTTGACAATTTTCTGGGTGCATTACATGTTCCCATTTCTCACCATACGAGGTTAAACAAAAATCACTATGCAGACAATCTGATCTCATCCGAGATGAGCACATGACTCCACTCCTCGTCAGTCCAGTCTCTATGTTGTTGTTCTTGTTGTTGTTGTGGTGGTGGTGGTCTTAAGTCCTGAGACTGGTTTGATGCAGCTCTCCATGCTACTCTATCCTGTGCAAGCTTCATCATCTCCCAGTACCTACTGCAGCCTACATCCTTCTGAATCGGCTTAGTGTATTCATCTCTTGATCTCCCTCTATGATTTTTACTCTCCACACTGCCCTCGAATACTAAACTGGTGAACCCTTGATGCCTCAGAACATGCCCTACCAACCGATCCCTTCTTCTAGTGAAGTTGTGCCACAAACTCCTCTTCTCCCCAATCCTATTCAATACCTCCTCATTAGTTATGTGATCTACCCATCTAATCTTCAGCATTCTTCTGTAGGACCACATTTCGAAAGCTTCTATTCTCTTCTTGTCCAAACTATTTATCGTCCATGTTTCACTTCCATACATGGCTACACTCCTCACAAATGCTTTCAGAAACGACTTCCTGACACTTAAATCTATACCCCATGTTAACAAATTTCTCTTCTTCAGAAACGCTTTCCTTGCCATTGCCAGTCTATATTTTATATCCTTCTACTTCGACCATCATCAGTTTTTTTGCTCCCCAAATAGCAAAACTCCTTTACTACTTTAAGTGTCTCATTTCCTAATCTAATTCCCTCAGCATCACCCGACTTAATTCGACTACATTCCATTATCCTCGTTTTGCTTTTGTTGATGTTCATCTTATATCCTCCCTTCAAGGCACCATCCATTCCATTCAACTGCTCTTCCAAGTCCTTTGCTGTCTCTGACAGAATTACAATGTCATCGGCAAGCCTCAAAGTTTTTATTTTTTCTCCATGGATTTTAATACCTACTCCAAATTTTTCTTTTGTTTCCTTTACTGCTTGCTCAATATACAGATTGAACAACATCAGGGAGAGGCTACAGCCCTGTCTCACTCCCTTCCCAACCACTGCTTCGCTTTCATGCCCCTCGACTCTTATAACTGCCATCTGGTTTCTGTACAAATTGTAAATAGCCTTTCCCTCCCTGTATTTGACCCCTGCCACCTTCAGAATTTGAAAGAGAGTATTCCAATCAGCATTGTCAAAAGCTTTCTCTAAGTCTACAAATGCTAGAAACGTAGGTTTGCCTTTTCTTAATCTGGCTTCCAAGATAAGTCGTAGGGTCAATATTGCCTCACGTGTTCCCATATTTCTACGGAATCCAAACTGATCTTCCCCAAGGTCGGCTTCTACCAGCTTTTCCATTCGTCTGTGAAGAGTTCGCGTTAGTATTTTGCAGCTGTGACTTATTAAACTGACAGTTCGGTAATTTTCACATCTGTCAACACCTGCTTTCTTTGGGATTGGAATTTTTATATTCTTCTTGAAGTCTGATGGTATTTTGCCTGTCTCATACATTTTGCTCACAAGATGGTAGAGTTTTGTCAGGACCGGCTCTCCCAAGGCTGTCAGTAGTTCTAATGGAATGTTGTCTACTCCCGGGGCCTTGTTTCGACTTCAAACTCTTCACGCAGTATCGTATCTCCCATTTCATCTTCATCTACATCCTCTTCCATTTCTATAACATTGCCCTCAAGTACATCGCCCTTGTAGGGACACACTGTATACTCCTTCCACCTTTCTGCTTTATCTTCTTTGCTTAGAACTGGGTTTCCATCTGAGCTCTTGATATTCATACAAGTGGTTCTCTTTTCTCCAAAGGTCTCTTTAATTTTCCTGTAAGCAGTATCTATCTTACCCCTAGTGAGATAAGCCTCTACATCCTTATGTTTGTCCTCTAGCCATTTCAATTTTTCAATGTTTTTTTCAATAAATAAGTTGAAAAAATATGGTGATAATGAGCATCCTTGCCTTACTCCCCTCCTTATTTTTGCTTTCTTCTTCACACCATTCACATGTATCTCTGCTTCCTGCCTTTTATGCAGGTTCCAGATTAATCTTCTGTCCCTCCAATCAAGATTTATTTCCTTCGTATAACAATCAGAGAGAATATAAAAAAAGACCAGAATACCAATTTCTGTGCAAACTCAGTAAGCCGGAAGTTGGTATTTGCACGGTGATGCACAAATGAACTGTTTTGTGAAAATGGCAACTCCAGTACATGAGGCATTCCTTTATGTTAGAATTTAACAATTGCCACTCTGTCATTATGCTGCAGAGATTTCAACAGTGCAGTCGATCACCTCCAATCGCCAACAACATTTGCTGGTAGCACTGACAGTTTGTAGAAACACATATTTGTGCAAAGGAAAAAGTACTGGCCACCCATGTGGATCAGCACAGAACTTTGAAAGAATTCATCTTTTATTTGAATTTAGTCCATGGAAATTGACAGACAGAGCCAGTAGAGAGAGATGAATGCCACAGAAAATGGTGTAGTGCATTCTCAAAACAAAGCTGAAAATCAATTGTACTGGAATGGACACAGGTAGATGATGTCACATGTACAAATTATAATATGATAAATCTTGAAGCCATGGAGGAACTCACATTAGCTGCACAGCTCATTTTTAGGTGTTGAGGCAAACTTCTACATAAGAGGAAAATGTAACTAGCACAGCATTTGAATATGACGTACAGCAAAGCATTTTTTGTGACTGAACATCTGTGTATCTCACTGGATGTTATTGTGTTTCAGTACACAAGCTGTAATGTCAGTATTTCTCCACTGACAAGGAAAGCTCCCCATCGCACCCCCCTCAGATTTAGTTATAAGTTGGCACAGTGGATAGGCCTTGAAAAACTGAACACAGATCAATTGAGAAAACAGGAAGAAGTTGTGTGGAACTATGAAATAATAAGCAAAATATACAAACTGAGTAGTTCATGGGAAGATAGGCAATATCAAGGAGAATGGCAACGCAGGAGCGCCGTGGTCTCGTGGTAACGTGAGCAGCTGTGGAATGAAAGGTCCTTGGTTCAAGTCTTCCCTCGAGTGAAAACTTTAATTTTTTATTTTCAGTTTATGTGACAAACTCTTATGTTTTCATCACTTTTTTGGGAGTGATTATCACATCCACAAGAAAACCTAAATCGGGCAAGGTAGAAGAATCTTTTTACCCATTCGCAAAGTGTACAAGTTAGGTGGGTCGACAACATATTCCTGTCATGTGATGCACATGCCGTCACCAGTGTCGTATAGAATATATCAGATGTGTTTTCCTGTGGAGGAATCGGTTGACCTATGACTCTGCGATCAAATGTTTTCGGTTCCAATTGGAGAGGCACGTCCTTTCGTCTACTAATCGCACGGTTTTGCGATGCGGTCGCAAAACACAGACACTAAACTTATTACAGTGAACAGAGACGTCAATGAACGAACGGACAGATAATAACTATGCAAAAATAAAGAAAGTAAAATTTTCACTCGTGGGAAGACTTGAACCAAGGACCTCTCCTTCTGCAGCTGCTCACGCTACCACGGGACCACGGCGCTCCTGAGCTCACGTTCTCCTTGATGTTGCCTATGTGGCACATGGACTACTCAGTTTGTTTATTTTGCTTATTTTTTTCACGGTGCCACACAACTTCTTCCTGTTTTCTCAATTGATCTGTGTTCAGTTTATCAAGGCCTATCCACTGTGCCAACTTATAACTAAATCTGAGGGGGGTGCGATGGGGAGGTTCCCTTGTGAGCTAAGTGTGTCAACAAACATTTAATTTGTAAAGGTTAGATTCTATACCTTTTGTGGATTTTGAGCTTTTGACAATGTCAACTGGAATACTCCCTTCAAAATTCTGAATGTAGCAGGCGTAAAATACAGGGAGCAAAAGGCTATTTACAACTTGTACAGACACCAGACAAGAGTTATAAGAGTTGGGGGTCATGAAAGCGGAACGGTGGTTGAGGAGGGAGGGAGACAAGACTATAGCCTATCCCCGATGTAATTCAATCTGTACATACAGAAAGCAATACAAGAAACCAATGAAAAATTTGTAGAAGTAATTAAAGTTCAGGGAGAAGAAATAAATACATTAAGATTTGTCGATTACACTGTACTTCTGTCAGAGACAGCAAAAGACTTGGAAGAGCAGTTGAACAGAATGGGCAGTGTCTGGAAATGAGAACATACAATGAACATCAACAAAAGCAAAATGTGGCTAGTGGAATACAGTCTAATTAAATCAGGTGATGCTGATTGAATTAGATTAGGGAATGAGACATGAAAAGTAGTGTGTGAGTTTTCTTATTTTGGTAGCAAAATAACTGACGATGCCCGAAGCAGAGAGAATATAAAATGTAGACAGGCATTGGCAATAAAAGTGTTTCTGAAGAAGAAAAATTTGTTAACATTGACTATAAATTTGAGTGTTAGGAGTCTCTTCTGAAGGTATTCGTATGGAAGGTAACCTTGTATGGAAGTGAAACATGTCCGATAAATATGTCAGATAAGAAGGCCGCAGAAAGTTTTGAAACATTGTATTAGATAAGAATGCTGAAGATTACATGGGTAGATTACGTAACCAATGGGAAGGTACTGAATAGGACGGGAGAGAAATTGTGAGAGCCTTTTCGTTGTGCCTGTCTGCGTCTCAGCATCTCTGCTATATGGTGAGTAGCAACTTTCCTTCTCATAATACTGAAGAGAAAAGAAATCTGTGGCACAACTTGACCAAAAGAACGGATCAGCTAATAGGGCACATTCAGAGGCATCAAGGAATCACCAGTGTGGTACTACAGGGAAATGGGTGGGGGTGGGTAAAAATTGCAGGGGGAGGTTAAGAGATGAATACAGTAAATGGGATCAAATGTATGGAGAGTGCTGTAGTTATTAAGAGACGAAGAGCCTGGCATGGGATAGAGTAGTGCGGAGAGCAGCATCAACCTAGTCTTCAACAACAACAACAACAACAGATTGCAACTGCGTCACACAGAGGTGGTGTTGACTCATAGACAAGCACAATGGAAAGGACAGCTAAAATATTTAAACTTTCGAGCAACACACACACACACACACACACAACACACACACACACACACACACACACACACACACACACACAAAGGCACAACTCAAATACACTGTCTCTGGCGGCTGGGACAGCAGTGGCTGGAGGCAGTGGCTACGTGTATATTTTAAGGCTTTTTTCTATTGTGCCTGCCTTTGTGGTGAGGAGCAATCTATGTTTTCCATATTGTTGTTACTCCATCCCAGTGTGCGATTTGTGCTTTTACCAGAGGGGGGGATGTCTTAGGGGGCTAGTATAAATACACTCCTGGAAATTGAAATAAGAACACCGTGAATTCATTGTCCCAGGAAGGGGAAACTTTATTGACACATTCCTGGGGTCAGATACATCACATGATCACACTGACAGAACCACAGGCACATAGACACAGGCAACAGAGCATGCACAATGTCGGCACTAGTACAGTGTATATCCACCTTTCGCAGCAATGCAGGCTGCTATTCTCCCATGGAGATGATCGTAGAGATGCTGGATGTAGTCCTGTGGAACGGCTTGCCATGCCATTTCCACCTGGCGCCTCAGTTGGACCAGCGTTCGTGCTGGACGTGCAGACCGCGTGAGACGACACTTCATCCAGTCCCAAACATGCTCAATGGGGGACAGATCCGGAGATCTTGCTGGCCAGGGTAGTTGACTTACACCTTCTAGAGCACGTTGGGTGGCATGGGATACATGCGGACGTGCATTGTCCTGTTGGAACAGCAAGTTCCCTTGCCGGTCTAGGAATGGTAGAACGATGGGTTCGATGACGGTTTGGATGTACCGTGCACTATTCAGTGTCCCCTCGACGATCACCAGTGGTGTACGGCCAGTGTAGGAGATCGCTCCCCACACCATGATGCCGGGTGTTGGCCCTGTGTGCCTCGGTCGTATGCAGTCCTGATTGTGGCGCTCACCTGCACGGCGCCAAACACGCATACGACCATCATTGGCACCAAGGCAGAAGCGACTCTCATCGCTGAAGACGACACGTCTCCATTCGTCCCTCCATTCACGCCTGTCGCGACACCACTGGAGGCGGGCTGCACGATGTTGGGGCGTGAGCGGAAGACGGCCTAACGGTGTGCGGGACCGTAGCCCAGCTTCACGGAGACGGTTGCGAATGGTCCTCGCCGATACCCCAGGAGCAACAGTGTCCCTAATTTGCTGGGAAGTGGCGGTGCGGTCCCCTACGGCACTGCATAGGATCCTACGGTCTTGGCGTGCATCCGTGCGTCGCTGCGGTCCGGTCCCAGGTCGACGGGCACGTGCACCTTCCGCCGACCACTGGCGACAACATCGATGTACTGTGGAGACCTCACGCCCCACGTGTTGAGCAATTCGGCGGTACGTCCACCCGGCCTCCCGCATGCCCACTATACGCCCTCGCTCAAAGTCCGTCAACTGCACATACGGTTCACGTCCACGCTGTCGCGGCATGCTACCAGTGTTAAAGACTGCGATGGAGCTCTGTATGCCACGGCAAACTGGCTGACACTGACGGCGGCGGTGCACAAATGCTGTGCAGCTAGCGCCATTCGACGGCCAACACTGCGGTTCCTGATGTGTCCGCTGTGCCGTGCGTGTGATCATTGCTTGTACAGCCCTCTCGCAGTGTCCGGAGCAAGTATGGTGGGTCTGACACACTGGTGTCAATGTGTTCTTTTTTCCATTTCCAGGAGTGTACATGTGTTACTAGCTTGGACCGTGGCGTTACCCACGGTTAAACAGTTATTTATAAATAGATGTTAATGCCGAAACTCACTATGCACGCGTATGCACTATCAGAAAAGCCATCCCTTGTTATATGTTTAAAAGTACATTATAGGTAAAGCTTATTTACAGAATCATCTACATACAGGTATACGACGGGAATTCAAAAAGTAAAGGCACATTTGTGAAAAGCTGTACTTATTCTGATGATAGAAAACTGAAACATGCATTATTTCCCTACGTAACCTCCCTGGACTCAGTTTCCCCGACGTTTTACGAGTTTTTTTTTTTTTTTATTTCATCAGAAAATACGTTTTTCGGTTGCATCTGTAACCAATTTTGCACCGCAGCAATGCCGTCTTCATCACTTTCAAATCTTCTTCCCTGTGGTGCTTCCGTTAAGGGTCCAAACATGTGAAAATCACTTGGAGCCAGGTCTGTGCTGTATGGTGGACGTTCCAGCACCTCGAATCTCAACTCCTTTATTGCGCCGGCTCTCCGATTGGCAGAATGTGGGGGGGGGGGGGGGCGGCATTATCTTGCTGCAGGATGACACCTCTTCAGAGTTTTCCACGACGTTTGGATGTGATTGCAGGTTTTAGTTTCGTACGCAACACATCAAATCCACCATACAATACAGACCTTGCTCTAAAGCCTCGTTTACGCTGGGGCCTACTTGGTACTTGCACATGCAGCTAACAACAGAAATGAAAACCAAAGGAAAAGAAAATGATGGTTGAAGAGAAGAGTATTTAAAGAAGGTCCACGAAGTAGTATCCTAGGAACTAGAATCAGACGATGGTGCGTTATTTAGTGATGTGCGCTTTCGTCACAGGCGCGTTACTCCGCGCCGTACCGTTGCCAAAAGGCGGCCTAACGGTGAATGTTCGCACAGATACCGGGCCGGTCGCCACCCTGTGTCAGGGCCCGGGGTGGGAACTTCAGCCCCCAGATCACCCAACTCTGCGGTACGGCTGCTGCAGTATGACTGACACACTACTTCCCTCGCAAGTAAACGGGTGACGCACCTTAGACGAAAGCAACAATGACAACATCAGAATGATGATTTAGTTCTAAATGTTTTGAAATGCTTAACTACTACGTAACACTTTTGGAAAATTAATAAGCAAAGATATTAATAGTATTAATAGTAAGACTGTATTAAAAACTTTCAGTGTTCGTCTCCACAAATTTAAATTATATGAGTTTTACTCCAGTGTGTGGGAAATAAACATCCCAGGTTGGGATGCATAAACTAAAGCCAGAGGAGGGGATGGTCTGATGCAGAGGGGGGTGGAATCCCCCCCATCCCCCCCTGAAAATCGCACACTGCTCCATCCTGGGCTTTCCATTGTTTCAACATACATTTACCTAGCTGTGCTCGAGCAATGATTGATGCTACAGCTTATTACAGATTGCTCCTTCCAGCTAGATGAAGCACTTTGTTATTCGTGTATACAGGTTTGCTCACTTTTGAGCTGACATCTTCAAAATTGTTAGATTGGCTGTAGTCAACATGACAGTGGTGTGTAATGCTCTTAACCACTTAGATCTCTGGATGTGACATCCTTGGAGTTTCTGTCATGGGGTATGTGGAAGACCTGATGTACATGCCTCCCTTGCCAAAAACAATTACAAAATTCAAAATACGCATTTCTAACATGCTCATGACTACATTTGCTTCAGAATGTATGGCATGGAATGGATTATTGTCTGTGTCACTGAGAGGAGTGAAACAGATGATTATGTTCTTTGCTGAGTGGTGCAACTGACAGTAACTGAAATACACACTTTGCAATAACAACTATTGATTTATTGACATGAACTATTCTAAATACAGGTTCTTGAGGACAAATGTCCACACAACTTGATAAAAATTGAAATGGTGATACCTGACAATGTCTAACAGGTGCTCACTAGGACGAAGTCCATGAATGTCACAGTGGCAAGGAGCAGGGAGGATAAATAATGACACAGTCACATGAGACTGTGACCTCATGGGCAGTCGACATGCAGATCCTGTAAAGTGGTAAGCTTTGGAGTGACTGACATAAAGGAACTGTTTTTTAAAAGCTATATATTTTCAAATTGTTTGCAAAACAACCTTACCCCTTCAAAATACTCTCCATTACAACTACTACATTTGTTCCACCAGTGCTTCCACGGTTTGAAACATTTTTTGTAGTCATCTTTAGAAATGGCTGACAGCTCCTCATCTGTTTTTTTTTTTTTTTTTTTTTTTTTTTTTTTTGACTTCTTCAGTGTTGGCAAATCGGTGTCCTTTCATGCCCCTTTTCATGCGTGGAAATAAGAAAAAGTCACATGGATCCAAATCAGGTCAGTAAGGTGTGTGGGGCAGCATAACTGTGCCATTTTAGCCAAAAAATGTTTAATGGAGATGGCTGTTTATGCAGGTGCATTGTCGTGGTGGAAGAATCAGTCTCCCGTCTTCCACAAATCGGGTCTTTTTTGACGAACACTGTTGCTCCACCTTCTTAAAACTTCAAATAACAGGTTTGATTGATGACCTGATCTGGGAGAACAAACTCTGAATGAACAAGCCCTTGGAATCAAAAAAGCAAATCATCATTGTTTCAATGTTTGATTTGACTTGACAACATTTTCTTGGATGGTGATGATGATGATATCTTCCATTGGCTTAGTTATTGCTTTGTTTCGGGATCATAACCATAGTACTATGACTCATCTCCAGTAATGACCTTTGATAGAAAATCTGGATCAGTTTCAGGCTTTGTTTCAAAGCATGACATGTTTCAACTCGATGTTCCTTTTCACTGTCAGTCGGAAACTGAGGAACAAACTTGACAGCAACCCTTTTCATTTCAAAGTCATCTGTTAAAATTCACTGAACTGAGCCCAAGATAATCCACTAATCTTGGACAGTTGACCAATTGTTTCTTGACAGTCTATGAGCACAAGCTCTTGAATTTTACAATATTTTCATCAATTCGGGCAGTTGATGGACATCCAGAATGAGGTTCTCCATCAGTCGACATGTCGCCATTTTTAAATAGAGTAAACCACCTTAACACTTGAGCTTTTCCCCAAGCATCATCTTGGCAAGCTACTTTGAACATTAAAACAGTTTCAACAGCATTTTTACCGAATAGAAAACAAAATTTCACAGCTGCATATTGTTCACTTAAACTTACCATCATAAAAAAATGAAACAAGAACCAAACAGTGATAGCAAAAACAATCACTGCAGATGAACAGAACAGGCAAGGTTGACAACACAGTCGGCTCTGAACTGGCAGCGAGTTGTACTACACACTCCTAGCAGCAGAAATACATACTACACAAGCTCCGCCCATGGCAATGTTATTCCGGCTCTTTGGATGCCCCCTCATAAGTCCATTGTCATATGGTGCTAATGGCAAGGGCGAGATGCCGCCTTGTGGTGGGCAGTAGCAGCAGGTGTTGAGTCCATATTGCAACTCATGACAGCTGTTGGTTGTTTGGATCCGAGATTGTAAGGTTGTTGATAGCTGGACACATGACCTAATCCGTGGAAGACTGCAAACGCAGTTTCATGTGGACAGGTGACTGCTAATATATGCTTGTGGCTGCAGCGCTGTGTACCAGCATGGCTTGCACCACCAGATCCTGTGGGATCTGCAGGACACACAGTGGTAAACAACTCAGCGACTCTTCTCTCTTCTGCAGACAAACAACCTCTGAGGTGAGGCAGGGTTATACGAGGCCTGCGAAGCGCACACACAAGGTGTGATCAAAAAGTAGCAGGAATTTTTGTTTTTCTTAAAGTATCTTTATGTATTTATCACCATCAACAACTTTGTCCCCTTCAAAGTAATCCCGTGAAATATAATACTCTTGTGCCAGTGCTTTCTCCAATTTGGAAGCACTTCTGGAACTCACTTTTCATTATGGTGTTCAGCTCCTTCAGCGATTCGGTTTTTATATCATCATCAACGGTGGAAAAATGGTATCCTTTCACGGTTCTCTTCAGCCTCAGGAATAGAAAGAAGTCACGGGGAGGCATGTCCGGTGAATATGGTGGCTGAGGCAAAATAAAGATTTTGTTTTTTGCCAAAAAATCATGAACAAGCATTGACAAGTGAACTGTGGCATTATTGTGATAAAATCTCGACATGTGGTTTTGCCACAATTTGGGTCATTTTCTTCGGACTGCTTTACGTAAACAGCTCAGAACTTTGAGGTAGTAGTCCTTATTGACCGAACAACCATAAGGCAGGAACTCATTATGTACTGTCCCATTGTAATCAAAGAAAACAGTGAGAAGAACCTTCACATGCGATCTAATTTGTCAAAGTTCATTGGTCTTGGCTCTTCAGGCAGTTGCCAATGGGGCAACTGGGCCTTGGTTTCAACATCATATGTGTATATCCATGTTTCAACACCTGTTACACTGTTCGACATGGGCTCTATTTCTGATATTAAAGTATGTGCTTCTAGACCATTTTACCGTGGGAAATTCAAATATGTAAACAAAATATTGTTGTCAGGGATACTTTTTATGTAATATGTATATTCACAATTCATGGCAAACACAGACATTATAGAGAAATACGGGTATGTTGCCGCATCCAGTAGTGATAGAACGTGATAATTTCTTGTGCAACAGCAGGTGGGAAGAATCAGACATCATTAGGTTATCCCCCGCCACACCTATGTCATTAAGACCACCTGAAACATTTCATTAACTCGAACGGCGACAGCCGATCGCTGCCTCGACAGTAAAGCTTCACGCCTCCTAGGGGCAGGTGCATCGAGTTTACAGTTGTGTTAGCCGCAATTTGTGTCAGTCTTAACGAGTGGGTGTTTTGGCTGACAAGTAACTGTCTGTCATATTTCCGAGCACGGTTGAATTTTTTAGTTCCTGTGTGTAAACTGATTGAGCCTGGTGCTGAAGGTAAAACGACTGCTTGTTTTTACACATCAGCGTTCCTCTAGTTCCCTACTATTAATTTAATACAGGTGTATTACCAAAGTGGTATTTTTAAATTTGCAGAAATGCCACGTCGTCGTGGATGTCGATATAAGCCGGACAACTTCTGCTACATCTGTGCGAAGTTCACTTTTGGCAGAAATGGGAAGAACATTTCTTCAGTCATAAAGAAAGCATACAAACATTACTTTGGCGTAGAGGTAGGAGACCAAGATAAAGAATGGGCATCATATTTCTGTTGTGCTACATGTTACTGCGAACTAATTCAGTGGTGGGAAGGTAAAGAGAATGTGGCGTTGTTTGATGTTCCCATGGTGTGGAGGGAGCCTAAGGACCATGTTAATGATTGTTATTTCTGTCTAACAAAAATTCTGGGTTTTACAAACAAAAAGTCAAAGAGACACATTGTTTACCCAGATCTGCCTTCACCGAGAATACCAGTGCAGCATTCCGACAGCCTTCCAGTACCTTCAAGAGCTCGAGGTCAAATTCCGAGTGACAGTGGAATAAGTAGTACTGAAGAAATCACAGATGATGATTCTTTATATCACTGCACAAGTGAGTCATCGCCACATTTGTTAACACAGGCAGATTTAAATGATTTAGTGCGTGGTCTAGGACTTCTTGGTTCAAGATTACAAGAGTGTAATCTACTGCACCAAAGTACTAAAGTCAGTGTGTTCAGGCACAGAGAACATGCCTTTATTTCTTATTTTTCAACTGACGAAGCACTGGCATTTTGCAATGACGTTGCTGGCCTGATGAAAGTGCTGAACTTCACTTATATTTCACAGGAGTGGAGACTTTTCATAGATGCATCGAAAACAAGTCTGAAGGGTGTTTTGCTCCATAACGGAAATAAAATACCCTCTATTCCAGTAGCTTACGCTAGTTTGACAAAAGAGAATTACGAATTCGTACAAAGGATGCTAACTAAATTCATTAAAATACAATGAACACAAATGGAAAATATGTGCAGATTTCAGGGTAATTGCTTTGGTACTGGGAATGCAACAAGGCTACACAAAGTAAGCCTGTTTTCTTTGCGAGTGGGATAGTCGAGACAGAAATTCTCACTACGTGAAAAATAAATGGCCTAGGCGAAGATGGAAATTTGGCGAAAAGAATGTACAACATGAAAGTCTGGTAGCTCCTGAATATATACTACTTCCACTGCTTCACATCAAACTTGGCCTGATGAAACAATTTGTGAAGGCCATGGATCCAACAGGCTGTGGGTTTGCATATCTAGCTACCAAATTCCCCCGTCTTTCAGCTGCAAAAATAAAGGAAGGTGTATTTGTGGGCCCATGAATCAGGGAGCTGCAGAAAGATGCAAATTTTGAAGCATGTTTAACTGATAAAGAAAAAACCGCATGGGACTGTTTCAAGACGGTGTCGGAAAACTTCCTCGGAAGAAGAACAGATACTAACTACAAAGCAATGGTGAAGGATATTATCAAAGCATATCAGGATTTGGGATGCAATATGTCTTTGAAGGTACATATGATGGACTCTCATCTGGACTACTTCACAGATAGTTGTAGTGACGTATCGGATGAACATGGGGAAAGATTCCATAAAGACATTTCTACCATAGAAAGGCGCTATGAAGAGAAGTGGGTACCTTCTATGTTAGCAGATTATTGCTGGAATATCATTCGAGAGAAGAAAGATTCACAATACAAGAGAAAAAAGTGATGTGCATTACAAGGCAGATGCTCATTGTTTGTCAATTTTCTGTAATTTCTCATGTCAAATAAATGTTTCAAAGTGTATACACAAAAGTTACTGTGTTATATGTTAGATCCAACCCTCCATTAATGTGATGAACTTATAACATCATAAAGATGTGCATTTGTTTGTCGAATTTCAACTCACATTTGCTGCACTATATCAGAAACTGAAAAGAGAAACAAAATTGCGATTACTCATAAACTATCCCTGACAGAAAAAAACCAAAAACAGTTTTCAATTCAGCACTCAAAATACAACTAGAATCACAACATTTTTCATCAGAAATAGAAAAAAAAGGTTTTTTTTTGTAGAACAGTGTTATTAACCTTCTTTAGAAGTTTTTATCTTTGTTAACTTCATCCAGTAATTCCTGAGTGATGTCTGTGTGATGTCATTTTTGGTTGAAAGTCAACAATTTTGGGACAAACTTTGCTGCTACATGTTTCATCAAGCCCCTAATTTCCAAAATCTCGCTTGGCATGAGCCAAAGGATATGCAGACACCAGCAGCAACATCTCTGATGGTGATTCAGCGATTTTCCAGAATAATTTTTTTTATTTCTTCCACATTGTCATCAATAATTGGTGTGCTAGGGCATCAACAGTGGTCATCATCTTCAACATCTTCTAGACCCTCTCTGAAACATTTATATCACTCATAAACTCTTGTCTTAACTTGTAGTAGATTTGCCAAAGGCTACATACAACTTTTTGAATGTGGGGCTGGACTTTATTTTATTTTTCAAGAAAAATTTAATGCAATTTCTTTGATTCATGCTTTTTGTAAGTAAAAATTCACTGAGCACTCGAAAATACATATAACCTTTTGATTGTCAACAATAAACTAAATATTCAAAACAGCTGAAAACACACACACATCAGGAACATGTGTATCAACAAGATTAAAAAAAATTGAAAATCTGATGTATAAAGCCTGCTAAATTAAAGAATTCCTGTTACTTTTTGATCACAACCTTCCTTTGATGTTCTGAGAACTGAAGGAATGATGTGGAACCATCGGTTGAGATGTGACTTACAGTATACAGGTATTATTTGTTTGGTTACTTTGAAATTAAGCTATTTGTGTATACACCACACAGAACACCTATGAAGTATTTCAAAATGAATTTTCTATTACATTTGCAATGGTCCAGCTACATACATCTTAATGCTCTGCTGAAATATTAATTTCAGATTACAAGAATGGAAATCAAACTGTCGTTGAGTGATGTTAGAATGGCACCAAGTGGGGGGAAAATCTTTTTATCGATAAATTTGGGAAAAAATTGTTTCTGTTCACCACTAAATATGTCTGAACCACCACCAAGCTTCATGGTCCATGGTCTAGGAGACTTAGTATCCATTACTGGCAGTCGCTTGCAAAAAGCAACACAAAATGGAACATTGTAGTGGTCAGTCATTGCATTATATTTATTCTGGGCGGACCAATTCTTAACTGCACAAGGGGTATCACAGTTAACGATGTTTTTAAAAGATAGCTACATGGTTGTTTCTATGAAGTGCAGTGCCAGTAATACTATTTTTGGTGAATAAATTGTGATTGGAAGTCAGTGATCTACGATTCACCTGAGATTGACTAAAATTTTTATTGAAATTTCACTCTCTGGATTAGAGGCAATCTCTACACATGCCCCTGCTCACTTCCTTCTGTACATTTGAGGTAACCTCAGGAACAACAGTAGGGATTTTTAGATGTTTTTCAGTGATAGATACACTGCTTTATGAAAAAGGTAGTGTAATAATTTGTAAATTTTCGAGCAAATTGGCTGAGCTATGATGAATTTGCCAGCTGCCACTGTGAGAACAATGCCAATGCCATTGCCACCCAGTGGCAAATGGCAGAACTCCTCAGAGCCACAGTTCTGCACAATGCAACATCGTATCCGCAACCAAGCTTACTGTTGCGAACACTCTGCTCCCTTTGATGTACTGACAATGCAAGGAATAGGTTTGGCATAGCACCATCAGTTTGGATGTGACTTAACATATTCAGTTATTATTTGTTTGGAAACTATGAAATTAAGCTACATTTTGTGCGCAGCACTCAATAACCTAACATGCACCAACCGAAAAGTAGCAGTATTGCTCATAAATGTTGGTGGATTTGTGAGTTTCTTAAAGAAGGAGACAGACATGGGTATGATCTTAAAACCACAAAAATAAAGGATGGAATGGCACTCAGAAACTCCTAGTGGATGACTACAGAAAATTTTGAAGACTTCTACAGGGGGTTGGGAGACTCATTTCACAAGAAGATAAGAATTTCAGAATGTCAGTTTCTGCTTCCATCCCTTTTGGAATTGAAGTTCACACTCATAATTGACTGCACATTTTTCAAACAATAGGCAGCGAGTAACTTAACCTAAGCAATCACTTGCATAGTGAAAACATATGAGAGTCCTAAATCTATAGTTTTTAACTTATTAGGCAAAAAAAAAAAAAAAAAAAAAAAAAAAAAAAAAAAAAAAAAAAAAAAAAAAAAAAAAAAATTCTGAAAAACTACTCCAGTAAAGGATGCACCTTTGACTTGTTTACATACAGAAAGTTTTTCAGCACTGCTGCAGGTGACTCAACTTTCAGCTTTATGCATCCCTTCAATCGAACCTAAATGCTGAAATGATTGTTTGCACGGCAGTGTGAATAAAAAATGTGACAATGGGTCTGAAAAATCAATCAGTGCAAAATTTACAAGAGGAATGCTGTCACAGGCTACACATCTAGATCAGACAGGTTTCTTTCTGTTTCATTTTCTTGTATATCTGGCCTTCGGACATGATACACTCAGCCACAGTCTCTAATGCACGATATGCTACAAATTCAAAGACGTATCTAACCTACTATCTCTCTCTCTCTCTCTCTCTCTCTCTCTCTCTCTCTCTCTCTCTCACACACACACACAAACACACATGTGATAGTTGGCAACAGCATTAACTAATTGGCGACAATATACGAAACATAACATGAAGTAAAGGACTGTTCATTTCCTAATGCTGCGCAAACAAAATTTAAAGTGGCAGTAAACAGGAAACAGCTCTAAACCCAGAACAGTAAGAAGTACACTATGTGATCGAAAGTATCCGGACACCAGGCTGAAAATGACTTAAAAGTTCGAGGCGCCCTCTGTCGGTAATGCTGGAATTCAGTATGGTGTTGGTGCACCCTTAGCCTTGATGACAGCTTCCACTTTCACAGGCATACACTCAATCAGATGCTGTAAGGTTTCTTGGGGAATGGCAGCCCATTCCTCACGGAGTGCTGCACTGAGGAGAGGTATCGATGTCAGTCAGTGAGGCACGGCACGCAGCTGGCATTCCAAAACATCCCAAAAGTGTTTGTAGGATTCGGGTCAGGACTGTCCATTGAAGGGATGTTATTGTCATGTAACCACTCCACCACAGGCCATGCATTACGAACAGGTGCTCGATCATGCTGAAAGATGCAATCGCCATCCCCGAATTGCTCTTCAATAGCGGGAAGCAAGAAGGTGCTTAAAACATCAATGTAGGCCTGTGCTGTGATAGTGCTATGCAAAGCAAGAAGGGGTGCAAGCCCCCTCTATAAAAAACACGACCACACCATAACACCACAATCACTGAATTTTACTGTTGGCACTACACACGCTGGTAGATGAAGTTCACCAGGCATTCGCCATACCCACACCCTGCCATCACATCACCACACTGTGTACTGAGATTTGTCACTCCACACAATGTTTTTCCACTGTTCAATCATCCAATGTTTACACTCCTTACACCGAGTGATGTGTTGTTTGGTATTTACTGGAGTGATGTGTGGCTTATGAGCAGCCGCTCGACCATGAAATCCGAGTTTTCTCACCTCCCTCCTAGCTGTCATAGTACTTGCAGTGGATCCTGATGCAGTTTGGAATTCCTGTGTGATGGTCTGGATAGATGTCTGCCTATCACACATTATGACCCTCTTCAACTGTTGGTGGTCTCTGTCAGTCAACAGACGAGGTCGGCCTGTACACTTTTGTGCTGTATGTGTCCCTTCATGTTTCCACTTCACTATCACATCGGAAAACGTGGACCTAGGGATGTTTAGGGGTGTGGAAATCTCACGTACAGACGTATGACATAGGTGACACCCAATCACCTGACGATGTTCAAAGTCCGTGAGTTCCGCGGAGTGCTCCATTCTGCTCTCTCACAATTTCTAATGACTACTGAGGTTGCTGATATGGAGTACCTGGCAGCACAATGCACCTAATATCAAAAAAATATGTTTTTGGGGTGTTTGGATACTTTTGATCACAGTGTGTATATTAAAAAATTGTTAATAGAAATTTAAACTATCATTACACCATGGAAAATCAAAAAGTGTCAGAACTATTATAACCTCAATGTACAATATCGAATATGTACCACAAAATAATATACACAAAATATGTAAATATTTCAAGCCACTGATGATGCATTTCAAATAATAAAGGTGAAACACGTATGGCACAAAATGTTCATTTTATTTTGTTGGAATTAGATGGACCACAAGTAACAAGTATAAACGTAAAACTAAAAAGTGTTTTCACAGTATTAATGCATGCTTCTCAGAGGAGTAGAGTATAGTCACCCTCCCTGTACTATTTAGAAATTATTGACATACACCGTTTTTCTGTAATTGAACCCAGAAAGTTATTGTATGAATGTGCCCTCAATCCAAAACAAATCATATCTGTCTTTGGAGAATAAAATAAATAAATCTACATAATGTGATAAGTGAATCAATCAATCAACAGTTTAACATTTCTCTTTATTGGCTTCATAAACAATGGACAAGACACACATGACTACAGAAAATATTACACCCATTGTTTACATTATAAGCCAGTAAGCTAAACAAAGAATCCATAAATGGTATCAGCACTATGCTGTCTTTAAAAACAACACACAGGTACACTTAAGTGACAGAGCTGTCATAGATATGGCAACAATATAAATATTCCACACTATCAGAAGACAAAGAATTGTGCATATTATTTTATTTGGAACAGACGTGCCACGTTCAAGTTTAGAGTGAAGAGCTCATAGTGAAAGTCGCCTACTTACAAGACAAGCTGTTAATATTTCTCTATATAAGACAGAAACACAGGGGCCTTATAATTAAGAAATGTAATAAAAATTTACATCACACTTTGTTAATAGATGGCTTTCCCTAAATATTTCATCAGGAATCAGACTTTACACACTGACCATCTAAATTACAATGTGTCTAACATAATATAACTTCTTTTAGGGTTTGAAGAAAATAAATACCAACAGCCATAATTTTATTATTTATTTTATTGGACTTCCAGTTTCTGTGCCTCATTTATACCATCTTCAGGTCTTTATACACATAGCCAGATAAGTTATATAAACGTACTTGCTGTTATAGGAATCACTAATTTCAACTAGCTTCCATAGATTTCTGAAACTTCTCTGTAGACGTGGACTCTCCACAACTCTGTCATCAGTAGAGTGGCGAGTCCACATCTGCGTAGAAGAGTCAGAAATCTATGGAAGCCAGTTGAAACTAGCGATTCTTATAATAGTGTGAATGTTTGGATGACTTGTTTAGCTACATGTAAAGGGACTTGAAGATGATGCCATTGAAACACTGAAACCGGTAGTCCAATAAAATAATCCATAAGATTGTGGCTGTCAATATTTAATTTCTTCAAGTCTCTGATCAGCTGCAGCCCCATTCACTTCATACAAGATGGAACTACAGGATCTTTTAAGGTTAGCTTTATATGATTAAGTAGCCCAATTTCTGTGGTACCATGTTTGTGAGAAGTCTCGAAGCTACCTCATTCGAGAAGACGTGCCCAGTGCTGAAATAACACATTTGCCACACTTTGGAGCTACCGAGTTTACACTACGCTGAAGGCTGCTGACTAATAATGCATGTATCTTTTACAGTTTGCCAGAACTGAGTCATTATTGTGAAAGAATACAAGATGTATGTAAACCTATTCAGCACTCAGTTCGTAGTTACAAACACATCACAAATATTCAGCTACTGCTAAAGTTTGAACTGCAGCTGCAATACACAGTATGCAAATCTACACTCGTAAAAATTTAAGTTCCGCTTTCAGATCCAGAGACAGTTGGATATATGTCGATGTAATGGCAACACTGCTAATGTTTGCCACCAATGTAT
Organism: Schistocerca serialis cubense; assembly: GCF_023864345.2. NCBI lineage: Eukaryota > Metazoa > Arthropoda > Insecta > Orthoptera > Acrididae > Schistocerca > Schistocerca serialis. The sequence continues at coordinate 118,953,257 of NC_064648.1, forward strand.
TCAAACGGCATCTTGAGGAGAAGGAGGGGGGAGAGGGGGGGGGGCAGAAGACAGCCTAAATGCATTGTCATTAGAGACGTGTCGCCCCCATCTGGGAACCACTTCCAGCATTTCGGTTACCCCTACATACACTCGTGGCACCCCACAATCGAAAGTTCCCCCGACGCACGCGCACACTGTCCTTTCGCGAGTGGTTGTTCCACCACATTCGCTCACTTCAAGTTCTCGCTGCCACAGCAGCCGACGCGGACTCGTGAGTGACCTGTCGTAGGATCGGATAGGTGTCCAGCACTCCGGCACTCGGCGTCCGTCACGACCTTCACTCGGCGGCTGGCGAGCCGCAGGGCCGCTCCTATTTGTCCCACAGGCCGAGCTCACGCATGCGCGTCTGGAAGTACTTCTCGAGGGCGTTGGCGCACCGGTAGTACTCTGTGTCCGGGCTGTTGTAGAGCCGGCAGTTGGTGAAGATGCGCGTCATGTCCGCCACGAACAGGTGCCGCGTCGTATAGTACCTCGCCTTCAGCCGGTCCCCCATCGTCTTCAGGTCTGTGAGGGAAAGAGTGGAGGTTAACACACTGCCGACGATAATGTCATCGGATTACAGCAGCAATCTACGTTACTAAGCTGCAGGTGGCCATCTAATGACTTCTAGTGCCCACAAAAATTTTATTTTCAGTAACGAAAAAAATCTCGGGTGAACAGCCTGGTATGAGTGTGCATAGGACACAATATTTCGGCAATATGGCAACGTGGTTGATTGCCAAAATATTGTGTCCTATGCACACTCATACCAGGCTGTTCACCCGAGATTTTTTTCGTCGTAAAATACGCCTGGAGAAATTGAAGAATCACATTATTTTCAGTACTTCATACAATTACTGATTGGATTTAAAAATTTAAAATGCTTCCATAATGTGATCATTAACACACACAATCTTACGAGGCTAATCACAAAAGTAAGGTCTCCTATTTTTTTATAAGTACATAGACCTGTTTATTTCTACAATTGTTTACATCAGTTTACAGCTTGAACATTTAGCTATTTTTCAATATAATCACCATTTCTGTCGATGCATTTTTGTAGGTGCTGTGGCAGTTTTTGTATGCCCACGTCATACCAGCTCGCCGCCATGCTGTTCAGAAAGTTATGAATCTCTTCTATCACCTCATCATCAGAGCTGATTCGCTTTCTGGCCAAATGTGTAAAGTGGTATGCCCAGGTTTCGTTACCCGTGACAATTGAGTCCAGAAAGTTGTCCTGTTCGGCTGCAAGGCGGTGAAGAAATGCGCGGGAAGCATCGACTTGTTACCGCATGTGAGCCTCAGTCAGCATGCTTGGCAACCATCTTGTGCACACCTTCCGGTAGTTCAATGTTTCCGTTAAAATTCTGTGAGCGGTGCTTCGGGAAACCTCAGGGACCAACGTGCAGAGATCATCCAGGATGATCCGCCGATCTTCACGCACGCTTTGCTCGACCTTCAACACTGTCTCCTCAGAAATTGACAGTCTCCCACTCCTTTGTCCACCGTGAATTTCGGTCTGACCAGCTGCAAACTCTCTACACCACTTACGAACATTTTTGACATCCATGCACGACTCACCATACACTTCCGTCAATTGGCAATGGATTTCAATCGGCACAGTGCCCTTTGCATTCAAAAACCAAATAACTGCGCGCAATTCGCACTTGGCAGTAACATCCGACGGGAGCTCCATTCTTGACGGCTGCCAAGCTGAGACTGGGTGCCTCAGTGCGGCGTGCGCATGTTTACACACAGCACGTGAAACACTCTTCATAACAGTGTGACCAACTGCCACACAAACAGAGTTGTGTACTTATAAAAAAAATAGGAGACCTTACTTTTGGGATTACCCTCGCACTTTAAAGGTTTAACACAACAGCTCAAGTATTAAAGTTACACGCACAGTTTCCACCTCGATGCAGTGCAACTCACTGTGCGCGAATACCCAGACAATATTCATCCAGTATTTGAGACAGAGTACTTAGTGATATCCAAAAAACTTAGACATTATTTCAAATCTTTTCAAAACTTCCTCCTGCTGGCACCAACACAAAATAATGAAAGGAAAAAAGTTTATCGATTACTACATTTCTGTGTTCGTGCAATAGAGCTCCAGCATCAGCCATGGCATTTTAATTTATTACACACAATACATTTTGCAGATCATATCCACACAATTAAATGTACCAGCACAATTATATCACTGTACAACACACAGTTCACAGAAGCCAGAAAAACTAGCCTTTCTTATAGCAAAGTGCAAATTACCCAGACTACACTCACCCAACATTAGGTAGAGGGGGCACTTAGTGACTTCTGAAAAACTTTAAAACGTTTTTCAATTTTTCTCTCACTGAAACTGCTACAAAATAACGAAAGGAAAAAAGTTTATCGCTTACTAAATGTCCGTTGTTCATGTGGTGAAACTTCAGAATCAACCATGATATTTCATTATTTCTTTACTACTATCTATTTGCTACCTATTTTGCAGACAATAGCCACACATACCACTGAAGATACCTACAAAATTTTATCACTGTATGTCACATGGTTTAGGAGAACAACTAGCTTTTCATAAAAATGTAAATAGTTCTCAACATCAGCATTATAAATCTTTACAAAATTTAAAACACTGTGTTGTAGTTTGATACATGGAAATTTGATTATTTAAAGAATGAGGGTTAGGGTTACTGGTAATCACTATAGTAAATAGGGCAGTTTAAACATATAGGAAGCGCTACATGCTCACCAAACTAGATAAAGAGTGTCTCAATATGAAACTCAGAAATGTTTAAGTCTGTAGAGCCATCTGTTTTCCGAGTTGAATTAGATATTAGTGCAATCTACCTGTACTCCTTTATTCTTACACCTCTGTCGTATTTCTCCCAATCCTTTCATTTCTCTCTAGTCATCTTATCGAGTACACAATTAAAGAGCAAAGGGGAGAGTCCATCTCCCTATCTCACCTTGGTTTTAATCTGAAAGGCCTCTGACAGCTTTCCTCTGAACTTGACCTTGGATGTTGTGTTGCTTAGGGTCTGTTTAGCCAGTTCACTGGATTTTCTATCCAAACTCATCTCCCCGAAATTGTGCCCCAGAAAATTTCATTTTGCCTCTCAGGGTGTGACCACTGCTGTAGAGGGACATGCAGAACTGTGGTTCAGGTTTAAAAGAAGACCTGACCATGCACTTGATAGAAATATACTTAGTAGAACACTTCAAGATCAAACGAGTCCTCCACAGTATAGTTAGTTAGTTACAAGTTCCATGGATAATGCTGCACAATAGATTGTAATGATGTGGAATGAGTCATTCTACATTCACATCACACATTAATTTGTACATATGATTTCATTCTGAACACTTCTAATTTTTTTAAATTATTACAGAAAGAAAAAAAGATATACAGATGTGAGGTAGTGATTCCTACCCACTACCTTTTCCTCATTACAGTAATAAAAATTCTTCTACAAAACAGAAGGAGTTGTCGAGGAGAAACTTTCTCAATTTGTTGTCAAATTTCACTATGCTGTCTGTCGGTCATTTTATATCACTGTATCACTGGGTAATCCATCAAAAAATTTTGTTACAGCATTGTGCAACACTTTTTGGGCTAAAGACAGTAATTATGTACATCATTGTCCCTGCTGAACTGTAGTGTATTATTTTCAACAAACTTTAAGAGGGAATAAATATACCGTGAAGCAATAGAATGCCATCTCCTTAAACAGATGTCTACAAAATGATTGTGGTGAGCACCACATATTCACATTTATGAGCAATGAAGAATTTCTTTCTTAAAGATGAGTTACCCCAGAACATTATTCCACATGACATTACTGAATGAAAGTATGCAAAATATGTAAACTTCCTGATTTCTCTCTCCCCAAGACTTGCAATGACTAAGTGCAAATGTGGCCAAACAAAGTTGTTTTAAGAGTTCCAAAATGTGCTTTTTCCAGTTTAACTTCTCATCAACATGGACACCTAAGAATTTTGAAGTTTCCACCCTAGTTATTATTTTCCCACCATGTGTTACATTTAAATTTTCACCATATTTATTATTTTGCCACCATGTGTTACATTTAAATTTCCATCCTATTTATTATTTTTCCACCATGTGTTACATTTATCATTGGAGTAGTAGCTCTAGATGTGCAGAACTGAATATGTTGTGTCTTTTTAAAATTGAGAGTGAGAGCAATCACAGACAACCAGCTAATGATACTTTTAAGAACTCTGTTTAGCATTTATTGTTTCTGTATGTCTTCTTGGATTGATTACAATACAAGCGTCATCTGCAAAAAGAACTAATTATACTTCAGATGGAAGACTGTTTACATATATGAGGAACAATAGTGGACCTACGAGTGACCAAGTCACACCATGGCACGCAGTCACTCAAGGAGGTCGCCAGCCTGCCGACATATGTAATGTGTGTGAGTTACAAATAAAAGTAGTCACAGGAGTAAAAATTTAAGAAACCAAATAAAACTTATTACAACACAGACGTTTGGTCTCTTTTTTTTCTCATTGTAAAACATACATTAATTTTCATCATGGTTTCTTAAAATAAGCTTTACGTGAATTTGTATTAATTTGCTTAATGTCATGCCACAGTATTACTGTACAGGGGAGAGCACCAAAATTTTAATGCTTTTTGCACGTCAAAGATGATGTTTCCCGACTGCTTTGAGATATCAACAACAGTTATTTTCATTGAATTCTATTTATTGAGCCACAGTATCCACTAATTTTTCATTTCAGTTTTTTTTTATGTTTAAAGTTGTGGGTAGATTTCACAAGCTTTTGTTATTTTTTACACTGCCATGAAGTATAATCCAAACAATCAAAACAGTTTAAGACAGCAGAAGCAGAGAAGCAGGGCCAGTGTTATGGGGGAGGGGGGGGGGGGGGGGGGGGGGGGGAGGGCGTTGCACTATGATTTTGAACCAAAGTCTGGGGGAAGAGGCCCTCACTAAACCTGCAGGATTGTTTAAAAAACACATACACATACATAACTTGTGATTAAACTGATGGAAAATACTATTGAATTTATGTTAACTGTGAGCATTAAAACAGTCTCTTAAAAAAAGACGTTGGCTGATTTTTGGCATTAAAATTTTTTGTCAATGAAAACTTCTTTATTGTCAAAAATTAATTTCCTGTGGATGCTCATCATTGCTAGGCCTTTGAGACGACTTTCTACTATCATGCTTCTCAACCAAATTTTTATTCGTCTTAAACTGCTAAAAGACCGTTTGACATGGTGTACAAGGGAGAGTAATCAAAATTTTCAAAGCTTTTTGTATTTCTGGAAAGAAGTTTTTTGTGTTTTTAATTATATCACAAATAGTTAGCTCCTCTTGGTTCTGTTATTCTTCCATAATTTTTTCCAAAGTTCAATTTCACTTTTAATGTTTGACAAATCGTAAAACCAGGCAAATGTTTCACAAGTTCCTATCAGTTGATCAATTGACATGGTTTTCATTTGTAAAATGGCTCTGAGCATTATGGGACTTAACATCTGAGGTCATCAGTCTCCTAGAACTTAGAACTACTTAAACCTAACTAACCTAAGGACATCATACACATCCATGCCCGAGGCACGATTTGAACCTGCGACTGTAGCAGTTGCGCAATTACGGACTGAAGCGCCAAGAACCGCTCGGCCACTGCGGCCGGCTTTTCATTTGCACTGGATGTAATTCAGAGAAAGTGAACACTGGGGTGTTTTGATTAGCAAAACACACTTAGAGAGAGGTAATAATGAAGTCCAAATAAGGTATTATAAATAGCCTACTGCAAAATTCCAATAGATTTTCCACTGGAGGACTGCTTGGATGTTACTGACTTCCAGCAACTCGCAGCACTGTTTTTATGTCTTCAAGACCAATTTTTTCTGCAATGGCCATAGTTTCTTTCAAAACATCATCTGTTACTTTTTCCACATTGTCACGGTGAGTTTCCAGCAATTGCAAAATTAATTTTATGTGTTGCGAGGCCTTGACTGTGCCTAAAGTTATGGACTGCAGAATATTAACCACAGGTACCATCAAAGCACAATACTTGGCAATTAAAATTACGCCAACAATAAATGGAGAGCCAGAAGCAGCTGCATAAAGGTGAAAAGCATATTTTCTGGTTGAACTGTTTCCTTCACTTGATAAAGTTTCCAAGGCTTCTACTATAGTGGGAAAATTCTCCTTGAGAAATATGATGTTTTTGTCTTTTTCATTTGATCTTGTTTTACACACAGATGAAATATTGGGTATAAGCTTCCCCCCCTCCCCTTGCCCCGCCCCACCAAGTGATGCCCTTGCAGCAGTCACTGTGAGGAAACTTCAATGGAAATAGACTACTGCATAGTACAGACTACTGCATGGTAAGTGTAGAACAAGCATAGGGCTATAGATACAGAGAGACCCAGTGAAATGCACTTGGCTGTCAAGATGACAATGCATGAAGCCTTCAATGACTTCTGTACCAGAATCTTACCAAGAGATCTCTTGCAAAGCCCTGCAAAATTCTGGTCGTATGTGAAAGCTGTCAGTGGCACCAAAGTTAGTGTCTAGACATTCATGGACAAGACAGGGACTAACTTGAGGGTATCAAAGCGAAAGCAGAAGTGCCGAATTGCATTTTCAAATAAAGATACAGGACCTAGTTTTATTCTCACATCACTGGTATGATGATATCTGCAAATATTAGAATTAGTAGTGTTGAGCAGCAGGTGAAACTGAAAAAAACTAGAAAAGGCTCCAGGATCCAATGTACTTGATGTCAGATTCTGTACAGAATTTGAATCCAAGTGAGCTCCTGTTTTAAAACTAAAGTGCACATGCGGGCTATTTGTGTAGCCCAGCGAGCAAAATGGTAATTTATTTTCAAAAATTGGCATGCCACAGTGCTGCCGTTTGGTGTATTCCTCAGGTGTGAATCCTCCCTCCGGCTACTAGCATGGTGATTACTGTGGTTCAAAGACATTTAAATAAATTGTCCTTGAAGTCTGTGGGCTACATGTGTAGCCCACAGTAGTGTTCATGGAAGTTAAATTGCTGATTGCAAAACTTGTGAAACTGAGTTAAATATGGCACAATTACTATAATAATACTATAAAATGCTGTTATATATTACTTCTTTAGTATAGACAACAAGGCCAAGATTATGTACCAGATGAAGAAGTTACGTGAATTACAACAATGTAGGGAAAGACAGATTGCTACTTACCGTGAAGGAGACACGACAACTTGTAGAGAGGCACAACTAAAATACACTTATGTAAGTGTCTTTTAATTGTGCCTGTTCACAACTTGATGTGTCTTCTTCACAATAAGTAGCAATCTGTCTTTTCCTACACTGTCGATATTCCTTCCTGGAGTTTCCACTGTTTGATTTACCTGAATTACAACCATTATGCTAAAATCTTGCTCCAGGCACCTCACGTTGCACAACCTCTCAATTGATTGTATGAAAAGGGGGTCCCTTATACCTGGACTCCCGCCTGCAACTAGGCTTTCGTCCAATTGAAAGCTATGCTGGCATCCACCCCCTGCCTCATGCCCTTTTCTCCCAATCACTCTTGGTTGTGGCAGCCAATACATCTACCTATGGGATCGGAGGAGTCTTGGCACACAGGAATGGGGACGGTTGTGAACAACCTATACATACGAGGTGCGGCTAGAAAAAAACCGGACTGATGCTGGAAAAAACATTTATTTACAATTATTTACAATTTCATGTTATCTCCTTCAATGTACTCTCCTCGTCGGTCTCTACACCGCTCCATACGAATTTTCCGCTGTTCATAGCAATGCTGCAGATCATTTTCGGTAAGTCCATACATTACTTCCGTCGCTTTTTCTTTTACTGCTTCAACAGTCTCAAATCTAGTTCCTTTCAAAGCTGACTTGACTTTAGGGAAAAGAAAAAAGTCACAGGGGGCCAAATCAGGTGAGTAGGGTGGATGATCTAAGATGGGAATGTTGTGTTTTGCCAAAAACGTCTTCACTGACAACGCACTGTGAGCTGGGGCATTGTCTTGGTGAAGGATCCGTGACTTTTTTCTCCACAAATCGTTCCGTTTTCTCCGTACTCGCTCACGTAGGGTAGCCAGGATGCTAAAGTTTCGGGATCGTAAGTAAAAAACCACGATTCATCGCAAGTAATAACATTTTGTAAGAAGGTGGGATCACTTTCAATGCTTTCCAGGATGTCGGAACAAATCATTCTTCGGCGTTCCTTTTGTTCAATTGTGAGACACTTTGGAACCATTTTTGAACACACTTTGTTCATGTTGAAACTTTCATGAAGAATCTGCCTAACACTTTCCTTGTCAACTCCTGTTAACTCAGACACTGCTCTGATTGTTAAACGGCGATCTTGTCGAACAAGTTTACCGATTTTTCCAATGTTTGCATCAGGTTTTGCTGACAATGGTCTGCCAGTGCGAGTGTCATCACTGGTGTCTTCGCGGCCATCTTTAAATCGTTTAAACCACTCAAACACTTGTGTTCGCGATAAACAATCATCGCCGTACACTTGTTGCAACATTACAAACGTTTCACTTGCAGATTTTCCTAGTTTGAAACAAAATTTGATGTTAACACGCTGTTCTTTCTGTACACTCAACATTTTCCGACACACAGACAAAACGTCAACTACTTAAACCAGACGCCACGGGCAGACTGAGTGCAGGAGGCAGATGAAACTCGAGCAGTAGGCGGAGCGAGAGTCACGTGACAGGCCACGCGACTTTCAGCCTTATTGCATTCGTTTTATTGTTTCACCAGTACTAGTCCGGTTTTTTTCTAGCCACACCTCGTATCCAAAACCCCGACCTCGGCACAGTACAACTATTCCCAGATCGAAAAGGAGGCCTTGGCAATAGTATTCGCAGTCAAGAAATTTTATCTCTACCTTTTTGGGGTGCAGTTCTCTTTAGGAACGGATCACAAGCCATCGGTAGCATTATTCGGGCCATGTTTCAACCTCCCAGAATGAATAGCCCAATGCCTCTAGCACTGGACGTTGTTCCTCAGTGCCTTCAATTATACCATCTGGTACAAGCCGACAGTCCAGTATCCTGATGCTGATGCAGTGTCCGATCTACTGCCTGGCTCAGACCCTGGTTTTTACCAACAGGAGGTACTCTGCTTCCACGTCAATGCCAAACAACAACATATGTCGGTTGGTTTTCCCTTTACAGCCATGCGTGTTGCTGCTGCAACATTCCAGGAACTCACCGTGTGACAGGTTCTTCACTACGTACCTCCCTCGTCTGTTTATGACAGGGCTCCACCCTCGGAAAAAGCTTCCTTGCCGATGCTCGGTACTGGATGATGTCATCCTTTTGGATACTGACAAGGGAACCTCCCCATCGCACCCCCCTCAGATTTAGTTATAAGATGGCACAATGGATAGGCCTTGAAAAACTGAACACGTATCAATCGAGAAAACTGGAAGAAGCTGTGTGAAACTATGAAAATATAAGCAAAATATACAAACTGAGTAGTCCATGATAGCCAAAATCAAGGAGAATGTTAGTGCGGGAGTGCCGTGATCTCGTGGTTAGCGTCAGTAGCTGCGGAAGGAGAGGTCCTTGGTTCAAGTCCTTCCTCAAGCGAAAATTTCACTTTTTTTTTATTTTCGCATAGTTATGATCTGTCCGTTCGTTCATTGACGTCTCTGTTAATTGTAATTAGTTTACTGTTCACTGTAATAAGTTTAGTATCTGTGTTTTGCGACCGCACCGCAAAACCGTGCGATTAGTAGACGAAAGGACGTGCCTCTCCAATGGGAACCGAAAACACTTGATCGCAAAGTCATAGGTCAACCGATTCCTCCACAGGAAAACACGTCTGATATATTCTATACAACACTGGTGACGGCATGTGCGTCGCATGACAGGAATATGTTGTCGACCCACCTAACTTATACAGTTGGCAGATGGGTAAAAAGATTCTTCTACCTTGCCCGATTTAGGTTTTCTTGTGGATTTGATAATCACTCCCAAAAAAGTGATGAAAACGTAAGAGTTTGTCACATAAACTGAAAATAAAAAAATTAAACTTTTCACTCGAGGGAAGACTTGAACCAAGTATCTCTCATTCCACAGCTGCTCACGCTAACCACGGGACCACTGCGACAGTGAGCTCACCTTGTCCTTGATGTTACATATCTTGTGCATGGACTACTCAGTTTGTATATTTTGCTTATTTTTTCATAGTTCCACACAACTTCTTCCTGTTTTCTCGATTGATCTGTGTTCAGTTTTTCAAGGCCTATCCACTGAGCCAACTTATAACTAAATCTGAGGGGGGTGCGATGGGGAGGTTCCCTTGTGAGATGGATGTACATCAAATGCTTATTCAGATGGAATTGCATCATCAGGTATTGAATTTGCTCCACGTTGCTGGCACATCATGTGTGCTGCCCCAGAATCAACAGCAACATACAAAAGATGGTCTGTAGTTGCGCAGCATGTTCCTGGCACCAGCTGGCACCCCTTCGGTCCTTTGCCCCCTGGCCTACTGCTTGCCTCATTTGGAACCGCATCCCTCTCAATTTTACAGGCCCATTCTTAGGTTCTGTGTGGCTGCTCACTGTGGATGCTTATTCAAAGTAACCCTATGTCATATGCACGGCATCCACCACAACCGAGGCCACCCTTACTGCCTTAGACCAAGTTTTGGCCATTGAAGGGTTACCTCAACATTGGTCTCTGACAATGGCCCATGATTCATGCCCCTGGCTTCAAGGACTTACATACTGCCAATGGCATTAACCACAACTGCAGCCCTCCATTATAGCTTTCCTCCAAAGGTCAGCTAAACTTCTGGTCTGGATTTTAAAGCAGCAGATGAAGAAGGCTATTGAATCCCCTGCCATTACGACAGCCCTTACTTTGTTTTTGAGCATTTATTAAACCACACCGATTAACAATCGTAGTCCACTAGAGCTCCTCCATGGTTGCCAGCCTCAGACCTTACTTCCTCTGCTGACACCATCTCACTCGCATCCCTCCTGGTGTTACACCACTGGCACGGTGGTATGGGTATGCTCCTACGGGAATGCTGCAGCTCGTATACCAGAAACGGTAGTATCCACCGACGGGCAACACGTTATGTCTGCCCAAGTGCAGAAGGGGCTCGAGCACCATCACCACAACCAGCTTTGACCTCGGATACAAGCATCTCCTCTACCTTCTGGTGCCACTGTGACACCACAGCCAGAGCCCCGGGTGGCTACTGCGGATGTCCCATTGTGGGCGAGCGCTTCTCTCTAGCTCCCTGTAGATCAGTGGTTCACCCTGTCACACCCATCTCCAGTGCTGTTCCGATGAACACTGCCGACTGCATTTCCCCCTCGCAGCCTATGGTTCCTGAAACTGCTCCTTCACCCGTATTGTTCCACCTTCCACAGCACTGTCCAGGGTGTTTCTGGTTGTATGCTCTGGTTTGGGGGGAGGGGGGGGGCAGCAAGGACCTAGTATTGGGTTGTACAAAGAATGCCTGCCTGAGCAAATGGACGATAGAGGAGAGAGTTGTCACAGAGCTGCACTCACACAGTGAGTGTGCCACCTACCACCGTCTCACCACATGAATACACCTGCCAATAGTGCCCCTCGTGGCTGGCATAAAAACCACCACACATCGATCACTCACTCAGGTGTGTAGTTTGTCTGATAACATTTGCTACTATCTTCACCATAGTACTGACTATTCATTGACAGCTTTGGTATTGATTTTCCCCTTCAATTTCGATTTGGATTGCACCACGTAGTTGACAGAGTTGTGTGGAAATTTTGTTGTGCTTTGTTGTTGCATAGGATGCCATTGACTTCCTCTTGTGTCAGGTCTGCCATTCGGTCAGCCTGTTGCTCAACTCAAGTGTAATATGAGTCCTGTCTGCAGACAGTCTTCCTGCCATGTGTCATCATAATTTCTTTCCTGTTTGTGTGACATGTGCAACCAGTATCCGACTAGTTGTGGATATAATGATTCTCCTGTCAAAAGACCATGTCCCAGTGTAAAGGCCTAGGGGAAAATAGTACTGGAGCACACGCACAGTATCAGGAGAAAAGCAGACTGGAAAAGTAGGTTGACTCTTACACAGAAGATACAGCAACCAACCACTTTTTATAATGCTATTTATTTACTGAAACAGTGCCGTAACCTGTTTCAAACAGATAGGTTCGTCATCAGATGGCAAGTTAATGTTTTACATTACATTTCGTGTTTTGTTTCGCCACAGACGAAACTTCTTTAGGGTGGTGATGCCAATGCAGGTGGCTTATCATACTGCAAACTCGAAAACTGTATACCTTCATGTGATGGGCAAGTACTCTACCATCTGAACTACCCAAGCACGACTCACGCCCCGTCCTCACAGCTTTACTTCTGCCAGTACCTCGTCTCCTACCTTCCAAACTTTACAGAAGCTCTCCTGCGAACCGTGCAGAACTAGCACTCATGAAAGAAAGGATATTGCGGAGACATGGCTTAGCCACAGCCTTGGGGATATTTCCAGACTGAGATTTTCACTCTGCAGCGAAGTGTGTGATGATATGAAACTCAGATGGTAGAGCACTTGCCTGCGAAAGGCTAAGGTCCCGAGTTCGAGTCTCGGTCCGGCACACAGTTTTAATCTGCCAGGAAGTTTCATACCAGCGCACACTCCGCTGCAGAGCGAAAATCTCATTCTGGATACAGTTTTCGAGTTTGCAAGATGATAAGCAACCTGCACTGGAATGTAATGGCACAGATTCTTCATTGGCATCACCACCCCAAGGAAGTTTTGTCAGGTGGGGAAACAAAACATGAAATGAAATGTAATGTAAAACATGAACTTGCCATCTGAAAATGAACCTATCGGTTTGAAACCGGTAACGGTGCTGATTAAGTATATAAATAGCTTTATAATAAATGGCTGGTTGCTGTAATCTTCTGTGTAAGAGTTGACCTACATTTTGTACACAGCCACAGGCTCAATATATCAGTTTTTGACAAAATAGCAGACTGGAAAAGGTTTTTGCAACCAGGAGTCTTAGCTGCTTTTGATTCTTCTGGATTGTGTGATCATGGTCTACAAAACTTCTTGTCCCTGTAGTTTCATCTAGAGCTGCATCTGACATCTTCAGAGATACTCCTGGTTCCGATGAGTGGGGGAACCAATGGGTAGCACAAGAGAAAAGACAGAGACCCAGAAGGCTAAGTTAAGGAAAAATTGGTTGGAATTGATGACCAAGGTGGAAGAGATGGGAAACTGGAGGCAAGTATGCACTGATCAGTAAGCCAGAGATCAATGGCAAAGGAGGATACAGGAATATGATGGTGAGTGTAATGTAATGTAAGATGAATTAGTAGAACAACATGATACATTAATCTATGACGCAACCTGATACACTTTTTGGGGCACATTAAATGCTTATGAACACATTTTTATTATTTAATCACTTTGGTTATTATTCTTTTGGCTATACGGAAAGTTAATTAACAGTACCTTTACCCAATTTTTGTGGCAGCCATGACTGTCATATAAGCACATGCTATAGTCTTAGCCTTTTGTGAAGTGAGAATAAAAACATAAAAAATAACAATATATGATAACACAAATGTTAGCAAAACATAAGCTAATCTAATTATTTTTCAAAATTCAAACTTTATAATTTTAATTGTTAAAAACATTTACAATGTAAATTCTGCAGCAAAGGAATGCAAATTTGTTAAGTTTTGCTTTAGAAATTGTAATTATTATCCGTCATTTACACCATAGTTCATCTAGATAATCTTGTAATTACTAGTCATAATTCTAACTAAATTAAAATGTTGCTATCAATAACGCATGTACTGTTTACGCTGTTAAGAACATAATTATACTTCAACAGCTGCACCCATCAAACCAATACTTTACTCCTGCCAAATGAGTGCAATGTAACCCAGCAGAATATGTGTGGATCTGTTTTAGTGCCAGTCACATGGAGTTGTAAAAATTAGGACAATGATGTGGAAGTGGAAGTTGTACTCTTTAAAAAGATTAATTATAAATAGAGTTTGAGTACTTATTAAGAGAAGAAGTTACCACCCTCAAACTGCAAAATATTCATGCCGGAATATTTCCAACTACAGGAACTCAGTAAACCTGTAGCATCGCATGTTCTAAAGCAATTCAATTATATTGCAAATAAGCTTAATTAACAGACAGAAGCACCTGAAATTAGCGAATATGAGTATTTTTAAATGTTTTTATGTATGTTATGATGTAATGATGTTGTTGTTGTCTTCAGTCATGAGACTGGTTTGATGCAGCTCTCCATGCTACTGTATCCTGTGCAAGCTTCTTCATCTCCCAGTACCTACTGCAGCCTACATCCTTCTGAATCTGCTTAGTGTATTCATCTCTTGGTTTCCCTCCACAATTTTTACCCTCCACGCTGCCCTCCAATACTAAATTGGTGATCCCTTGATGCCTCAGAACATGTCCTACCAACCGATCGCTTCTTCTAGTCAAGTTGTGCCACAAAACTCCTCTTCTCCCCAATTCTATTCAATACCTCCTCATCAGTTGTGTGATCTACCCATCTAATCTTCAGCATTCTTCTGTAGCACCACATTTCGAAAGCTTCTATTCTCTTCTTGTCTAAACTATTTATTGTCCTCGTTTCACTTCCATACAAATACTTTCTGAAACGAATTCCTGACACAAATATATACTCGATGTTAAAACAATTTCTCTTCTTCAGAAACGCTTTCCTTGCCATTGCCAGTCTACATTTTATATCCTCTCTACTTCGACCAGCATCAGTTATTTTGCTCCCCAAATAGCAAAACTCCTTAACTACTTTAAGTGTCTCATTTCCTAATCTAATTCCCTCAGTATTACCCGACTTAATTCGACTACATTCCATTACCCTCGTTTTGCTTTTGTTGATGTTCATCTTATACCCTCCTTTCAAGACACTGTCCATTCCGTTCAACTGCTCTTCCAGGTCCTTTGCTGTCTCTGACAGAATTACAATGTCATCGGCAAACCTCAAAGTTTTTATTTCTTCTCCATGGATTTTAATTTCTACTCTGAACTTTTCTTTTGTTTCCTTTATTGCTTGCTCAATATACAGGTTGAATAACATCGGGGATAGGCTACAACCCTGTCTCACTCCCTTCCCAACCACTGCTTCCCTTTCATGCCCCTCGACTCTTATAGCTACCATCTGGTTTCTGTACAAATTGTAAATAGCCTTTCGCTCCCTGTATTTTACTCCTGCCACCTTTAGAATTTGAAAGAGAGTATTCCAATCAACATTGTCAAAAGCTTTCTCTAAGTCTACAAATGCTAGAAACATAGGTTTGCCTTTCCTTAATCTTTCTTCTAAGATAAGTCGTAAGATCAGTATTACCTCACGTGTTCCAACATTTCTACGGAATACAAACTGATTTTCCCCGAGGTCGGCTTCTACCGGTTTTTCCATTCGTCTGTAAAGAATTCGCGTTAGTATTTTGTAGCTGTGACTTATTAAAATGATAGTTCGGTTTTCACATCTGTCAACACCTGATTTCTTTGGGATTGGAATTATTATATTCTTCTTGAAGTCTGAGGGTATTTCGCCTGTCTCATACATCTTGCTCACCAAACGGTAGAGTTTTGTCAGGACTGGCTCTCCCAAGGCCGTCAATAGTTCTAATGGAATGTTGTCTACTCCCAGGGCCTTGCTTCGACTCAGGTCTTTCAGTGCTCTGTCAAACTCTTCACGCAGTATCATATCTCCCATTTCATCTTCATCTACATCCTCTTCCATTTCCATAATATTGTTCTCAAGTACATCGCCCTTGTATAGACCCTTCCATCTTTCTGCTTTCCCTTTTTTGCTTAGAACTGGGTTTTCATCTGAGCTCTTGATATTCATACAAGTCGTTCTCTTTTCTCCAAAGGTTTCTTTAATTTTCCTGTAGGCAGTATCTATCTTACCCCTAGTGAGATAACCCTCTACATCCTTACATTTGTCCTCTAGCCATCCCTGCTTAGCCATTTTGCACTTCCTGTCGATCTCATTTTTGAGACGTTTGTATTCCTTTTTGCCTGCTTCATTTACTGCATTTTTATATTTTCTCCTTTCATCAATTAAATTCAATATTTCTTGTTACCCGAGGGTTTCTACTAGCCCTCGTCTTTTTACCTATTTGATCCTCTGCTGCCTTCACTATTTCATCCCTCAAAGCTACCCATTCTTCTTCTACTGTATTTCTTTCCCCCATTCCTGTCAATTGTTCCCTTATGGTATCCTTGAAAATCTGTACACCCTCTGGTTCTTTCATTTTATCCAGGTCCCTTCTCCTTAAATTCCCACCTTTTGCAGTTTCTTCAGTTTAATGATAATGATTATAATTAGAACAACTAGATTACTAGTGGAGCAGAGAGGATAAGAGGATACTGAATACCTCAGAAGAAGAGAGCAAAAGAACAGAAAGGATGAAGAGGTTCTGGGATAAGAAAAAGAAAATGCAATCCATGAAGTCTCCTACAAAGGCTATAATGTAAGAGGCAGCAGCTTACTGAAAACCAGCTCCTATGTTTCAGTTGGTTTCACAATGTTTTCCTGCATGTTTTTTCTAAAACATACATGGTTAGAAAAGCAAAGTAGATAGTGACACTCACCCATAGGGTACTTAATGTGGTCATAGTAGTCTGGAACCTCCAGTTTGTCCACAGGCTTCAGGAAGGGCCATGCCGCACTGTGGTTGCGAATCTGCAAAAAGAAGAACAGAGAGTACTGTGATACACTAATCTTATTACTTACTGTGTCTCATACGTACAAAGTTACCAGAACACAGGAAAATAACTCAAAATCATCAAACAAACTGTATCAGCTGAAAAGCAAAATATGCTAACAAACTCTTTCTTCAATGACGAAAATTTAAGTTATCATAATTAAATAATTATACATCATACATGTAAGAGAACAAGGCAAATGAAATTGGTGCTTTAACAAGCTTAGGTTAGGACTGTCTAAGAATGTAGATAATAAATGTGTCAAACTCCTAAGAGTACATATTGATGCCAAACTGAACTGGGAAGTGCATATCACAAAATCTGTAAAAAGACCTCACATGTGTACTACCTCGTGTGGAAAGTGAAAGATATCGTCGGCAAAAATTATCTTCGAATGACATATTTTACACTCTTTTGGTCACATAAATCATATGGCCTACTCACATGGGGACATTTTCCTCATATCAGTAACACAGCAAAACTCATCGACTACTTCATGTGTCTCATTCTCTAATCTAATTCCCAGTTCACATGTGTTGTTCTGTAAATCACATACTGAAGAAGAACCTTCAGGAACGTTGAAAGAATCAAATTATACATTAAAAGGCAGAATTAATCACTACACTTGGCTTGTCCAAAAGTATACTTTTATGCACCCTGACTGATTTCAGAGAACACTATTTGCAGTCTATGTACTGGAAAAGTTAAAAACATGTATTAATTTAAAAATTAATACAACAGAAATACAGCCAAAGTTGCAAATTTCACTTTTATGTACTTGATGACTAGTTTCAGGTCAGGACCCATTTTCAAATCATTCAGATAGTCAAAACATTATTTCCCAAAATATAAGAACCTTACCAAGATAGCAAATTTTGCAAATGAACAGTTACAGCGTACAGATAGTCATCAAGTAAATAAAAGTGATATTTGCAACTTTGGCTATTTTTCCATTGTATTGATTAGCACCAATTGCTGCCCTGCACTTACTTCAGTGTGCTAGAAGTTTGTAAATATGAAAATTAATGCTAACCAGAATCTGGAACCCAGTGTCTGAATATTCTGATAAATTATAGAAACAGTGGCTAATAAGATAATCTTTTACTTTGTTATTGAATATTTTGTGTTTCCAGTTACCTTCCTGATGTCTTCCAGTGGAAATTATTTCTACTTCTAGTATTGTTGTTGAGAATTCTTCTTCTTCTTCTTCTTATTGAAATGTTTCTGCTCATGCAAGTCATTCACAAAGTCTCTTCCAATCTTCTCTTTTCTCCCACAGTCTATCGTTCGGAACTTCCTTACATTGCAGTCCCCTTAAATTAATATAATCCTTCACTAGGTCTCTCCCTCTTGTTTATGCTCTTCTTTCAAATTCTGGCCACTTCAAAGCTCTCTTTCCCATCCTTTAATGTGGCTAAATCATTTTAGCCTATTTCTTTCCGCAGATTCTTTTAGGAGACAGATCTGACATATGTTTCATTCCTTATCCGGTACCTTCTTGTCTTTCCCAGGATGCCTTGAAGAAAGGGCATATCTGCTGCTTCTATTCTACTCACGTCTTTCTTTGTCCAGGTCCAACATTCCAATCCATAGGTCATAATTGGCAGATAACATAACTCATATATCACACTCTTTGCTCTGGCAGGTATATCACAGTTCCTAATCGAAGACCTCGGTGGAAGAACTACACTTTTTCCCACAAAATACACCAGACACTCTAAGTTTTAGAATCTCATCCTATTACCACTTTGGTCAGAGAAAGGGATAAATACTGAGCTATCCCTATTTTGCACTAAACATATAAAGTCCAGTCACATTAATTAGACCATTGACTGCAGTCAGCATTGGATTTGTAAAATATGAGTTACGCCCTTTTTTCACCAAAGTCTTTAATTATGTCTGATAAATAATAGTAATAAAATTTTGAGCTGTTTTCTACCCTCTATGAAATTTCTTTCTTGATGTTTCCTTTCATAATTAGCTTGTTTCCTAGATATCTGAAAGCACCTACTTTGTCAATAAAAGCTCCCTTTGAGTAGATCTGTTAGGTGTTATGGTCAACATATCTGCATCTGCATATCTACGGCTATACTCCACAAGCCATCTTAGGGCATGTGGCAGAGGGTACTTTGTGTACGTCATCATTTCCTCCCTTTCCTGTTCCAGTTACGAATAGTTCACAGGAAGAACAATTCCTGGTAAGTCTCTGTGTGGTACTGAATCTCTCTAATTTTACTTTCATGGTATTTTTGCAAGATATATGTAGGGGGAAGTGATACAACGGCTGATCAAAAAGAAACGTGATTTTTTAAATTGTTGTGCAGACAATGTACATTTGATTATCAATCTCTCTTTTTTTATTATTTTTGTTATGTTGGTACACATGTCCCGAACATACGTTCACAGTTTCAAGTGAGCAGCATACTTCATTTGTTTTTGACAGACGGAAAGATTAGACATGTTTTAGTGTGCTTGGCAATTTTCGACTATTATAAAAAAAGGAGCAATGAATTTGCATCAAATTTTGTGGAAAAATTGGAATCAAGTGCTCTAAAACACTTGAAATGTTGACAGTGGCATACGATGAGTCTGCTCTAAATAAAAAAAAAACCCTTTACAAGTGGTACAAACTCTTACAAGATGACCGAGAATATGCAAATGACGAACTTCACTCTGCATGCCCCAGCACATCATCAGCACATGATAATGTTGACGCTGTGAAGAAAAATGTTTTGGAAAATCATTGAATTACCAAGTTGCTGAGGATGTTGGTATATCAGTCAACTCGTGTCATGCAATTTTTTCAGATGTTTTGGGCACGAGACACATGTCAGCGAAGTTTGTTCCAAAACTTCTCAATTTTGATAAGAAGAACCGTCACATGAGCATTGGTCATGAGCTCTTGAATGATGTCACAATGATGATCCTGATTTGCTCAAAAGGGCCATAACTGGTGGCAAAACATGAGTATACAGTTATGACGTCAAAACCAAGGCCCAATCGTCACAATGGAAGCATCCCGCGGAGAGCCAAGATTGAGAAAAGCACACCAAGTCTGATCAAATGTCATAGTTTTGCTCACTGTTTTTTTTTCCAGTTACTGTGGTGTAGTATATCAATAATTTTTTCCTCAATGTCATACAGTCAATAAGGAGTATTACCTCGATGTTATGCACCGTTTGCAAGAAGCAATATGCAGACAACACCCAGAATTGTGGAAAAACAATTTGTGGCTTTTACATCACGACAATGCACACGCTCATTCATCGTTGCTTGTGAGAGGTCTTTAAGCCAAAAACAACACGACAATCACACCTCAGCTACCATATTCACCAGATTTGGCCCCCTGTGACTTTTTCCTGTTCCCAAAACTGAAGAGACCAATGAAAGGATGAAGATTTTCAGCAATTGAGAATATTGCATCAGTGGAAGTACTTGAGGCTGTACCGAAAAGTGCTTACGAGAAGTGCTTAGAGGATTGGAAGAAGTATTGGCACTAGTGTATTGCATCTGATGGGGATTACTTTGAAGGGGACAACATGAGTATCGATGAATAAATAAATATCTTTTTATAAAAATATAAAGTCACCTTAGTTTTTTTGACACATCTCATATATTAGTTGAGCCTTCTACAAATGTATGTTCTTGGAACTTTTAACAGTAAACCACACGGTTATGTAGAATGCCTCTCTTGCAGCATCTGGAAGTGGAGTTGGCTGAGCACTTCCATGATGCTTTCCTGCTTATTAAATGAAACTGTAACAAAACATGCTGCTCTTCTTTGGATCTTCTCTATTTCTTCTATCAGTCCTATCTGGTAAGGATCTTTGACTGATGAGCAGTTTTCCACAGTTGGTCAAATGAGTGTTTTGTAAGGTACTTCATTTGTTGATGGACTGCATTTCCTGATGACTCTTTCAATGCATTTCAGTCTGGCATCTGTCTTATCCGTGATTAATTTTATGTTGTCATTCCACTTCAAATTTCTCCACACGCATATTCATTCTCAGAAAGGCTTTTCTTATTACTGCCAGTCTGAATTTTATACAGGGGTTTAGAAAGAGTCTGAAAAGCTTGTAAGGAGCAGGCTAAGTAGTTGTTGTTGTTGTTGTTGTTGTTGTTGTTGTTGTGGTCTTCAGTCCTGAGACTGGTTTGATGCAGCTCTCCATGCTACCCAATCCTGTGCAAGCTTCTTCATCTCCCAGTACCTACTGCAGCCTACATCCTTCTGAATCTGCTTAGTGTATTCATCTCTTGGTCCCCCTCTACGATTTTTTACCCTCCACGTTGCCCTCCAATGCTAAATTTGTGATCCCTTGATGCCTCAGAACATGCCCTACCAACTGATCCCTTCTTCTAGTCAAGTTGTGCCAAAAATTTCTCTTCTCCCCAATTCTATTCAATACCTCCTCATTAGTTGTGTGATCTACCCATCTAATCTTCAGCATTCGTCAGTAGCACCACATTTCGAAAGCTTCTATTCTCTTCTTGTCCAAACTATTTATCATCCATGTTTCACTTCCATACATGGCTACACTCCATAAAAATACTTTCAGAAATGACTTCCTGACACTTAAATCTATACTCGATATTAACAAATTTCTCTTCTTCAGAAGCGCTTTCCTTGCCATTGCCAGTCTACATTTTATATCCTATCTACTTTGATCATCATCAGTTATTTTGCTCCCCAAACAGCAAAACTCCTTTACAGGGTAAGTTATGCCAAGAAATAATCCTCGAGAAAAAAATTCGATACATTGTGCTGTTTCCGAGTTAATTAGTACTGAAGTATGCCAGTCAGGCTGCTGTGTGCACAAATTCAAGTGGCCCGCCAAAGACAGTACTGCTAAATGTATTCTTTGTTTGGTCTCTAAAAACCGATAAGAGATCGATACAGAAATTGGACACGGGACGTTAGTGATGATTGAACCAGCACCCAATGCTGAACAGGGTCATGCACTATCAACTATGCTATAAGAATTATTACATCGGGTGGGCCACTTGAATTGGCGCATGCAACAGCCTGATTGGCTAACTTAAATGCTCATTCGCTCGGAAATGGTGCAATGAATTGAATTTTTTTCCTAACAATTATCAGTTATTTCTCAGCATAAGCTATCCTACAACACGCTTAAAGCTTTCCAAACCATTTTGCACAACACTGCTCTCGACTACTGGCATCTTTGGTTACTTTGCAGCTATAATACTAAGACTCATCATCTATCCCATTTGCTAATCTATTTTCATGAGCATTGTCACATTTAATTTAGTGACACTAATTACACATTTTTTACTTTTGCTCACTTCATCCTATAAACCAGTTTCAAAATGCTGCTGATTCTGTTGCACTGATCTTCTGAGTCCTCTGTCAGTATTACAACATGACTGCCTTTCCTCAAAGTTTTTATTTCTTCTCTCTGAAATTAATCTTCTCAAATTTCTTCTTAGTTTCCTGATTCCTTGCTCAACATACAGACTGAAAAATATTAGTGATAGGCTATAGCCCTGTATCATTCCCTTGTCAACTACTGCTCTCCGTTCATTTTATTTCACTCTTACCCTGAAGAGCCAAAGGAACTGGTACACCTGCCTAATACTGTCAAACGGCTCCTACGAGCATGCAGAATTGCTGCATCACGACATGGCATGGACTCGACTAATGTCTGAAGTAGTGCTGGAGGGAACTGACACTGTGAATCCTGCAGGGCGGTCCATAAATCTGTAAGAGTACGAGGAGGTTGAGATCTCTTCTGAATAGCACGTTGCAATGCATCCAAGATATGCTCAATAATGTTCGTGTCTGGGGAGTTTGGTGGCCAGCGTAAGTCTTTAAACTCACAAGAGTGTTCCTGGAGCCACTCTGTAGCAATTCTGGATGCATGGCGTGTTGCATTGTCCTGCCAGTATTGCCCAAGCCCATCAGAAGAATGCACAATGGGCATGAATGGATGCAGGTGATCAGACAGAATGCTTACACACATGTCACGTGTCAGAGTAATATCTAGACATATCAGGGGTCCCTTATCACTCTAACTGCACATGCACCACACCATCGCAGAGCCTCCACCAGCCTAAATAGTCCACTGCTGACGTACAGGGTCCATGGATTCATGAGGTTGCCTCCATACCAGTACACGTCCATCTCCTCGATACGATTTGAAACGAGACTCGTCCCACCAGACAACATGTTTCCAGTCATCAATAGTCCAGTGTCAGTGTTGACAGGCCTAGGCGAGGCGTAAAGCTTTGTGTAGTGTGGTCATCAACGGTACACGAGTAGGCCTTCAGCTCCAAAAGCCCACATCGATGATGTTTCGTTGAATGGTTCACACGGTGATACCTGTTGATGCCCCAGCATTGAAATCTGCAGCAATGTGTGGGAGGGTTGCAATTCTGTCATGCTGATCTATTCTCTTCAGTTGTCTTTGGTCTCGTTCTTGCAGGATCTTTTTCCGACTCGGCGAGGTGGGAGATTTGACGGTTACCGGATTCCTGATATTCGTGGTACACTCGTGAAATGGTTGTACGGGAAAATCCCCACTTCATTGCTTCCTAGGAGATCCTGTGTCCACTCCTGACATACAGGGTCCATGGATTCATGAGGTTGTCTCCATACCAGTACACGTCCGTCTCCTTGATAAGATTTGAAATGGGACTCGTCCCACCAGACAACATGTTTCCAGTCATCAACAGTCCAATGTCAGTGTTGACAGGCCCTGGCGAGGCGTAAAGCTTTGTATAGTGTGGTCATCAACGGTACACGAGTAGGCCTTCAGCTCCAAAAGCCCACATCGATGATGTTTCGTTGAATGGTTCACACGGTGATACCTGTTGATGCCCCAGCATTGAAATCTGCAGCAATGTGTGGGAGGGTTGCAATTCTGTCATGCTGATCTATTCTCTTCAGTTGTCGTTGGTCCCGTTCTTGCAGGATCTTTTTCCGACTCGGCGAGGTCGGAGATTTGACGTTTACCGGATTCCTAATATTCGTGGTACACTCGTGAAATGGTTGTACGGGAAAATCCCCACTTCATTGCTTCCTCGGAGATCCTGTGTCCACTGCTGACATACAGCGTCCATGGATTCATGAGGTTGTCTCCATACCAGTACACGTCCGTCTCCTTGATAAGATTTGAAATGGGACTCGTCCCACCAGACAACATGTTTCCAGTCATCAACAGTCCAATGTCAGTGTTGACAGGCCCTGGCGAGGCGTAAAGCTTTGTATAGTGTGGTCATCAACGGTACACGAGTAGGCCTTCAGCTCCAAAAGCCCACATCGATGATGTTTCGTTGAATGGTTCACACGGTGATACCTGTTGATGCCCCAGCATTGAAATCTGCAGCAATGTGTGGGAGGGTTGCAATTCTGTCATGCTGATCTATTCTCTTCAGTTGTCGTTGGTCCCGTTCTTGCAGGATCTTTTTCCGACTCGGCGAGGTCGGAGATTTGACGTTTACCGGATTCCTAATATTCGTGGTACACTCGTGAAATGGTTGTACGGGAAAATCCCCACTTCATTGCTTCCTCGGAGATCCTGTGTCCACTGCTGACATACAGCGTCCATGGATTCATGAGGTTGTCTCCATACCAGTACACGTCCGTCTCCTTGATAAGATTTGAAACGGGACTCTTCCCACCAGACAACATGTTTCCAGTCATCAACAGTCCAATGTCAGTGTTGACAGGCCCAGGTGAGACGTAAAGCTTTGTATAGTGTGGTCATCAACGGTACACGAGTGGGCCTTCAGCTCCAAAAGCCCACATCGATGATGTTTCGCTGAATGGTTCACACGGTGATACCTGTTGATGCCCCAGCATTGAAATCTGCAGCAATGTGTGGGAGGGTTGCAATTCTGTCATGCTGATCTATTCTCTTCAGTCGTTGTTGGTCCTGTTCTTGCAGGATCTTTTTCCGACTCGGCGAGGTCGGAGATTTGACGTTTACGGGATTCCTGATATTTGTGGTACACTCATCAAATGTTCGTACGGGAAAATCCCCACTTCATCGCTTCCTCAGATATGCTGTGTCCCATCACTCATGCGCAGACTGTAACAGCACATTCAGACTCACTTAAATCTTGATAACCTGCCATTGTAGCAGCAGCAACCGATCTAACAACTGCGCCAGACAATAGTTGTCCTACACAGGCGCTGCTGACTGCAGTGCCGTAATCTGCCTGTTTACATATCTCTGTATTTGAATATGCATGCCTATACCAGTTTCTTTGGAACTTCAGTGTATAACTGCAGTCCAGTTTCCACTCAAATTCCAAGCATCATTTCACTCCCCATATTTTATCCCTGCTACCTTCACAGTTTTGAAGAACTCATTCAAGTCAACACTGTCAGAAGCTTTCACTGAATCTATCACATCTCACACACAGCAATTCAAATTCTTTATAGATGCGAGCAACACGGTACAGACCGTATTGAGGACATTCTTGAGGGTGGCGTGCAACGCATCCGGGTCGGCCGTCTCCTCCGTGACACGGGAGACGCGTGTCGCCCGTGCCGCAGGCCGCCAGCCCGTTTCGCGGATGCCCGGGATGCTCTCAATAGGGATGGAGCGCACACCCTCACGGAAGCACGTCAGCCCGGGGTGTACCTTCTGTACCTCCTGCTGCCGGGCTTCTATGATCTTCTTCACAATCTGCAGGGAAATGCAAAGTTAACTCTGAAAGTCATAATACATGTAAGAAACAAGGAAAAACATAAGAAAATACAATTTACAACCAAGAAAGATCAAATTAACTTGAATTTGTGTTTAACACCGAGATGATTAGGCTCTGGGTTCACAAGATGTGGAAGCCTTGGACATGGTGACTCCACCTATCACTAGAAAACATATCTAAAAACAAAGATGATGAGATTTACCAAACAAAAGCACTGGCAGGTCGATAGACACACAAACAAACACAAACATACACACAATATTCTAGCTTTCGCAACCAACGGTTGCTTTGTCAGGAAAGAGGGAAGGAGAGGGAAAGACGAAAGGATGTCGGTTTTAAGGGAGAGGGTAAGGAGTCATTCCAATCCCGGGAGCGGAAAGACTTACCTTAGGGGGAAAAAAGGACGGGTATACACTCGCACACACACATATCCATCCGCACATACACAGACACAAGCAGACATTTGTAAAGGCCTGTACAAAGCTAGAATTTTGTGTGAATGTTTGTGCTTGTTTGTGTGTCTGTAGACCTGCCAGCGCTTTTGTTTGGTAAGTCTCATCATCTTTGTTTTTAGATATATTTTTCCCACGTGGAATGTTTCCCTCTATTATATTCATATCACCACAAAACAGTTATACGAGGGCTATCCACAAAGTACATTACGTTTTGGAATTAAAAATAAATAAAGTATTGGAATTTTTTTTTTTTTATTATATACAGATGAAAGCCACACTTAAATACTACTTTTCCACATAGTTGCCATTTAAATTAAGGCACTTATCGTAGCGATGGACGAGCTTGGAAATTCCTTCATCGTAAAATTCGGCCGCCTGCGTCTTCGACCACATGGTTACCTCTTCTTGAAGCTGTACGTCATCATCAAAACGCTGCATAGCCAACCACTTCTTCATTGCTGGGAATAAGTGGAAGTCGCTCGGTGCCAGGTCGGGACTGTACGGCGGATGAGGAAACAACTCCCACTTAAAAGATTCGAGAACTTCACGAGTGGCATTTGCCGTGTGGGCCCGGGCGTTGTCGTGAATCGGCAAGATCTTTGAGCTCAACTTTCCCCTGCACTTGTTTTGTATTGCTCTTCTGAGGTTGTGCAGAGATTGGCAATACCTTTGAGAGTTTATTGTACTGCCTCTTTCCAGGAAATCCACAAAAATCACACCTTTTCTGTCCCAAAAGACAGTCATTACGTGGTTGAAGGCGCAGGCGGCCGAATTTTACGACGAAGGAATTTCCAAGCTCGTCCATCGCTACGATAAGTGCCTTAATTTAAATGGCAACTATGTAGAAAAGTAGTATTTAAGTGTGGCTTTCATCCGTGTATAACAAAATAAAAATTCCAATACTTTATTTATTTTTAATTCCAAAACATAATATACTTTGTGGATAGCCCTCGTATATGCAGAATGAGATTTTCACTCTGCAGCGGAGTGTGCGCTGATATGAAACTTCCTAGCAGATTAAAACTGTGTGCCGGACCGAGACTCAAACTCAGGACATTTGCCTATTGCGGGCAAGTGGTCTACCGACTGAGCTACCCAAGCACGACTCACACACCGTCCTTACAGCTTTACTTCTGCCAGTACCTCGTCTCCTTTGTTTCAGGAGTGCTAGTTCTGCAAAGTTTGCAGGAGAGCTTCAGTAAAGTTTGGAAGGTAGGAGACGAGGTACTGGCAGAAGTAAAGCTGTGAGGACAGGGTGTGAGTCGCGCTTGGGTAGCTCAGTTGGTAGAGCACTTGCCCACGAAAGGCAAAGGTCCCGAGTTCGAGTCTCGGTCTAGCACACAGTTTTAATCTGCCAGGAAGTTTCAGTTATATCTGCATTTTAGCTAAGCAGCAGACACGGAAATTACAAATGAGACATCAGATTCAGAGGCCAAGTCTTGCTGTAATATAGCACACCAAAATAACACTAGACACAGTTCTTACTAACAAGCAGCATCTCTCAAATAATACAATATTGAAGGGCCTACACTATTCTGATTACAATGCAAAGTTCCTTCGAACACGCATGAATGCACTGCAGTGACTACAGCCGTTATGCGATACACGAAATGAATTCACAATTGCTAATAAGGACAAACATCGGCTGTAGAATGGAATGACGACAATGAAAATTTGTGCCGGACCAGGACTCGAACCCAGGATTCCCGCAGTTCGCGAGCGGTCGCCTTACCAATTGGCTATCCGTGCACGAGACACGGCCACACCCAAACTTCCATATGTCTTCACCTATGCATCTACGACCTGGACTCTTATGTCCATTATGTACATTCCCGTACAGGTCAGACGTACTCGAAAGTCGCTTGCCCGGTATCGGCAGATGAATACACGCACTGCAATATCGTATTTACCTGCCATTACCGGGCAAGCGATTTTCGAGTACGTCTGACCTGTACGGGAATATACACAATGGATGTACGAGTACAGGTCATAGACGCACAGGTGAAGACATATGGAAGTTTGGATGTGGCCATGAGTTGTGCACATAGCCGAAAGGTAAGGCGGCCGCTCGCGAAATGTGGGAAATCCGGGTTCGAGTCCTGGTCCGGCACAAATTTTCATTGTCGTCATTTCATTCTACAGCCGATGTTTGTCCTTATTAGCAATTGTGAATTCATTTAATATTTCTCAAATAACATTCTTCAAAAACTTTCTGGTTCCTCATGGGGAGCTAATGCAGATGTTTTAAGATCCACAGCCCTAGCCCTATCATACTCTGTTGCTGAATTCTGCTGTTCATCTTGGATCAACAGTGGTCACACTAAGAAGATAGATGTGTAACTCAATTAGACAATGTGAATAACTGCGGGGTTGTATTCGGAGAACAACACCCTATTGCTTCCTGTTCTCAGTAATATCCCACCTCCAGCTCTAAGAATATCAGAAGCTCTCCTGATGGATGATTTGGAAAATATTTCGAGTAGATTTCCCCACCATGTTATAGTTCTGGGTGGAGATTTTAATTTGCCGGATATAGACTGGGAGACTCAAACGTTCACAACGGGTGGCAGGGACAAAGAATCCAGTGAAACTTTTTTAAGTGCTTTATCCGAAAACTACCTTGAGCAGTTAAACAGAGAACCAACTCGTGGTGATAACATATTAGACCTTCTGGTGACAAACAGACCCGAACTATTTGAAACAGTTAACGCAGAACAGGGAATCAGCGATCATAAAGCGGTTAGAGCATCGATGATTTCAGCCGTAAATAGAAATATTAAAAAAGGTAGGAAGATTTTTCTGTTCAGCAAAAGTGACAAAAAGCAGATTACAGAGTACCTGACGGCTCAACACAAAAGTTTTGTCTCAAGTACAGATAGTGTTGAGGATCAGTGGACAAAGTTCAAAACCATCGTACAATATGCGTTAGATGAGTATGTGCCAAGCAAGATCGTAAGAGATGGAAAAGAGCCACTGTGGTACAACAACCGAGTTAGAAAACTGCTGCGGAAGCAAAAGGAACTTCACAGCAAACATAAACATAGCCAAAGCCTTGCAGACAAACAAAAATTACGCAAAGCGAAATGTAGTGTGAGGAGGGCTATGCGAGAGGCGTTCAATGAATTCGAAAGTAAAGTTCTATGTACTGACTTGGCAGAAAATCCTAAGAAATTTTGGTCTTATGTCAAAACAGTAGGTGGATCAAAACAAAATGTTCAGACACTCTGTGACCAAAATGGTACTGAAACAGAGGATGACAGACTAAAGGGCGAAATACTAAATGTCTTTTTCCAAAGCTGTTTCACAGAGGAAGACTGCACTGTAGTTCCTTCTCTAGATTGTCGCACAGATGACAAAATGGTAGATATCGAAATAGACGAAAGAGGGATAGAGAAACAATTAAAATTGCTCAAAAGAGGAAAGGCCGCTGGACCTGATGGGATACCAGTTCGATTTTACACAGAGTACGTGAAGGAACTTGCCCCCCTTCTTGCAGCGGTGTACCGTAGGTCTCTAGAAGAGCGTAGCGTTCCAAAGGATTGGAAAAGGGCACAGGTCATCCCTGTTTTCAAGAAGGGACATCGAACAGATGTGCAGAACTATAGACCTATATCTCTAACATCGATCAGTTGTAGAATTTTGGAATACGTATTATGTTCGAGTATAATGACTTTTCTGGAGACTAGAAATCTACTCTGTAGGAATCAGCATGGGTTTCGAAAAAGACGATCGTGTGAAACCCACCTCGCGCTATTCGTCCTCGAGACTCAGAGGGCCGTAGACACGGGTTCCCAGGTAGATTCCGTGTTTCTCGACTTGCGCAAGGCGTTTGATACAGTTCCCCACAGTCATTTAATGAACAAAGTAAGAGCATATGGACTATCAGACCAATTGTGTGATTGGATTGAAGAGTTCCTAGATAACAAAACGCAGCATGTCATTCTCAATGGAGAGAAGTCTTCCGAAGTAGTAGTGATTTCAGATGTGCAGGGGAGTGTCATAGGACCGTTGCTATTCACAATATACATAAATGACCTTGTGGATGACATCGGAAGTTCACTGACGCTTTTTGCAGATGCTGCTGTGGTGTATCGAGTGGTTGTAACAATGGAAAATTGTACGGAAATGCAGGAGGATCTGCAGCGAATTGACGCATGGTGTAGGGAATGGCAATTGAATCTCAATGTACACAAGTGTAATGTGCTGCGAATGCATAGAAAGACAGATCCCGTATCATTTAGCTACAAAATAGCAGGTCAGCAACTGGAAGCAGTTAATTCCGTAAATTATCTGGGAGTACGCATTAGGAGTGATTTAAAATGGAATGATCATATAAAGTTGATCGTTGGTAAAGCAGATGCCACACTGAGATTCATTGGAAGAATCCTAAGGAAATGCAATCTGAAAACAAAGGAAGTAGGTTACAGTACACTTGTTCGCCCACTGCTTGAATACTGCTCAACAGTGTGGGATCCGTACCAGATAGGATTGATAGAAGAGATAGAGAGAATCCAATGGAGAGCAGCGCTCTTCGTTACAGGATCATTTAATAATCGCGAAAGGGTTACGGAGATGATAGATAAACTCCAGTGGAAGACTCTGCAGGAGAGACACTCGGTAGCTCTGTACGGGCTTTTGTTAAAGTTTCGAGAACATACCTTCACCGAAGAGTCAAGCAGTATATTGCTCCCTCCTACGTATATTTCGCAAAGAGACCATGAGGACGAAATCAGAGAGATTAGAGCCCACACAGAAGCGTACCGACAATCCTTCTTTCGACAAATAATACGAGACTGGAATAGAAGGGAGAACCGATAGAGGTACTCAGGGTACCCTCTGCCACACACCGTCAGGTGGCTTGCGGAGTATGGATGTAGATGTAGATGTAGATGTAGATGTAGAAGGTCTGAGACAACATTCAGAAGGATCCTCAGGTACCGTCATTGAGATATTGCACAAGCACAACAATAGCGCTCAAAATCTAGGAAACTGTCATGGTGCACAGCTAATAACCCTGTTTCAGTGTCAAACACTCATGAAAAATACAGTGGGAGCAGACATCAGTAGCCAAGAAATATCTATCCAAGAACTCTTCCATGCAGATACAAGGATTCCATCCCCCCAAACATGAATGGAAGATTGTGAACCAGGTTCAAACCGAACAAGGCAGAAGTGGTTATGGACTGCATGATCAAGATGGGCTGATTCTGCAAATTGTAGCTGTGGTGTGCTCTTACAATCACTCCACCATATCATTGCTAACTGACCTCTTTGAATGTACAAAGGACATCTACCACACAGCGGATGAAACAATGAAATGCACTGGGAAACTAGATATAGAGGCGTAACATTGTATGAGCTTGAGATTGAGCAAAAATGTTTTTAACTGTATTTTTTTCATCAAATAACTTAAACTGCTTAGGATTCACAGACAACTTAGAGTTACTAGCTAATAATATACAAGGAGCCAGAAATCCAAAATATAACACAAAAATAAGACTCCAGATATAATTTGATGAACAAGATGACAGTAACAGACCTACACTCATTACGTAACAGTAAAAAAACAAAAAAGTGAAACTAGTGTAAAAGTTTAAATACTTGGGAGAAATTTTAACATACACTTTGAACAAAAAGAACTTGCTTGGCAAGAAAGAGCTAGTAAAATTATGAAGGCTCAAAAACCAGCATGGTTCACAACCAAAAAAGATGTCTAACAATCAAAACAGAATGAAAACATTACTACATGGTGGTTCAGCCAAAGGTAGCATACGAAGTGAAACACTTTCTCATCACCCAGAGAAAAAAAAAAAAAATGATGAAATCCTAAAAAGGAAGAGAGAACAACAGCTAGAACATATATAAATAAAAAAAAAATGTATCAAAAAGGACAGTGGAGGAGCGTGCCAAATGAAGTAGTATAAAGGGAACCTGTTCAGACGCTACATGAAAGGCTAAGGATTTCTTTCGTAGGCCACATCATTAGGTCACAAAAATTATAGACAAACTCTGTAATATGAAACAAGTATGATGGATCGAGCAAATTAAATCAAGAAACTGATAAACCAGAAAATAAGATGTAAACCGAAAAAAGACAAACAAAACACAGTAAGAAGTGCATTTACAGATGACGAAACATACAAAAGATCATAACAAATGAGAAGATATCCAGAAGGAATGAAACACAGACTTATCGAAGAACATGATTGGCAAATTGATGATTGTAGTGGTCTAATGAGGCCATAAAAGTAAAATAAATATCTACAGTATAGGTGTTTCTTTCAGCTAGTATCAGTCTCTTCATTTTTATCATGGCATGGCATGGATAAATCCAATTTGTTATTTTTGTATGCAAAATTCTAACAAATCGTTATAGATTTGCTCCTGAAGTAAGGACTGCATACATTATCAACTATCTGTGTGATGCTGTCTCATCCTGAAACCAACTAGGTCCTACTAGTTTTTTTTATTTACATTTTTAATTACAATACAGAATAAACACTTTATAATTTGAGTTAATGTAACAAGTACACAAAAATATTAAATTATTTTACACTAACTCAAATTAATCTCTGCAACGTACTTTTTTAATTGTGTTATCTCTGACTCAGTGTCAGGAGCTTCTTGATGGGACGTGTTCCTACAAGTTAGTTATGAGTACAAGTTCAGCAAGAACCTGTGTAAGGTGTCATCGATCAGCCAGGATGTTGAAGTGTTGTAATACATGAACAGTTTATATTGTGGGAGGTGATATGAACAGACGGTAAAGTGAAAAAGCAAAAGAAATGCTATTCCAGTTGTTTCAGTTGATAATACCTCTTCCAGATGAATACTGTGATGTTAAGAGGCGAAAGCAGGAATTCACAAAGAATCTGTGAATAAAATAAAAAATTCAACTCTCAGTATTAATGAATTTACTAAGAGAAAGTATATATGCTTTCTTTGATAATACTACAGATGGGACGTTGTTTTGATCGGCTAGTGCATAGTACTTTTATACCCATAAATGAATTGTTTACACTGAAAATGGAGCATTAATATTCATAAAGCAATCTCTAAAACAAATACATTTAGTAACTGCGGAATGAATTCCTCCACCATACCCCTTCCTTATACAATCAAGACCATGGCAGTGGGACCAGCACTTTCAACTACAGCATGGTGAGAGAATGCAGAACTATCAGAATAAAATTTTGGAAAGTTTCTCGCGTGCATTAACTGTGCAAAAATTTTTGAACCCACGGCCTATACAGACTGCTACTGTCACGGAACATTTCTCCCCAGTCACTGCTGTTGTACTGGCTACTCTTTGTGTTTTACTGTTCCTGTGAACACATACCAATAAAACAAATATCACACTAGAAAATCCAGAATGGAATGTAACAATACAATGAAAAGGATAGCTGCTACTCACCATAAAGCAGAGATTCTGAGTCACAGAAAGGCACAACAAAAAGACTGTTAGAAAGTTAGCTTTCTGCCAACAAGGCCTTTGTAAAAAATAGATAACATACACACATGCACACACAACTCAGAGGCTGCCTCCAGCTGCCAGACACTGTGGTCGTGTGTGTGAGCTGCGTTTGCATGTGTGTATTTATGTTGTCTATTTTTTACAAAGGCCTTTTTCACTAAAGGCTAACTTTCCGACAGTCTTTTTGTTCTGCCTTTCTGCAACTCAGCATCTCCGCTTTATAGTGAGTAGCGACTATCCTTTTCATTATATTGTTACAAATGTCGCACCAGGCTAATTTGGGACTGCTCTATCAAACGGGCATACAAAATCCTACTTTAAAAATAATTTTATTTCTAATGGGGAATAAACTGATGCTTTGTCCGCCCCAGTAGCCGAGTGGTCAGCACGACAGAATGACAATTCTAAGGGCCCGGGTTCGATTCCCAGCTGGGTCGGAGATTTTCTTCACGCAGCGACTTGGTGTTGTGTTGTCCTAATCATCATCATTTCATCCCCATCGACGCGCAGGTCGCCGAAGTGACGTAAAATAGAAAGACTTGCACCCGGCAAACAGTCTACCCGACGGGAGGCCCTAGTCACATGACATTTTTTTTAAACTGATGCTTTCAGTCAATATTGGTGGTTACATGAAAGACTTGATGAGCAGAACTTGTTTGGACTGAATCCAGCTACAAAATGAAATGAATTGGCAAATATTTGCCAAAACACCAGTGAAAATTGGCTCTTAGGAGCGTCACCAAGTATATTGCAGGAATTACAAATACACTACATGATCCAAAGTATCTGGACATCCCCAAAAACATACGTTTTTCATATTAGGTACATTGTGCTGCCAGAAACTGCCAGGTGTTCCATATCAGCGACCTCAGTAGTCACTGACATCGTGAGGGAACAGAATGGGGCACTCTGCAGATCCCATGGAATTTGAATGTGGTCAGGTGATTGGGTGTCACTTGTGTCACACATCTGTATGCGATATTTCCACACTCCTAAACACCCCTAGCTCCACTGTTTCCAATGTGACAGTGAAGTGGAAACATCAAGGGACACGTCCAGCACAAAAGCGTACAGGCCGACCTCGTCTGTTGACTGACAGAGACAGCCGACAGTTGAAGAGGATCGTAATGAGTAATAGGCAGACATCTATCCAGACCATCACACAGGAATTCCAAACTGTATCAGGATCCACTGCAAGTACTATGACAGTTAGGCGGAAGGTGAGAAAACTTGGATTTCATGGTCAAGCGGCTGCACATAAGCCACACATCACGCTGGTAAATGTCAAACGACGTCTCGCTTGGTGTAAGGAGCGTAAACATTGGACGACTGAACAGTCGAGAAACGTCTGGTGTGACAAATCATGGTACACAAGGTAGTGATCCGATGGCGGGGTGTGGGTACAACGAATGTCCGGTGAACGTCATCTGTCACCGTGTGTAGTGCCAACACTAAAATTTGGAGGTGGTGATGTTATGGTGTGGTTGTGTTTTGCATGGAGAGGGCTTGAACCCCTTGTTGTTTTCATAGCACTATCACAGCACAGGCCTACATTGATGTTTTAAGCACTTTCTTGCTTCCCACTGTTGAAGAGTAATTCAGTGATGGCAATTGCATCTTTCAACATGATCGAGCACGTGTTCGTAATGCACGGCCTGTGGCAGAGTGGTTACAGGACAATAACACCCCTGTAATGTACTGGCCTGCACAGAGTCCTGACCTGAATCCTATGAACACCTTTGAGATGTTTTGGAATGCTGACTTAGTGCCAGGCCTCACTGACCGACATCGATACCTCTCCTCAGTGCAGCACTGCATGAAGAATGGGCTGCCGTTCCCCAAGAAACCCTCCAGCACCTGATTGAACGTATGCCTGCAAGAGAGGAAGCTGTCATCAAGGCTAAGGGTGAGCCAACACCTTATTGAATTCCAGCATTACCAAAGGAGGATGCCACGAAATTTTAAGTCATTTTTAGCCAAGTGTCCGGATACTTTTGATTACATAGTGTATCTCAAAACAAAAAGTTCTTAGTTAAACAATTGAGTCTCTTATTTATTTCTAGATCCACTGGAAATACTTAACAGAAGTAGATGAATTATGTTTGGACTGAAATTATAATAAAAATTTTGCTGTAAAATATTAGCAATAATTATTCTTATCCACAAGATAAACAGTATATTTTCTTTGCAGAAACAAGACACCATAACTGAAAATATGTACAAATATAGCTCATTGTTATTGCTTGCGACACATTTCTCAATGTTGGAGGGCAGTTCTTGATTCAAAGCTTCAGTTTCTGGCAACAGTCAGCATTTCACAAGACATTCTTTTTAGCTAGAAATGAACTGTGTCTCACTTGGGAGTTGCAGATGTGTATGAAGATTTATTTTGGTAGCAACTGACAGCTCCCAGCACTGCTCGAATAATCAATCCTCCCAGATTTTCTTGATGCACCTCCCCCCCCCCCCCCCCATCCCCCATAGACAGAAGCATCAACTGCAGGCAAACAACCTGATAGAGCTTTTGACACTCCAGTCATGGGTATTTCATTATTTTGTAGTTATGTGGAGTGACGCCTTTTTTTAAGCTGCTCTTTCTTTCTACAGGACTGAAAATTCATCATTCCAGTGGCAACAGCAGAGATGTTATTAATGTTTGTCACTTTTGGGGAGCACAAACACGTTACACGAACTGAGTGAGAAAAGTGTGCTGATTTTTCCACTTAACTGTGTAGTAATGAAGCATTCAAGTTAAGTATGGCTTATTATAGCATTGTCCGGAAAATCATCGAACTAAATACAAAACCGTGATCCAAATCTTTGTCAGCTCTTAAAACAACAGCAATGAATCCACCATCCAAAGGTGACCACAAGAGCCAGTAAACATCACAAGACCAACCTCCTTTTGCCGCCGTACAACAGCGGAGAACTCGGTGTACGCGATCTTGGGGTTGAGCTCGCAATGCATCAGGGTCGCACCCTCGTAGTCCTTGATGTAGCCCTGGTACTGCGCCCGGTTCATCTTTATGTCCTTACTGAAGCCTTGCTTCTTAAAGTACCCTGCGAAAAAATGTGAGCATTAAACAATAATGTAAAAACATATAGCTGACAAGGAATGTGACACAATCAGTTACAATTCATGAGGGAGTCATCAAGAATATTGAGGTACAAAGTTAAAAATATGATCATTAGCTTTTTTCATTCCAACTTGATACATGTTTAGAACAAGGATTAATTACTTTATCAAATAATCACCACACATATCTTTATACAAGGTGTTTCAAAAAGATTCAACCAATTTTGCAAGACCATATCCTCTACATTAATGAAAAAAGAAACTTGGGGTGAATTTTAACTAATTCCAAGGTTTACAATGTTTAATATTCAAAGGAGCTGCACAAATTTACACCTTTTACACGCATGAACATAGAACCTCAGGGTTCTTTTTACAATTACCTTTAGTACCACACTTGCCCTTAATAAATGTTCAATGTGCCCTCCAGACAGATGACAAGTACCATCATACCATCTCACACTTTTGCGAATGTGTCTGGAATGCTACAGTCACTGCTGTTGCTATGCAGTGTTACAGTACACCCAACATTGTTGGAAGAGGTGGCACAAATGCAGAATCTTCCAAAAAACACTTTCTGTGAGCGCAACAGATGTCTGAGACCAAATTTTCTATGCATGGAGGAATGCCAAAGAAATCTGTCCAATTGAGAATGTGCTGATGAATGTGGGGAGGGAACCCGATCATGAATCTGAACTGTTAGTTTGTGATGGTCGTAACATGCCAGAACTGCACACTGTACAGATCCATTGCTGAAGCAGCTCATTGTTCAGAAATGCTCTCACATGCAAGAGCCAGTGTGGTGATGCTCTGCCCTGATGAAAAATGCAATTTTCAGTTTGTTCTTGCAATTGTGGCATAATCAGGTACATGATTCTTGTAACTGTCTTTTATGCAAAGCACAAATGGCACAACACACACGGAGCTTCAGAATGTCTCCCTTATATTCAACTATGGTGTGGGGCATTTGTGTTCATCATATCCTTATGTTGTGTCAGTCCACTTTTCCACTTACATGGAACTTGGCCTCATTACTGGACACTAAATGTGAAAGGAAATTTTATTTTCCATTTTCACATCCAGAACAAATTCACAAAACTCTATATGTTCTATATCACCACCAAAGAGGGCTTGTACCCATTGAATCCTGTACGGCTTGAAACACAAACATCACCGCTAAAGGCACCGGACGGACATGTGAAGAATTGGTAACTCTTGGCCAGCACGATGAGTAAACTTAAGTGGACTGTGTGCAAAACTTTTTAGAATGTGTTCTACACCCTGAACAAGTACACAGATAAGTGACACTGCCAGATAAACAACCAGTGTATTGGACCTCAATAAAAATCACACTGCCCAGTTGTAACTGAATAATTTATAGCATGCTCACTCCAGTTTCACGTAAATACACACGTATTCTTCATCATCAGTTACAAATTTTTTGGCAGGAATTCTTGAGTCATACAATTAATATTATTTTCATGCTCTGCACTCTGATGAATGTAGTGCAAAGCTGCAATTTAAGTCACTTGCGTAAACATCCATAAAAATGTAATTGAAAGCAATCACTACATTCTTCTTTTTCAACTATAAAGAATACTGAAGCCATTATTCTGCACCCCTGATATTCCATGGAGATCTCAGTATGGTAGGGAACACTTCACTCCAATATTGCTTGAAAAGAGTGATATTGTAGGATGTAATTTAAGAATTTCAATATCTGTTGATTAAATAATCTCAACTCATAATCTGGTTCCCCCCACAAAATTTCCCCCTGGACATTATCTGCTTTTACTGCACCCTGCTTGCTATTGCTATTCACTTATTGTAACCCCCACCCCTCCAATGATCTACATCTACGTATATACTCCACAAGCTACAATATGGTGTGTGGTGGAGGGTACCTTATACTACTGCTAAACATTCCCTTCATGTTCCACTTGGAAATGGAGTTAGGAAAAAATGACTATCTATAAAATTCATATGAGCCCTATTTCTCTTGCCTTGTCTTCGTGGTCCCTACGTCAGATGTATGTTCGTGGCTTTACAATCATTGTACAGCCTGATGCAAAAGTCAGTTCTCTAAACTTTATCAGTAGTGGTTTGCAAAAATAATGTCTACTTCCCTTCATTTGAGTTCACGGAACATTTTCATAATACTGACATGTTGATTGAGCTTACCAGCAGCAAATCTACCTCTGAATTTCTTAATCGTGTTCCTTTAATCTGACCTGGTGGGGATCCCACAAACTTAAGCAGTACTCAGGAATGGTGTTCCGTACATCATCTCCTTTGTACTAGAGCTACAGTTTCCTAAAATTCTCACAACAAATCAACATCAACCATTCACCTTCCACTTTGCAGTGTTATGACTAGATAACAAGTTTGTTTGTGTGGCCATCCTCTGCAGCAAGCATATAAATACTTGTTTTGTAAATAAAACTACCTTTTCCTGCTGCTACTTAATTTATTTATCCCATATGCATTTCGCCTTATCTTGTTCTAAGGCATCATAAGTGGAATGATTTGCTGATCTGCATTTCGTCACATCTTGTCTGGAGGTCGCATTATCACTTTCATTACTGCCGTACAAGCACAACTTTGCGTTCTGACCTTCTTCACACTGTTCACCACGTTTCTCATTCTTTTTTGTGGTATGCTATTGTTCTTTTGCCACTCGATATAATTATTTTGCCAGAAACTACTTTTCACAACATACATATTGCCATCATAATCTGCATGATTCCCCCATACAACAGCCAAGGTCAGCCATGTACTGGCTCCAAACACAGCAGAAACATCACACGTGAACTGCATTCTCAGTGCACGGAAGACATTTCGACCACCAATAAGCTGCTGCTTATTGAATTGCCCAGCAAGGTCAATGTCTATTGCCTTCAAAGACTTGTACACAGAAACACTGTGCCACCAACGGTGACAACCATTGCAGACGTACATTCACTTGTGTTAACGTACCTCTGAATGCCTCTGTGACGTGGTTATCGACACCGTTGACGGTGCAGTCTTCCTGTGTACAAGTCTTTGAAGGCAACAGACACTGACCTTGCTGGGCAATTCAATAAGCAGCAGCTTATTGGTGGTCGAAATGTCTTCCGTGCACTGAGAATGCAGTTCACGTGTGATGTTTCTGTTGTGTTTGGAGGCAATACATGGCTGACCTTGGCTGTTGTAAGGGAGAATCCTGCAGATTATGGTGGCCTTGAAGCTTTTCCTGATGCAAACGTATTGGCTTGGAAGACTTGGAGTACAGCTGAGACTACAGGTCTACTAGCAAAGGTTCCCTACGGTACCTTTACGTTGTGAAAAGCAGTGTCCGGCGAAATAGTTACATCATGTGGCAAAAGAAGAATAGCACACCACAAAAAAGAACGAGAAACTTGGTGACCAGTGTGAAGGAGGTCAGAACACAAAGTTGTGTGGCAGTAATAAAAGTGGTAGTTCGACCTCCAGATCAGATGTGAGGAAATGCAGATCAGCAAATCATCCGACTAATGATGCCTTAGAATAAGATAAGGTGAAACGCGTATGGGGTAAATAAATTAAGTAGCAGCACGAAAAGGCAGTTTTATTTACAAAACAAGTATTTATGCCTAGATATTTAATACGTGTGATTTTGTTAAACAGTGCACCACTACACCAATAATACTGCATTCAAACATTACACCATTGTTTTTCCCACTCATAAGTTCTTGCACCTTCAGAGCAAGCTGCCATTCATCACACCACATGGGAAGTCTATCCAAGTCATCCTGTATCCTTCTACAGCCACTCCACAGCAACACTGCCCTGCACGTATCAATAGCAAACAGTCGGAGACTTCTGCTTACCATATCCACCTCACTGTTTATGTATAAAAAGAACAAGAGTGGTCCTATCACACTTTCCTGGGGCACTCCTCACGATGCCTTTGCCTCTGGTGAACACTCACCCTCCAGAATAATGTACTGGGTTCTTCGAGCCACTCACGTTTGTGAGAAGCTATTCCAAAAGCTCGGACCTCTGTTAACAGTGCGCAGTGGGGCATTGCGTCAAAAGCGTTCTGGAAATCTAGGCGTATGGAATGTTTCTGTTGCCCTTAATCCCAACTGGATACCAATGTGTGTTTGAGGTAAAAAGTTAGTATCATAGCAAATACCTCAAAACACTTTTCAGCACAACCCGATCATCGATGATCAGACAGAGTGCTTTTTTGCTGGCCGCTTGCGGCCGAGCGGTTCTAGGCGCTTCAGTCTGGAACCGCGTGAACACTACGGTCGCAGGTTCGAATCCTGCCTCAGGCATGGGTGTGTGTGATGTCCTTAGGTTAGTTAGGTTTAAGTAGTTCTAAGTCTAGGGGACTGATGACCTGAGATGTTAAGTCCCATAGTGCTCAGAGCCATTTGAACCATTTTCGAACAGAGTGCTTTTAGACACTGTGCAGCAATTTAATACTACGTTGCTACTTGTACCGATACTTACCAATCGCAAACTCGTCAGCAAAAGTGAGGAAGTGCAGGATTCCGAGGCCAGTGTGGTAGTCCTTGAGGTGGTTCATGAGGTGCGTGCCGTAGCCCTTGACCTGCTCGTTGCTGGTGACGGCACAAAACACGATCTCCGTGAAGCCCTGTGCGGGGAACATGCGGAAGCAGATGCCGCCGATAGGCCGGTTGTCCTTGATCAGGGCCAGCGTCTTGTGCTTGCTGCAGAACAGAGCAGCTCCGTGTATGTTACCAAACAACAGGTTCGAATGTGTGACATAATTGTCCCAATTGACTTTAAATTATATAATTACAAGGGTCATTCAATAAGTAATACCCCACATTTTTCAAAAAAGCCATTAATATACATAGACGAATGTCCTAGTTGGTGCTTCACATCTGATGTTTGTTATGTGCGCTGGTGAAGTTTCAAACCATTCTGGCAGATGGCAGAGCCACAGTACAGCGTCAAAATGGCATCTATGAGGATCATTCAAATGAAACCTGGTCAGTGCGTCTACCTTTGCCTTACACGTAAGGTGGCACCACGTAGCTGTGGGTATGGTGGCGCCATATATTGTTAGAGAGACTGATGCGTGTGCAACGTTTGATGTTGCGTAGTGCCAGTGTGGTTCCACGTCAAAGAGAAGGAGGTCACACAAGTTACTGTCCACAACCGAACATAAAGGCAAGCAAGCAGGAACAATGAGGAGTGATTCGATTTTTGGCAGTGGAGGGATTTCGAGGCCGTGAAATAAATCAACGAATGAAGGCCGTGTATGGTGAGTACAGCCTGAGTCGTTCAAGTGTTGTGGAATGGCGCAAACGATTCCTGGAGGGGCGCGAGTCACTGGAAGACGATGCTCGGCCTGGACAGGCTCATTGTATCATCACACCGGAAATGGTTGCGGAAGTGAATGCTTTAGTCTCGGACAACTGCAGAATCACCGTGGACGAGATCCAGCGATTATTGGGTATTAACGTGGGCACCGCCTGCATCATGATGCATCAACACGTGAACTTTCAAAAAATCTGTACGCAGTCGGTTCCCCACCAACTGACTGCCGAACAGCACAATACTCGAATGGTGCTGTGTTTGAGTCATCTGCAACATTATCATGAGGAGGAATATGGCTTTCTGTCGCGTATTGTCACAGCTCATGAAACATGGTGTCACCATTTTGAACCGAAAAGCTAGCTCATAGCAAGCAGTGGAAACATGCAACTTCACCACCTCCAAAGAAATCAAAGGCTGTGCACACCAGTTCTGGTAAGGCCATGATGTCCTTGTGTTTTAACCACAAGGGCCCACTGCTTGTCAAGTTCCTCAGATGGGGAACCACCATCAATGCCCAGCAATATCAAGCCACTTTACAGAACCTTACACAAGTCATCAAGTCGAAACGCTGAGGCATGTTGTCCATGGCATTATCCTCCTGCACGATAATGCTCACCCAAACACGGCCAATTTGGTGAAGACGATATTGCAGCAGTTTCCGTGGGAAATGCTGGAACATCCACCGTACGGTCCAGATCTTTCACCGTGTGACTTTCATGTGTTTGGACCCCTAAAAAAAGATATTCACAGACATCGATTCGCAACGGGCGACAAAGTGTGTGACTGGGTCCAGGCCTGGATCCGACAGCAGCCTACTGGCTTCTTCAGGGATGGAATTGACCGGCTGGTGTCGTAATGAGATAAATGTGACAACAGTTTTGGCGACTATTTTTGAGTCTGTGTACTGTGTGTAACTATATTTTTGGGTTAATAAAATAATTACCGTTACTTTGCAATAGTGACTGGGTTTCCTTTGAATGCCCCTTATACATATGACTCACATTACAAGTAATTTGCTGTTACTGAATTCTCGTGTCCAGGAAAAGAAAGCATGGTGAACATACATAAACGTTTGTGTGCCGTGTATGATGCTGCTGCAGTTGATAGGAGTACAGTTGGGTGGTGGGTAAAGATAGTTACAGCCTCACGAAATGCAGAAACAGAGCTCCATGATCATGCACACTTGGAACATCGTGATCACAGCCACTGCTCCAGAAATGCTGAATCGTGCGATATTATTCACGCCGACTGGTACATCACAACTCGACAATTGGCTCTACAGTTTTCGGTCAGCATTGGAAGTGTGTCAGCAATGATTGAGATTCCTGGATATTCAAAGAGGTGCTCACAATGGGCTCCACAAAAGCTTACAGTGGATCACAAGATTCAAGGAAAGACCATTTTATCTGAATTGTTGGAGCACTTTGAGACCAACGGAGAGGACTTTCTCTCATGGATCATTACAGGGGATGAAACCGGAAACAAAAAGGTAGTCCGTGGAGTACCATCATCCTCATTCACCACAAAAGGAAAAATTCAAGACAATCCCCTCTGCCAGAAGGGTCACGGTGATGGCGTCATTCTTGTGGACGTGATGCCGATAGTGTCAACCGTCAATTCAGAGGCATACATGATGACTCTGAATAAACTCAAGATCCGTTTCTGATGTGTTCAATTGGACAAGAATCCAGCAGAAATCTTGTTCCAACATGATAATGCATGCCCACATACAAATCTGAGAACCCGGGAACACATCATCAAATTGGGTTGGACATCATTGTCTCGTCCATCCTACAGTCCAGACCTGGCACCCTCGAACTTCCATCTCTTTGGGCTGCTTAATGATTATCTATGGAGAACACTTTCAAGATGATGAGAGTCTCAGTCATGCATTGAAAACATGGCTACGCCTATAGTACAAGAGCTTTTACCAGCAGCGAATACATGCTCTTCCACAATGTTGCCATACGGCCATAGGACGTGATTGAGACTGCATAGAAAAATAGGATGTAAACAACACATGTTGATGTATATTATCACCAAATTCTGGCTCTTAACAATAAATATGCCCTGAGAAGAAAATGTGGGGCATTACTTATTCAACAACCCTCGTATACCTATTATATTAAAATACAGAGAGCAAAAGGTTATTTACAATT
The DNA here is from genome assembly GCF_023864345.2 of Schistocerca serialis cubense. Taxonomy (NCBI): domain Eukaryota; kingdom Metazoa; phylum Arthropoda; class Insecta; order Orthoptera; family Acrididae; genus Schistocerca; species Schistocerca serialis. Next base: position 118,997,201 of record NC_064648.1, read on the forward strand.
TGTAAAGAAACCAGACTGCAGTCATATGAGTCAAAGGACATGAAAGGGAAGCAGTGGTTGGGAAGGGAGTGAGGCAGGGTTGTAGCCTATCCCTTATGTTATTCAATCTGTACAGTGAGCAAGCAGTAAAGGAAACTGAGAAAATGTTTGGAATAGGTATTAAAGTTCAGAGAGATGAAATAAAAACTTTGAAGTTTGCTGATAACATTGTAATTTTGTCAAAGATAGCAATTAAGTTATAAGATTTGGGTAGCAGAATAAGTGGCAGAATATAACATGCAGGCCAGCAATTGTGAGAAAAGGATTTGTGAAAAAGATAAATTTGAATATAAATTTAAATGTCTTTAGTCTTTTCTGGAGGTTTTTGTCTGGTTTTTAGCCTTCTAGGGAAATGAAACCTGGGAGATAAACAGTTCTGGCAAAACAGAATATAAGCTTTTGAAATGTTTTGTTCCAGAGGAACGCTGATGGGTCGATTGTGTAACTCATGAGGTGATGCTGAACTGAATTATGAAAAAATAAATTTATGTCACAAACTGTACACTAGTCAACAAATGTAAACTATTTTCTGCAACTAGTTTCTAAGTACATAGACTTGTATTGCATTGTATTGTATGGAACTGGGGTCTAGAAACGACGCAGGCTTCGTCCCCGCTGTTGCCCTCAGTGGTTCACAACTCACAGCAGGCTACAGCAGTCCCACATCAGATGAGTGTAGCCCCAAAGTTTGCATGGTAATTATGGTGTACACGTACGTGGAGATAGTGTTTGTGCAGCAATCACCGACATAGTGTAACAGAGGCAGAATAAGGGGAACCAGTCCACATTTGCCAAAGCAGATGGAAAACCACCTTAAAAACCATCCCACAGGTGGCCGGCACACCAGACCTTGGCACAAATCCACCGGGTGGATTCGTGCCAGGGACTGGTACACCTTCCTGCCCGGGAAGCAGTGTGTTAAGACTGCACAGCTAACTGGGTGGACAAGTAGATAGATTTACTTGATTTTAAGGTACTAAATTCAGAGGTGAAACCAGTTTCTGAGATACAGAATAATAATAAAAAATTCAATTTTATTTTCACTATGTGGCAAACATTAACATAACCACAGTAAGGTGCACACAGCCCAAAATTTACTCAAAAATATTAAAACAATCATAATACCAGTCAGAATGTCACATATATACCATCAATACAGTAATCATCATTACAAATGTTGATGTATTACATAGTTTTAAATCAATTTATTTGTGGAAATGGAATGAGTGTGCTTTACTTTTGTATGATGTCTCATCCATCTATTTAAACCAAAACAACCAGTAATTGATCACAATCGAACGGTTCTAGCATCACTGATAGATATACTTCACGGTAAGGATCTCTTGGTGGAAGAGTTCACCAAGCTCATTGCTAACATTGTCCAAAATATGAAGGGGAAAATGAAGGTGCGTATACAAAAATTGTAGTTTTAGTGACATTTTACACACATTTCTTGTAGTTGTATAATATAATTTCATACAAATCTCTTGAATAGTTTCTGAGAAAATAAAAGTTTTAAATTCCTTAAAAGAAAAGTTATAATCCAAGGCACTTAAAAGTAAATGTGCTGATTTCATGCAAGGCATGGTGCTAAATGTCTTTGCCATATAATCAAAATTGTGGATTTGGTCCATCTTTGTGGAGTATGTATGTACACTATGTGATCAAAAGTATCCAGACACCTGGCTGAAAATGACTTACAAGTTTGTGGCACCCTTCATTGGTAATGCTGGAATTCAGTATGGTGTTAGCCCACCCTTACCCTTGATGACAGCTTCCACTCTCACAGGCATACGTTCAATCAGGTGCTGGAAGGTTTCTTGGGGAATGGCAGCCCATTCTTCACGGAGTGCTGCACTGAGGAGAGGTAGCGATATCGGTCGATGAGGTCTGGCACGAAGTCGGCGTTCCAAAACATCCCAAAGGTGTTCTATAGGGTTCAGGTGCAGTACAGGGATGTTATTGTCATGTAACCACTCTGCCACAGGCCATGCATTATGAACAGGTGCTTGATCACGTTGAAAGATGCAATCGTCATCCCCGAACTGCTCTTCAACAGTGGGAAGCAAGAAAGTGCTCTAAACATCAATGTAGGCCTGTGCTGTGATAGTGCCATGCAAAACAACAAGGGGTGCAAGCCCCCTCCATGAAAAACACAACCACCTCATAACACCACTGCCTCCGAATTTTACTATTGGCACTACACACAATGACAGATGACATTCACCAGGCATTTGCCATGCTCACACCCTGCCATTGGATCGCCACATTGTGTACCATGATTCGTCACTCCACACAATGTTTTTCCACTGTTCAATCATCCAATGTTTATGCTCCTTACTATAAGCGAGGCGTTATTTGGGATTTACCAGTGCGATGTGTGACTTATGACCAGCCGCTCGACTGTGAAATCCAAGTTTTCTCACCTCCTGTGGATCCTGATGCAGTTTGGAATTCCAGTGTGATGGTCTGGATAGATGTCTGCGTATTACACATTATGACCCTCTTCAACTGTCGGTGGTCTCTGTCAGTCAACAGACGAGGTCAGCCTGTATGTTTTTGGTGTGTGTGTGTGTGTGTGTGTGTGTGTGTGTGTGTGTCCCTTACTTCAGTATCACATTGGAAACAGTGGACCTAGGGATGTTTAGGAGTGTGGAAATCTCGCACAGAGATGTATGACCACTTTTGAAGTCCGTGAGATCCACGGAGCACCCCATTGTGGTCTCTCATGATGTCTAATGACTACAGACGTCACTGATATGGAGTACCTGGCAGTAGGTGGCAGCATAATGTACCTAATTTGAAAAACATATGTTTTTGGGGGTGTCCGGATACTTTTGATCACTTGTGCACTTTTTTTGCTGAGAAAGAAGGAGAATGTGGCAGTGGGAAAAGAGATGGAAAAATAATAAATAGTCGATGATAGTAGACAGTGGTTGTGGTATAGAAACAGTGAAGGAGACAATGGCACTGTGGGAGAAAGACGGGGACAGAGTGGCAGTGGAACATAGTTGACAGTGACAGAACAGTGCTAGGAAAAGAGTGAAGGAGATGGTGCCTGCTGGAGAGGAATAAAGAGATGGGGAAAGCAGAAGTGTGTGAGAGCAAGTGGTAATGAGAGAGAGAGTGTATGGCAATGAAAATGAGGGAGAGAGAGAGTGACAGTGAGGAGAGACAGCAGCAGTGGGAAGGGAAGGAATGAGAGAGCAAGAGGGAGACATTGAGAGGAGACAGTAGAAGCAGTAGGACAGAACGAATGAGACTGTGGCTGTGAGACAAGGGAAGTAACAGCTAGAGAAACACAAAGAGATAATGACAATGAGCTGGGCTGAATGAGTGAGTGAGTGAGTGAGTGAGTGAGAATAGGCAATTGAGAGTGGATGAGTACAAGTGACTTAGGGTGATGGATTAATGGGTGAGAGAGAGTTACAACTAGGGGAGCTTGTGGAAATAAGAGGAAAGTTGGTTGTAAAAAAAAAGTGTGAATATGTTCACACACCAAAATTCTTTGTAAAAATTTTAAAGGTGCTGAGGAAGGTACAATGAGGTATCTTTCAGTCAGAGTCCTTTGATAAACAGGAATATATTTTCCTTTTCTGTGATCCAATATGGACATTTTTCTGGTGGTTGCAATAACGACTGCAGTCCCGAACAATCTGTCTTTCCTTCTAATCCTGCATGGCAAGTCTCCCCTGACCCGCAGTCCTGGTTGACTTTCCCAAGATCTATCTCTTTTCCTAGACCTCTCCAGTCCTTTTCCTTCACCCCTCTTCCCTCCTCTTCAACACTTCTGTCTGAAGAAGGAGCCCCTGGCTCCAAAAGCTTGCCAATTGCAACCGTCTTTTATGTGCATGTTCTGCCGCCGCTTGGTGAGTAAGTATTTTATATAACCAATTAAATAATTTTGTCAATAATTGATAATTTTTGTTCTTATAAAACAAGAGGAAAGAAACTATATGATCGCACAACAGATTTTAGAGGACATTGAACTTATTTTCAGAATTTAAAGAAAACACATGTTGTTGTTGTTGTTGTGGTCTTCAGTCCTGAGACTGGTTTGATGCAGCTCTCCATGCTACTCTATCCTGTGCAAGCTTTTTCATCTCCCAGTACCTACTGCAACCTACATCCTTCTGAATCTGCTTAGTGTATTCATCTCTTGGTCTCCCTCTACGATTTTTTCCCTCCACGCTGCCCTCCAATACTAAATTGGTGATCCCTTGATGCCTCAGAACATGTCCTACCAACCGATCCCTTCTTCTGGTCAAGTTGTGCCACAAACTTCTCTTCTCCCCAATCCTAGTCAATACTTCCTCATTAGTTATGTGATCTACCCATCTAATCTTCAGCATTCTTCTGTAGCACCACATTTCGAAAGCTTCTATTCTCTTCTTGTCTAAACTATTTATCGTCCACGTTTCACTTCCATACATTGCTACACTCCATACGAATACTTTCAGAAAAGACTGCCTGACACTTAAATCAATACTGGATGTTAACAAATTTCTCTTCTTCAGAAACACTTTCCTTGCCATTGCCAGCCTACATTTTATATCCTCTCTACTTCGACCATCATCAGTTATTTTGCTCCCCAAATAGCAAAACTCCTTTACTACTTTAAGTGCCTCATTTCCTAATCTAATTCCCTCAGCATCACCCGACTTAATTAGACTACATTCCATTATCCTTGTTTTGTTTTTGTTGATGTTCATCTTATATCCTCCTTTCAAGACACTGTCCATTCCATTCAACTGCTCTTCCAAGTCCTTTGCTGTCTCTGACAGAATTACAATGTCATTGTAATTGTAATTGAGCAAGCAGTAAAGGAAACAAAAGAAAAATTCGGAGTAGGTATTAAAATTCATGGAGAAAACACATATTTGTTATAAATTTATGTAAAATATGCATCAATATTGTTAATTCTAGTATTTCTAAACAAACTGAAAACTGTGGTACACTTTTCTTCATAAAATTGGAAACCATATCTCACACAATGGAAAATCCAGGCTGGAATAACAATATGGAAAGTAATAATTCCTATTCTGAATAGCATGCCATTTTCCTTGATGTTCACCTCTTCCTCACTGAAGGCCTGCTACACAGTTCTGAGCACATTAAATCTGCTAACAAACAAAAGTAATTACATTCTGACAGCTGCCATCCTTTCTGTGTCAAACGTCCCCTCCCATACAGCCTCGGCATTCGAGGCAAATGTATCTGTTTGGTTGCACACTCTTTACAGCAGAACACCACCCCTTGCATCTCAGTCTTCACTGAACATAATTACCCCACCAGCTGAGTTCAAAAGCAGATTTCTCAAGCCATCATATCCAATCCTGGTACTGCTGATTCCTCCTGTAACTGACAAAGCATATACTGTAAAAGGGCAAACGACCTGCAAAACGAGGCACGTTATACCAGCTGTTATGTAAACACTGTTTGGCCCTTCACATTGGCTTGACTACCGATAAGTTTTCAGTTAGGAGGCAAGGAAGAGGGTTTATATTGGCAACACACAATACCCTGTTGCATAGCATGCTCTACAACATGGCAGTTGTGACCCGGTGTCTGTTTCACCACATGTGACATGTGGCATCTGGATTCTTCCCTCAGAGTTCTGCAGGTGGATGCTGGTGTTACATGTCCTCGGTTCTCACCACCCATCTGGCCTTAATTTATGTTAATTTCTTCAGTTTAGCATTCTTCATAGTGATGTTTTCTTTCTTCACTCCCTTTCAGTTTTCAGTAACTTTCATTTTCTGACATGTCTACTTTTCACTGCCCCCCCCCCTCCCCCCCCCCCACCCCACCCGCCTCTATCACACACAATGCAGTTAGCTTTTCTCTCTTATTAACTCGTGTATGATGTTTCGGCAGTAATCTCTGTCTCACATATTACCCTATCTTTCACCTCTAAGCTTTTAGTTTTTCCAATCATGTCGAGTGCAGTCTCGAATACTCAGTCTTTGCTTCTCATTCTGGCTGGCAAGTCACCCCCGACTGGAGTTTTGGGTGACTTTTCGAAACAATCCCCACTTCCTAAACCTCTCCGGTCCTTTACTTGCATCCCTCTTCCTTCTACTTCAACCCTCCTGCAAGGAAGAGCAGCCAATGGCTCTGAAAGCTTGCAAATTTTCCTAACCTTTATATGTGTGTGTTCTCCTGCTGTTGCTTGGTGAGTAGATTTTTTATCTATTCAGTTAAACAATATGGAAAGGGTACATTGCTACTCACCACACAAAGGAAGTAATGAGCAGCAGACAAGCACAATGAACAGATTGCGGTACATTTTAGCTTTTCGCCAAAAGGCCTTCATCTGAAATAGAAAACACACACACACACACACACACACACACACACACACACAAGCACAACTCACACACACATGACCATTGTCTCTGGTGGCTGTGGGCACACTTCCCACCATTACCAAGTTGATAATTGCTTGATAGCTCATGATATGTCTCACCAGTCTATCTCTTCTGGTAGAATAAAAATAATTCAGCAGCAAAGGTAACAACTCACTGAATAGAAGAGACATTGAGTCACAAAAACTTGATGGCTTTGGAATGATTCTTTCTTTGAGGAGAATTGATCTGAAAGCCAGAAAGTTTTCAGTCTCACTTATACACCTGACAATGATATGGCACCTCTGCTATTTGGCAAATTGCTACCTTTGGTGCTAAATCATTTACGACGGTGGTTTGAAAAGTTCTCAGAAGGAAGTAGAAAAAACGTATTTACCTCACTGAAACTTTTTTTATTTTTCAATGTAATCTCCTTGTAGATTAATTCACTTGGTCCAACGATGTTCCATTGCCCTGATCCCATCTCGAAAATGAGTTTCCTCCTGCAAAATAATTGTCAACTCCGGCTATCAATTCTTTGTTTGAAGTGAATCTTCGTCCACCAAGAAAAATTTTCAGTTTTGGGAAGAGATGGAAGTCTGACGGAGCCATATCAGGCAAATAAGGTGGGTGTGGCAACAATTCGTGCCTTAGTTCGTGTAATTCTGCCATGGTGACAGCACATGTGTGCAGGCGCGCACTGTCTCGATGGAAGGTTACTTTCTTCCTTGCTAAACCTGGCCTTTTTCCGCATATATTTTGTTGCAATTTGTCCAGGAGCTTAGCATAGTATTCTCTAGTAATTGTTTGTCCAGTGTGGAGATAATCTACAAACAGAATCCGCTTCTCATCCCGGAACACTGAAGCCATGACCTTTCCCACCGAAGGAATTGTCTTTACTTTCTTTGGGGATGGAGAATCAGCATGTTTCCACTGCTTTGACTGTTGTTTGGTGTCTGGGCTATAGTAGTGCACCCAAGTTTCATCTGTGGTCACAAACCAGTGCAAAAGTCTTGTTCGTTTCTCCTAAAACGGACCAAACATTGTTCCGATATGTCCATTCTCGTGCATTTTTGATCCAGCATTAAGAGTCACAGCACCCATCTTGCAGATAATTTTTTCATTTCTAATTCTTCAGTTAAAATGTCATATACCCTTTCAGATGATATATGACAAGCGTGAGCAATTTCACACACTTTCAGCAGGCGATTCTCCGTGACCGTTTTGGGCACTTTTGCAATGATTTCTGGAGTAGTGACACATCTAGGCTGACCACTGCTCAGATAATCATTTAAGCTCTCCCGACCAAATTTAAATTCATTTGTCCACTTGGCAACAGTTGAATTTCAAGGAGCATAGTCTGTCAGCGTATTCTGGAAATTGGAATTAATGTCCTTTGCTTTCATACTTTTCTCTATGAAGTACTTAATCACTGCTCGAATCTCGATTTTTTCCATCTTCGCAAATCACTACGCGGGAACAACAACAGAGCCACATTATTGTCACAGCTCTCTTCCAAGACCACTGATGTGGCATGTGTTTACAGGCAACAGACCAACGAATATCACGTGAACAACTCGCTGCGCTAGTGCTGACCTTTGGTGGTGATTCAGAGAACTTTTCAAACCACCCTCGTACAATATATGACAATCATCATCATCATCTTGGACAGTTTCCAGCCACTGGCTGGGTCTGTCGGGAACACAAGCCTCTCCATCGTGTTCTGTCTTTCCACCATTCCCCCTCTTCCACCTTCGTCCAGTTCTCTCCTCTTCTCATCACACATTCCTTCACTCCCTTCACCCATCTATCTCTTGGTCTTCCCCTGGGCCTCTTCCCCTCCAGTTGCAGATCAAACATCCTCTTTGGAATTCTTCCCTCATCCATTCTCTTCATGTGTCAGTCCCCTAGAACATAGAACTACTTAAGCCTACTAACCTAAGGACAACACACACATCCATGCCCGAGGCAGGATTCGAACCTGTTACCACAGCGGTCACGCTGTTCCAGACTGTAGCACCTAGAACCGCTCAGCCACTCCGGCAGCTATAAGGAAGAGACCTATAATGAAAACTGATTGTGCACAACTGCTCTATTAGCAGACAAAAGGAAATGGCTTTCGAATGGAAACTGCAAATGTTTGATGACAAGGTAGCAAGTCAATCGAATCCTTCACCAGAAAACACGTCCGATGTGTCATACGTGGCATTATAGTTGGAGTAGTGAATGATGGCAGTTGAGTTTAGTTTTGTTCTATGCACCTACATTATGCATTCTCAGACAGCCACTGAATATTCAGTATTTACTGAGTGCTCTGCTGTGAATTGCACAGCTACAGCAAACATTAAACGTGACCACATAGTGTTGTTTACTAAATTTCTATTTCACATATTGCGAACTGGCATAAAGTGCACTCCGCCATACACTTTAAGGTGGCTTGCAGCAGAGTATAGATCTAGACTGGCTACCAAGCAAGGTCACTCCACTCCCAGGTCACAGCAAGTGAGGGTGCCGCAGAGGACTCATCATCATCATCATCATCATCATCATCATCATCTTGGACCGTTTCCAGCCACTGGCTGGGTCTGTCGGGAACACAAGCCTCTCCATCGTGTTCTGTCTTTCCACCATTCCCCCTCTTCCACCTTCGTCCAGTTCTCTCCTCTTCTCGTCACACATTCCTTCACTCCCTTCACCCATCAATCTCTTGGTCTTCCCCTGGGCCTCTTCCCCTCCAGTTGCAGATCAAACATCCTCTTTGGAATTCTTCCCTCATCCATTCTCTTCATGTGTCCATACCACTGCAGTCTTGATTTTTCTATCCTGTCCTGTACTGGTTCCTCCTTTAGTCTTTCCCTCACATACACATTTCGCAATCTGTCTCGTCTTGTTACACCCAACCTGCTCCTCTGGAACTTCATTTCACTAGCCTGTATTCTACTTTTGTCGCTTTTGTGCATTACCCATGTCTCACTTCCGTATGTCAATATGGGGACAAAGTAGGTTCGATATATAATTCCCTTGGATTTCTGTGGCACCTCCTTGCTCCAAATAAGCCCCCTAATGCATTTGTAGAACTGCCCTGCTTTTCTGCACCTTTCATTTATTTCCATTGCGTTTCCCCCCTTACTTTCAATCATGCTTCCCAGGTACTTGAAGTTCTCTACCACTTGTAGTTTTTCCCCTCCACAAGTTATATCCACATTCGGCCTATTCTTCTTCCTTATTGTGACGATTATTTCACTTTTCTTTGCAAGAAATGCATTCCATATTGTGCTGCCGTTGCCTCCCATGCATCTAACTGCTCTTGCACCTCCTTCACGCAATTTCCTCATAACATCAGGTCATCGGCAAAATAATGTCATAATTTTATTTTTTCCCCAAATCAATTCAGTACCCCTTTGTCAGTTATGTGATCTACTTGTATCATCTTTGGCATTCTTCTGTTGCATTGCATTTCAAAATATCCTATTCTCATCCCGTGTGAACTGTCTACAATGCAGCAGATAGTTCTGCACGAGTACCACAGAGTTACCGGTTAGGTCGAATGCTCCTCTGGCAGTTCACAATGTTTTGTAGAGCACACGTTTAGACAGAGAGTTAGATACTCACGGGTCAAAGACGAGCCTGGAGATGTACTCCTTGGGCATGCGCGGGAGCTGGTGGGAGAAGACGTTCTGCAGGCCGACCAGCCACAGCATCGTCGACTTGGAGACGGGCCGCATCAGCGAGTTGCCCACCACGTGGAAGCTGATGATGCCGCGCGCCTCCTCCAGCTTCGCCGTCTCGTCTCGGGGCGCATTCTCGGGAAAGACGGCCTGTGAAGTGTGACAAGTCCGTCAGTATTACTTTAGCCTTGCTGGATGTTGAGGAAATTTTAGTGGTCCACACTTCACTGTGAGTGGCACAAATACACTGCCCAATGAAAAGCACCGGGACACTCCTACGTAATGTGGAATTGATCACTAGGCGTCACGCCAGCCGGACTCACTGGTAAAAAAAAAACGAGGCGAGGAGTACCGTGTTGTCAATAGAAAAGCAGTAACTGCCTCCACAGTAGGACTGTTGATATTTTTAAAAAATATCCGGAATCCAATATATTGATGTTTAAATAAATGTAATCATCGGCTCTCGTCATATTGAAAAAAAGTATAATTATATGCAGTGTGCAGACAATAAGTTGGGAATGTTAGTCTCACCGGGGTGTGCCAGGTATAAGTCCCTGCAGTCACACTATCCTCCGTGTTCTCTATGGCTCAGTCAGATAGAGCGTAGGCCATGTAAGCAAGAGGTCCCGGGTTTGAGTCCCGGTCAGGGCACACATTTTCAACTGTCCCTGTTGATATTTGTCAACACCCTAGGCAGCTAATGATCTGGATTTCATTTCACAATTAAAGCTTTCAGCCATTGGCATTTGTCAACAATAGACAGACAGACAGACAGACACACACACACACACACACACACACACACACACACACTTCTGTCACATTGAACAATTCTCTTCAGCCATCACTTTTCCCGTTCTTGCAGGATCTTTTTCCGGCCACAGCAATGTTGGAGATTTGAAGTTTTACGGATTCCTGATATTCACGGTACACTTGTGGAATGGTTGTACGGGAAAATCCCCACATTCAGACTCTCTTAAATCTTGATAATCTGCCATTGTAGCAGCAGTGACTGACCTAACAACTGCACCAGACACTTGTTGTCTTATATAGGTGTTGCCAACCACAATGCCATATTCTGCCTGTTTACATATATCTGTTTTTGAATACGCATACCTATACTAGATTATTTGACACTTCAGTGTAGAATGCTGGCCAGGTAACACTAACAAAAGCTTGTTTAAAGTCAACAAACAGGAAGTTGAGATCTATGTCATATTCATAGAAAAACTAAATGATACTGAAATTGTAGAAGCACACCAAAGACAAATTACCAATGTCCTCCCATCTGGAGAGGAACCAATATGAAACTAAGATAGATGGAACAGGATCCAGAAAGTGGTGAACGAGGCAGCAAAGAAAATGGTTAGATGATGAATGTAGACAAGAAAAACAATAAAAGACGGGAAGAAATGTGGAGGTGTACTAAGAATTAAATGTTCAGAGGATATCTAACAAAAAGAAAAAGAACTGCTAGAAGCTAAATCTCAAGAGTTAGAAGACTTGAAGGAACAGGATGAAACAAGAAAATTCAATCATGCAATAGTAAAGATAAGAACAGGTATCAAGAGATCGACAAGAACAGGATGAGAATATAGAGGCAAGAGAAGATGAAAAGGGGAGAAGCAAATACACTACTGTTTGGTAAAAGAGAAACATCAAGACCGAGAGATGTGATCACAATGACATTTATTCCACCAATTACGGACACGGCACAACACAAATGATTAGCATTACAGGGCTGTACATGCACTGTGACTGTGGAAATTCAGTACGGAGAAGTGCCATCACGTGTTGCAATGAGAGCCGCTAGATGTCAAGGCATGGAGTCACAGACCGATACTCTGCGTCGTAGTTTGTAGGAGTGTCCACAAAGCATCAACTGTGGCTGCAGAAGGACCTGAACGAACAAGCTGCTGAATGACCACATCCCATATGTTCTGAGTGTGGAATTTCAGGTGAATGGACAGGCCTCCACATTCCTCACCACATGCAGTGAGGCATTGTTCTGTTGAAATATGACATGTGGAATGGCCTGCAAGAAAGGCAATGCCTCGGGCTGTAAAATCTCCCTGATGTAGCAGCTGTTCAGATTGTCCTCAAGATGTAGGAGGCGAGAACACACGATATAGGCAATAGTGCCCCAATCTATCAAACAAGGGGTTTGTCTGCTATGCTGCTCAGCAGTACAGTCTGTCCAATAGCTTTCACCTTGGTGGCATTGATTATGTATACAGCTCTCACTGTAGGACTAGATGAAGTGGGATTCATCCAAAAACACTACATTTTGCCACTCAGCACGTCACTGTCGACATTCGTGGGCTCATTTCAGTCTGCAGTATTGGTGGGTTCTGGTCAACGGGAGCCGATGCAATTGTATGTGTGCCACCTGTCCAGTCTGCAGAAGAAGGCAACAAACCATCGACATAGACATGTTCACACCTGCTGCAGTGCTCCAATGTCTCTCCAGCACTGTGGGTGAAGCTGTTGTGTCCGTTACAGCCAAGTGGACAAAATGGCAGTCATCTCATGCTCTGGACACATTGTGTCATCCAGTATCCTTATCTCTCCACTGGTTCCACATACGCCACACTGTTGAAGCAGCGTGCCCTGTACGAGCCGTGTCACAGAACAACAGACCCACCCCTCGGAAATCAAACATTCTGCCGCATTCAGATACACTCGCATACCAGTATTTCACCCCATGACGTCGGTGAAGTTGCAGCATTAGAAAATTGTAGCGAAATGCAGGAAGATCTGCAGCGATAGACACTTGGTGCAGGCAGTGGCAACTGACCTTAACGTAGACAAATGTGATGTATTGCGAATACATAGAAAGAAGGATCCTTTATCGTATGATTATATGATAGCGGAACAAACACTGGTAGCAGTTACTTCTGTAAAATATCTGGGAGTATGCGTACGGAACGATTTGAAGTGGAATGATCATATAAAATTAATTGTTGATAAGGCGGGTACCAGGTTGAGATTCATTGGGAGAGTCCTTAGAAAATGTAGTCCATCAACAAAGGAGGTGGCTTACAAGACAATCGTTCGACCTATACTTTAGTATTGCTCATCAGTGTGGGATCCGTACCAGGTCGGGTTGACGGAGGAGATCGAGAAGAGCGGCTCGTTTCGTCGCAGGGTTATTTGTTAAGCGTGATAGCGTTACGGAGATGTTTAGCAAACTCTTGGGGCAGACTCTGCAAGAGAGGCACTGTGCATCGCGGTGTAGCTCGCTGTCCAGGTTTCCAGAGGGTGCGTTTCTGGATGAGGTATCGAATATATTGCTTCCCCCTACTTATACCTCTCGAGGAGACCACAAATGTGAAATTAGAGAGATTCGAGCGCGCACGGAGGTTTTCCGGCAGTCGTTCTTCCCGCGAACCACACACGATTGGAACAGGAAAGGGAAGTAATGACAGAGGCACGTAAAGTGCCCTCCACCACACACTGTTGGGTGGCTTGCGGAGTGTGACAGCTCTGCATCAACTGAGCATTGTGCAACACTGACATGTCCGGCCACAAAAAAAGAGAGTGCCATTGGGCCTCTCTGGCACTTAAACAACTTATTACGGTTCCACTGCTGTACATGTCCTCTTTGTGTGGAACATTGCAGACCATCTCTTCCAAGTGTTTCCCTACTTACAAACAGTAATGGAGACCAACAACACAGGCGGTGGAGTTAGTGACACACAAACTGAAAAATAATCGTGCACTTGGTGAAGACGTGGTAGTGCCAGAACTTACGAAGTTTGGCAGTCATCCTGTAATATGTGGAATACGTGTATTCATAAATAACATGTGGGAAAGTGAAAGCATGCCTGAGGTCTGAAATCTGGAATAATATATCCCGTGTATAAGAAAGAAGAAAAGCTTGCTTGTGAAAATTATTGAAGCATAACTGTATTAAGACAATCTACAAGATATTTTATCGGGTGCTGAATGAAAGTTTAAAGAAGTGTGCTCCAAATATTCTCAGAGAATACAAACACGGTTTCCAGTCAAATAGAAGCATTTCTCATCAGTTTTTTGTTATTAGACAAATAATGGAGAAATTATATGAATATGGCATAGATCACTAATGACTGTTTATATGCTTCCATAGAAAAGATGTAATAAAAATATTATGCCTATGTCGAATTTCCCCCCCATGAACCATGGACCTTGCCGTTGGTGGGGAGGCTTGCTTGCCTCAGCGATACAGATAGCCGTACCGTAGGTGCAACCACAACGGAGGGGTATCTGTTGAGAGGCCAGACAAACATGTGGTTCCTGAAGAGGGGCAGCAGCCTTTTCAGTAGTTGCAGGGGCAACAGTCTGGATGATTGACTGATCTGGCCTTGTAACACTAACCAAAACGGCCTTGCTGTGCTGGTACTGTGAACGGCTGAAAGCAAGGGGAAACTACAGCCGTTATTTTTCCCGATGGTATGCAGATTTACTGTACGGTTAAACGATGATGGCGTCCTCTTGGGTAAAATATTCTGGAGGTAAAATAGTCCCCCATTCGGATCTCCAGGCGGGAACTACTCAAGAGTACGTCGTTATCAGGAGAAAGAAAACTGGCGGTCTACGGATCGGAGCGTGGAATGTCAGATCCCTTAATCGGGCAGGTAGGTTAGAAAATTTAAAAAGGGAAATGGATAAGTTAAAGTTAGATATAGTGGGAATTAGTGAACTTCGGTGGTGGGAGGAACAAGACTTTTGGTCAGGTGAATACAGGGTTATAAATACAAAATCAAATAGGGGTAATGCAGGAGTAGGTTTAATAATGAATAAAAAAATAGGAATGCGGGTAAGCTACTACAAACAGCATAGTGAACGCATTATTGTGGCCAAGATAGACATGAAGCCCATGCCTACTACAGTAGTACAAATTTATATGTCAACTAGCTCTGCAGATGATGAAGAAGTTGATGAAATGTATGATGAGATAAAGGAAATTATTCAGGTAGTGAAGGGAGACGAAAATTTAATAGTCATGGGTGACTGGAATTCGAGAGTAGGAAAAGGGAGAGAAGGAAACATAGTGGGTGAATATGAATTGGGGGAGAGAAATTAAACAGGTAGTCACCTGGTAGAATTTTGCACAGAGCATAACTTAATCATAGCTAACACTTGGTTCAAGAATCATGAAAGAAGGTTGTATACATGGAAGAATCCTGGAGATACTAGAAGGTATCAGATAGATTATACAATGGTAAGACAGAGATTTAAGAACCAGGTTTTAAATTGTAAGACATTTCCAGGGGCAGATGTGGACTCTGACCACAATCTATTGGTTATGAACTGTAGATTAAAACTGAAGAAACTGCAAAAAGGTGGGAATTTAAGGAGATGGGACCTGGATAAACTGAAAGAACCAGAGGTTGTACGGAGTTCAGGGAGAGCATAAGAGAACAATTGACAGGAATGGGGGAAAGAAATACAGTAAAAGAAGAATGGTTAGCTTTGAGGGATGAAATAGTGAAGGCAGCAAAGGATCAAGTAGGTAAAAAGACGAGGGCTAGTATAAATCCTTGGATAACAGAAGATATATTGAATTTAATTGATAAAAGGAGAAAATATAAAAATGCAGTAAATTTAGCAGGCAAAAAGAAATACAAATGTCTCAAAAATGAGATCGGCAGAAAGTGCAGAATGGCTAAGCGGGATGGTTAGAGGACAAATGTAAGGATGTAGAGGGTTATCTCACTAGGGGTAAGATAGATACTGCCTACAGGAAAATTAAAGAGACCTTTGGAGAAAAGAGAGACACTTGTATGAATATCAAGAGCTCAGATGGAAACCCAGTTCTAAGCAAAGAAGGGAAGGTGGAAGGAGTATATAAAAGGTCTATACAAGGGCGATGTACTTGAGGACAATATTATGGAAATGGAAGAGGATGTAGATGAAGATGAAATGGGAGATACGATACTGCGTGAAGAGTTTGACAGAGCACTGAAAGGCCTGAGTCGAAACAAGGCCCCGGGAGTAGACAACATTCCATTAGAACTACTGATGGCCTTGGGAGAGCCAGTCATGACAAAACTCTACCATCTGGTGAGCAAGATGTATGAGACAGGCGAAATACCCACAGACTTCAAGAATAATATAATAATTCCAATCCCAAAGAAAGCAGGTGTTGACAGATGTGAAAATTACCGAACTATCAGTTTAATAAGTCACAGCTGCAAAATACTAACGCGAATTCTTTACAGACGAATGGAAAAACTGGTAGAAGCCTACCTTGGCGAAGATCAGTTTGGATTCTGCAGAAATGTTGGAACACGTGAAGCAATATTGACCCTACGACTTATCTTAGAAAATAGATTAAGGAAAGGCAAACATACATTTCTAGCATTTGTAGACTTAGAGAAAGCTTTTGAAAATGTTGACTGGAATACTCTCTTTCAAATTCTAAAGGTGGCAGGGGTAAAATACAGGGAACGAAAGGCTGTTTACAATTTGTAAAGAAACCAGATGGCAGTTATAAGAGTCGAGGGACACGAAAGGGAAGCAATGGTTGGGAAGGTAGTGAGACAGGGTTGTAGCCTCTCCCCAATGTTATTCAATCTGTATATTGAGCAAGCAGTAAAGGAAACAAAAGAAAATTTCGGAGTAGGTATTAAAGTCCACAGAGAAGAAATAAAAACGTTGAGGTTCGCCGATGACATTGTAATTCTGTCAGAGACAGCAAACGACTTGGAAGAGCTATTGAATGGAATGGACACTGTCTTGTAAGGAGGATATAAGATGAACATCAACGAAAGCAAAACAAGGATAATGGAATGTAGTCGAAACAAGTTGGGTGATGCCGAGGGAATTACAATAGGAAATGAGACACTTAAAGTAGTAAAGGAGTTTTGCTATTTGGGGAGCAAAATAACTGATGATGGTCGAAGTAGAGAAGATATAAAATGTAGACTGGCAATGGCAAGGAAAGCGTTTCTGAAGAAGAGAAATTTGTTAACATCGAGTATAGATTCAAGTGTCAGGAAGTAGTTTCTGAAAGTATTTGTATGGAGTGTAGCCATGTATGGAAGTGAAACATGGACGATAAATAGTTTGGACAAGAAGAGAATAGAAGCTTTTGAAATGTGGTGTTACAGAAGAATGCTGAAGATTAGATGGGTACATCACATAACTAATGAGGAGGTATTGAATAGAAGGGACCGGTTGGTAGGACATGTTCTGAGGCATCAAGGGATCACAAATTTAGCACTGGAGGGTAAAAATCGTAGAGGGAGACCAAGAGATGAATACACTAAGTAGATTCAGAAGGATGTAGGTTGCAGTAGGTACTGGGAAATGAAGAAGCTTGCACAGGATATAGTAGTATGGAGAGCTGCATCAAACCAGTCTCAGGACTGAAGACAACAACAACAACAACAACAACAACAACAACATCGTTGTTGCTGCTGCTGCTGTTATTTTCTGTCTGAAATGTGATTTTATGCAGCTCTCCATGCTACTCTATCCTGTGCGAGCCTCTTCACCTCCAAATAACTACTGCAATCTACATTCTTCTAAATCTGCTAACTGTATTTGTCTCTTGATCTCCCTCTACAATTTTTGTCTATATTTTGTAAAGAAGGTGTCAGTCTTCATGAAGCCGTACGTGCAGCAGCATCGACCGCTCACACAGAAGATGCCACGTTATTATAAGAGAACAAGGTGTACCCGCCCAACAGTCTATACAGCAACAGGCAATATTACTATCAAGAGTGAGAACTATGTAGGCGCACAAGTCGAATTGCACAGTCCATCACTTTTCTGTGGTGGAGTTCTGAACTTTACCCTTAGCAACAATGATGCCAATCATCAAGGTAATGGCTGAGTTACCGTTGCTTTAGTACGTGGCCCTAAAGTCGATAAAGTGGCAGGACTGGAGTCATTCAACAGCCGTGTCGTCATCACTTATCGGACATTCCAGACCGCAGAGGTCTACAATAGAGATATGGGTAAATCGTATCACCTCTCGTCGATGCCTTTGGTCCGCAGGACAAGGAATCATCGTAATATAAATGAATCTCAATCTGCAGTCACTTTAGCAGCACGACATATGTCTAGCAGTTTTCAGTTGACACTACCGATCGGACATTTGGGTGTTATCCCGTATGTGTGCTGTAGTCTATCTAGCAGCACGCGTACCTGCTGTTTTGTCATGTTTATAAACAAAGAGCAATAAGCAGTTGTGTAATCACCGAGGTCAATGCTCACACAGAGTTCATAAAATGTGGCTGATGCAATACGCTCATTAATTAAGTAAGCCAATTGTAGGTTTTTTTTTTTTTTTGGTATGGATATTGGATAGAAATACTTTACTTAATTTCTGTAATAATGAGTGAGGTCACTGACAACAGTAATTATTTTACAGTTGTCAACACCTTTCACCCACATAGACACAGATCCAGATTCATTTATTTTACGATGATTCTCGTCCTGAAGACAAAAGGCTCCGACGAGAGGTTAATAGGATTTACTCATATCTCTATTGTAGACCTCTGCGATCTGGAATGTCCGATAAGCGATGATGTCACGGCTGTTGAAGGACTCCAGTCCTGCCACTTTATCGACTTTAGGGCCACGTACTAAAGCAACGGTAACCCAGCCATTACCTTGCTGATTGGCATCATTGTTGCTAAGGGTAAAATTCAGAACTCCTCCACAGAAAAGTGATGGACTGTGCAAGACGACTTGTGCACCTACATAGTTCTCGGCCTTGATAGTAATATTGTCTATAGCTTTATACTCTGTTGGGCGGGTACACCTTGTTCTCCTATAATAACGTGGCATCTTCTGTGTGAGTAGTCAATGCTGCTGCACATACGGCTTCATGAAGACTGACACCTTCTTAACAAAATAATTACTTATAAAGACAAAACTGTTTCATCCTTGAGACCCCGGTTCGTGATGTACATTTAGCAGTTCTCGGCTGATGCTACCGATAAGAAATTCTCTAAGTCCGACATTTGGGTGTTATGAAACTTCCTGGCAGATCAAAACTGTGTGCCCGACCGAGACTCGAACTCGGGACCTTTGCCTTTCGCGGGCAAGTGCTCTACCATCTGAGCTACCAAAGCACGACTCACGGCCGGTACTCACAGCTTTACTTCTGCCAGTACCGCGTCTCCTACCTTCCAAACTTTACAGAAGCTCTCCTGCGAACCTTGCAGAACTAGCACTCCTGAAAGAAAGGATATAGCGGAGACATGGCTTAGCCACAGCCTGGGGGATGTTTCCAGAATGAGATTCTCATTCTGGAATCATTTGAGTGTTATCCTGTATGCGTGCTGTAGTCACTGTAGCAGCACTTTATCCCCTCCCCCCTGCACTTCTGCGCATTACCAAACTGATGATATCATGAAGCCTGAGGATTTCACCTCTCAACTGATCCCTTCTTTTAGTGAACTTGCTCCAGAAATATCCCTTTACTCCCCAGTTTGACATCATCGTCAGTTACTTGATTTACTCGGCTATCTCCAGCATTTTTTTGTAGCAACAAATTTTGAAAGCTTCTATTCTCTTCTTGTCTTAACTGCTTACTGACCACATTTCGCTTCCATACATGGCTGCAATCCAGAGAAATACCTTCAAGAGAGATTTCCTAACACTTAAACTGATATCGGATGTTAAACACATCTTTTTCAGCTTAGTATGGGGGGCAGTCAAATGAAAACCCAACACCTTCTACAATGGGATCACAAAAAAGTTCCATTCAAATGTAAGAACCAAACACATTACGATATGAGAGTCATGCAGAAAGTAACAGACATTTTGAAATATAAAATTAACAACATGGAAAAACCAATTTTTTATACACATTTTAAAAGTACACTCTTAGCTATTTTTCTACATAATCACCATTCAAACTGCGGCACTTTTCATATGGTAGCACAAGTTTTTCAATGCCGCATATGTAGAAATCTGGTGCCTGTGATTGCAATGACTGGTTTATACCAGCATGCGGTTTGGCATCAGTATCAAACCGTTGTATAGCAAGCATTGTCTTCTTTGGTGGGAAGAGAGAGTAGTCACTTGGTGCCAAATCTGAGTTGTTTGGTGGATGATCAAACACCTCCCATCCAACTACTACATCGTACATCCTTCTGAACTTTCTTACTGTATTCATCTCTTGGTTTACCTCTACAATTTTTACCCCTCCCTCACACTTCCATCCATTAACAAATAGAGGAGTTCTTGAAGTCTCAGGATGTGACCTCTCAACTGATCCTTTGTTTTAGTGAACTTGCACCAGATATTTCTCTTTATTCCACAGTTTGTTTCAGTATCTCCTCATCAGATACCATGATCTACTCAACTAATCTTAAATTGTATTGTAGGAGCTCTCGCGTACGATTGGCCATGTGTGGATGTGCATTCTCTTGAAAAAACAAAATTTTTGCACTAAATTTTTCCTGACACTTGTTTCGTATCACCTGCCTTAACTTTTATGGCGTTTCACACCTCTCTTAATTAATTGGTGCACCATGCTCAAGGAAACCAACGAGAATCACTTCCTTAGAACCCTGGTGGCAGGTGTTTGGTTTCCATTTCATCTGACTGCCCCTTATAGTATAGGAGGAGGATCAGTGGCTTGTTTCAAAGTGTCTGTTTGTTCTTCTTCTCCACCCCCCCCCCCCTCCCCCGAAAAGATAAATAAATAAAAAAATCTGAATTGCTTTTCATGCTACAGACAGTCTGCATTTTATATTACGTCTACCCACCTATAATCAGTTATTTTACTCCCCAAATAGCAAAACTCAACCAGTCTGATAAACTGTAGACAGAGTGGCCAATGGAGTACTATTTTACATTTGTTATTCAATTTCCAGCATGATGCCTACTGGCAGCATTTTACACCAGAATATAAAACTCCGCTTTGAGCCCTACACAGGGATACATAATCTAGATGGAAGTTACACAAATACCATCGTGTGGACTGTGCGCGCGTGTGTGTGTGTGTGTGTGTGTGTGTGTGTGTCTGAACACACTTTTGTAAGATGTTTGGTTATCAACTTTACACAATATTTTTATTCAGCACTTCTGTAGAACAAAGATTTCTTTTCACCTTAGCTTCAATTCCCAAGAAGTATAAGTTATAGGTTAGTAGCTGTTGTGGTCTTCAGCCCTGAGACTGGTTTGATGCAGCTGTCCATGCTACTCTATCCTGTGCAAGCTTCTTCATCTCTCAGTACCTACTGCAACCTACATCCTTCTGAATCTGTTTAGCGTATTCATCTCTTGGTCTCTGTATACAATTTTTACCCTCCACGCTTGATGCCTCAGAACATGCCCTACCAACTGACCCCTTCTTCTAGTCAAGTTGTGCCACAAATTCCTCTTCTGCCCAATTCTGTTCAATGCCTCCTCATTAGTTACATGATCTAACCATGTAATCTTCAGCATTCTTCTGTAGCACCACATTTCAAAAGCTTCTATTCTCTTCTTGTCTACATTTTCATCTTATATCCTCCTTTCAAGACAACTGCTCTTCCAGGTCCTACGCTGTCTCTGACAGAATTACAATGACTTCGGCAAACCTCAAAGTTTTTATTTCTTCTCCACGGATTTTAATTCCTACTCCCAATGTTTCTTTTGTTTCCTTTACTGCTTTCTCAATACACAGATCGAATAACATCAGGGATGGGCTACAACCCTGTCTCACTCCCTTCCCAATCACTGCTTCCCTTTTGTGCCCCTTGATTCTTACAACTGCCATCTGGTTTCTGTATAAATTGTAAATAGCCTTTTGCTCCCTGTACTTGACCTCTGCCACCTTCAGAATTTGAAAGAGAGTATTCCAGTCAACATTTTCAAAAGCTTTCTCTAAGTCTACAAATGCTAGAACATAAGTTTACCTTCCCTTAATCTATCTTCTAAGATAATTCGTAGGGTCAGTATTGCCTCACGTGTTCGAACATTTCTACGGAATCCAAATTGATAGTGCCGAGTAGCAAATGTAAGCTAGCAGTCCTGCCTACACGGTAATATGAGGAGAGAGATTTCCAAAAGCAAAGCAGGCACAACTGAGCTTTTGGTTAACTCGTCCACATGCTGGTGCTACCTTAGATTATTGCTCATCTCAGTGCCCTATGATATCTACTTCTGATATCTGTAAGTTACTTGTGTTTGTTCGAAACTGGATAATATGACTTTTTACAAGATTAAGGGTTCAGTTGTTGGCTGCGAACAAGTTGGAAGTCACTTCCATTATCTTCTGGTTGTGACTGGTATGCAAGTATTTAGATCGTTTATCAAAACGTTACATGTTTTGCAGAGACCTCCAAAGTCCATGGTAAATCATTTATGTACACCAAGAACAGGAATAGGCCAAGAACCAAACCTTGCAGGACACCATATTTTATATTTTCCTTACTCCAAATTTAGTCTCTGCTAACACAGCCCTCTGTTTCTATTGTTAAGATAAGGCTCTACGCACCTAAGGGAAAAAATTTACTGCCATAACATTTTAGCTGTCTTGCAGAATTTATGATCTACACAATACAAGGCTGTGACAAGATCAGAGAAAAACGCCAACAGGGTAATTTTTCACGTTTAGTTCTACCGGAACTGAGTTAGTGAGATTACATAGGGTGGCCAGAAACAGTCTGAAAAGCTTGTAAGCGTGTTGCCGCTTAGGTTGTGCTGAGAAATAAATGTTACGAAAACTATTCGGTACATTGTTCCATTACTAAGTTAATTAGCATTGAAGTTAGCCAATCAGCCCATTGCATGGGCAAATTCAAGGGAACCGCTAGATACGATTAGTGTCAGTTCTTTTCAGAGAGTAGATGGTAACGCACGAGACTGCACCGCATTGGGTTTTGATCTGATCCTTACTTTTGTACCATGTCCAGTATTTGTATCACTCTCTTGTTCAATTTTAGGAAGCCAAACAAAGAACACACTTTGTGACAGCATCTCCGACAGGACACCCGAATTTGCATACACGACGGCCTGTTTGGCTAGCTTCAGTCTTAATTAACTCAGAAGTGGCACAACGTATTGAAGTGTTGCTTAATAATTGCTTCTCAGTACAACCTACCCTGCAACACCTTACAAGTTTTTCAGACTGTTTCTGATTACCCTGTATACTGCTTCTTCCATAGAGAAGTCTCAAGCTAAATTGAAATATTCTTAATGGGTTATTGTCAGAATATTCTGCTGTGAACTACCTTCTAAAATTTTTTGAGCATTTGGGAACATTGGAAACGGGTCTACAATTAGAGGTAACTTATTCATGTCCATTTTTATAAACGGATATTTCTAAAGCATACAAAATATTTCAAGGAAATTTTTTTTTATTTATTTTTTTTTTTTTTTTATTTTTTTTTTACATATAAAACCTTTCTCCTGTGTAATTCACCTTTTTGTGTTATGTTTTGACATATATAGTAATGCGGAAAGCAATATAACAATCAGGACAACACAAGAACATTTCTTTCTGCCATAACTATCCTTTCTTGCTCTTACTGAGAAGAAAAGGGAAGTGCTGCAGACACAAATTCGGAGTAAATTCCAATGCCGTAGACATCATTGAGTATCGCATTGAATGGGTATTTGAGCGCTGTACTTGAGTAATAGGCTCGAAACCATACAAAATACAGTTCTGGCAGTCTACAGGTCCCCAAGAGGAAGTTTTTTATAGAGTCACTGGGTGATGAGGCCGATATTTTGAAAGATGACCACCCTGTCTTATCAGTGGAAAACTGCAGCAAATAAGTGCTGTGCAAGGTAATTAAGGATCTTTATTTTCACAGCAATTACAAATAGATAAAACACACACACACACACACACACACACACATTGTAAACACTAAACACTGAGCTTGGCTCACAAGGCTAATGTCATTTCGGACTCTTGAGAGTTTGTCAGCTGAGTTAATCCATCCTGAGATCACCTCACCAATGTCTAAAGCCTTTCTGGCTTATGCAGGGACCATTTCCAATACGATTGTTTGTATTTTGTGGAAATATGATATGATTTATGAATAAAAGGAACAGCCACATCTGGGGCCCAGAAAATTCTTGCACAGTTCAAGAGAGGAAAATGCATCTACAACCACTGACACTTTGATATGCTTTCAGGTGGACAGCATCTCTCACATTATGTTTTTGAAGACGAGGCAGGACAAGGTGCAACACTTCACCCCAGAATTAAATTTAGCATACAGGTCAAAAGTTTGAATGCAATAGTTTACAAGAGAAATGATGGCCTCTGGGACTCAATGTTCACTGAAAATGGGCAAAAACCAATTTACATCTGCACAGGTGTCCATAGGATTCCGGTACATGGAGCATATGCCATTTCTGATGTAGATGTTCTATCACAGGAACTTGCACAGATATATGTTTCAGGCTACCTCAGCCCAAAATCATCCCCAGCAGTCAAATAGTGCCCTAATATTGGCAAGTGGACAGAATATACTCTTAATGTAAAATCTCCAAAAAATTGTTTCAATCGTAAAGGACACGCTCCCTGCATTTGCACTTACCTCTGTCGAAGGACAATTGATACTGTGAGAATCAGATTTGCCGGGCTACAGACTTCTGACCATCCCAGAGGTATATGAAGAAGAGCATTGATCTGTGGCATTCATTCCTTATGCTAGAAGCATATCCTTTAAGATTGAAAGAATTATTAGGAGATCTCTGATTAAGGGAGTATTCCATCCAACTGCCAATATTAGGGCACTACTCCGTTCTGTCAAGGATGATTTGGAACTGAGGTAGCCCGGCACATATGAAATTCTGAGTCAGTGTAGGAAGGCTTACATCAGCCAGCAGATTTGCACAGTTCAGGACAGGTGCGCAGAACACTGCTGTCACACAAAGCTGGCAACAGCATGGGAAATCGTTGGTAGCGGAACACCGCTTAAACAAGAGGTACCGCATTAAATTCGACGAGGCCGCGGTATCAAATTTTTGGAATACTGTTTACAAGTAGTCAATTGAACTTAGGTTGGCAGTCAACTTGATTTTTCCTCTTAGCAGGACATGGAACTCTGTTTCATCCTCCATCATTGTACAATGTTCTTTGGTGCAGCCAGCATAGACATTTGAGGATAGTCTTTGTGAGTGCAGTACATAGCTGGCATCGGTATTCTACATGTGCAATTGTGTACTTAGCATCACATTAATTTTTGTCTTACACCCTCCACAGTCTCACAAAATGTAGCTCCATTAAAGACCGTACGCTTCCAACAATCTATCATTTCGCCTTGTCAGTGCTACTTTACAGTGGCAGGATTGTATAATCATCTTCCACACTAACAATGAGTCACGATTAGCCTCACACTGCTGCACACTTCAGTAAGAGGCGAGTTGACTAGTATGAAGCAACTGCAGTGCCACAGTTCTCAGACTCGTACTCGCAGAGCTCCAGTGGGAATGAAGGAAATCTGTTGGGACTCTTGTAACAGTGACACCTCGATCTGTGAAGTATCCGACCCGAACATTAGACTCGTATTCACTCCATTTCTGATTTATAGCAGATAGTTGGATTGCTGAAATTTACAGTCATGTTGATTTTAGGATCTGGCAGCAAATCCCATAAGGTTACCAAGCTAAAAGCTTAGGGTGAAATATTGTAGGAAAGAGCAGCTCCGTAGGATAGCAGCAGGAGCAATGGCTTTTTCCATAATTTTTTTTTTTTACTAACAAAAATATAGCAGTCAGGGCGAACAGGCTTAGATGGTGGGGTCATGTTACACGCATGGGAGAAGCAAGGTTACCCAAGAGACTCATGGATTCAGCAGTAGAGGGTAGGAGGAGTCGGGGCAGACCGAGGAGAAGGTACCTGGATTCGGTTAAGAATGATTTTGAAGTAATAGGTTTAACATCAGAAGAGGCACCAATGTTAGCACTGAATAGAGGATCATGGAGGAACTGTATAAGGGGGGCTATGCTCCAGACTGAACGCTGAAAGGCATAATCAGTCTTAAATGATGATGATGATGATGATGATGATGAACAAAAATATATTAAATCTGCTCAGATAGCAGAATATGTTGATGTATCTGCTTCTGGAAGATACACCAGCCCAAGACTGAATTTATCTTATGGATTGATGATGGGAATCTACATGTTGACCACCCAGGATCTTGGTGGTTTGTAACCAGTTTTCCGCACCCACCGAGGTAAGTAACGGGCTGGTTCCCATGTCCTGCCTCATCTACACAATTCTCAAACACTTTCAGGAAGTTTATCACATTCAACCATGCAGTGTGCAGACAGAATGGGTGTACAGACTGCTTACGTGGTGGGAGGATAAATGGGAGGGAGGGCGTGGACAGGGGGGGGGGGGGGGGGGGCTGAGGGAGGTGGCAATAGCATTAAAATGCCTGACAGAATGGCGACCACATTGTAATAATAGCCTATACTCAGATATGGTTGGTTCTCCACCTGATTGTATGGATCTGAGGGAGCTGGCAGTAGCTTTAAAATGCCTTACAGTGTGGTGGCCTCATTGTAATAGCAGCCTATACACATGTATGGTTGGGTCTCCACATAACTGGAGATGTGCCTTACGCATCCCAAAACGGCCTTCGCTGGATAAATGGCACTGGAAGGGATGGAAATACGTAAAGTAATCCACAGTAATTACCATAACTTGTTGTTAGTATATTTTACATAAGTTTCTGCAGTAGCTGCTCCTACCTGCTAATATTGTCTCATTCCACATGCCTGAAGGCTCTCATCAAAAATGGGATTTGTGGAACGTGGTGTATGACAGAATGTATGATTGAATGAATGAATTAAAATTTCTCGAGCTTAATAATATTTTGTGCAATAGTATAGCTGATCTTGTGTGTCATAGTAGGTATATATTCAATAGTTGGTGAGAATATGAAATTTAACTGCCATATTCAGAACTGAATACACAGTAGCAAATTATCCTTAAGCACAATCTGCATTTGTAAGGAGTATACTGTAAAATAATCTTTGTATATCTGAGGCAGCAGCAAGTAAATAGTATGCTGTCTAAAATATTTTTAGTGGACCTATCACATCAAACTGGTGCAATATTCCAAGCTTTCAACAACATACTCCACTGTCAGCATTGTCAAAGAGATGCTGAGGGAATCCACAGATAGAGGTAGTGCCTGCCACAGACACACTGCTTCTGGCATCACTATTCTCATAGCATTCAACAATACAGTGCAAGCTCTATAGTCTCCCAGTATCAAGCACACATTTACACAATCTGCCCACTCCAGATCCAGTACTTGTATTAAATAAACTTTTAATAGCCACTACTACACTCCTGGAAATTGAAATAAGAACACCGTGAATTCATTGTCCCAGGAAGGGGAAACTTTATTGACACATTCCTGGAGTCAGATACATCACATGATCACACTGACAGAACCACAGGCACATAGACACAGGCAACAGAGCATGCACAATGTCGGCACTAGTACAGTGTATATCCACCTTTCGCAGCAATGCAGGCTGCTATTCTCCCATGGAGACGATCATAGAGATGCTGGATGTAGTCCTGTGGAACGGCTTGCCATGCCATTTCCACCTGGCGCCTCAGTTGGACCAGCGTGCTGGACGTGCAGACCGCGTGAGACGACGCTTCATCCAGTCCCAAACATGCTCAATGGGGGACAGATCCGGAGATCTTGCTGGCCAGGGTAGTTGACTTACACCTTCTAGAGTACGTTGGGTGGCACGGGATACGTGCGGACGTGCATTGTCCTGTTGGAACAGCAAGTTCCCTTGCCGGTCTAGGAATGGTAGAACGATGGGTTCGATGACGGTTTGGATGTACCGTGCACTATTCAGTGTCCCCTCGACGATCACCAGTGGTGTACGGCCAGTGTAGGAGATCGCTCCCCACACCATGATGCCGGGTGTTGGCCCTGTGTGCCTCGGTCGTATGCAGTCCTGATTGTGGCACTCACCTGCACGGTGCCAAACACGCATACGACCATCATTGGCACCAAGGCAGAAGCGACTCTCATCGCTGAAGACGACACGTCTCCATTCCTCCCTCCATTCACGCCTGTCGCGACACCACTGGAGGCGGGCTGCACGATGTTGGGGCGTGAGCGGAAGACGGCCTAACGGTGTGCGGGACCGTAGCCCAGCTTCATGGAGACGGTTGCGAATGGACCTCGCCGATACTCCAGGAGCAACAGTGTCCCTAATTTGCTGGGAAGTGGCGGTGCGGTCCCCTACGGCACTGCGTAGGATCCTACGGTCTTGGCGTGCATCCGTGCGTCGCTGCGGTCCGGTCCCAGGTCGACGGGCACGTGCACCTTCCGCCGACCACTGGCGACAACATCGATGTACTGTGGAGACCTCACACCCCACGTGTTGAGCAATTCGGCGGTACGTCCACCCGGCCTCCCGCATGCCCACTATACGCCCTCGCTCAAAGTCCGTCAACTGCACATACGGTTCACGTCCACGCTGTCGCGGCATGCTACCAGTGTTAAAGACTGCGATGGAGCTCCGTATGCCACGGCAAACTGGCTGACACTGACGGCGGCGGTGCGCAAATGCTGCGCAGCTAGCGCCATTCGACGGCCAACACCGCGGTTCCTGGTGTGTCCGCTGTGCCGTGCATGTGATCATTGCTTGTACAGCCCTCTCGCAGTGTCCGGAGCAAGTATGGTGGGTCTGACACACCGGTGTCAATGTGTTCTTTTTTCCATTTCCAGGAGTGTATTTATTCTTGATGATTGGTTTCAAGAGTAAAGACTGTCATCTTCTGATCTTCTAAAAATGTCCTTTTCCATTATAACTGTATCATGCATGCCATGTTGACATTATAGAGAATAGTGTGTAGCACACCCTACAGAGGTTTGTTAAAAATAAAAACAGGTTTTTCACATACAAAAACAACACAGTTAATAAGCACCTTGTGTAAGTGGGGATGTCCACACTCATAACATTCCACTAATGCTTGTTAGACGTTCCATCGGGTCCATATTCTTTGAAGTGTACAGTTCAAGGAAGGGTACTAGTTGAAATGTGCACTTCAAAGAATGTGGATCCATAATGTATTTAACTTGTCAGGTGTGTATTTAATGTCTCCTCAGCAACAAGGTCACTAAAGACGGGGCACAAGCTCTGATTAAGGAAATATTGGGAAGTTAATTGGCTATGCCCTTTCGAAGGAATTGTCCCCGAATTTGTCTGGAGCAATATAGGGAAATCATGGAAAACCTCAATCTCGATGGCTGGACACAGATTTGAACCGTCACCCTCCTGAATATGAATCCAGTGTGGTGACCACTACGGCTCCTCGTCTGGTTAAAATTTTTGGGGTAAGTTTTTAATGTCTTATCTATGAGTCTGAGACCCTTTTTTTTGTGAACAACCAGTCACATACAAGGTGGTCACAATTACACTTTCACAACTTGAGAGGGCCCCATGAAAAATTACTGACTGTAGGACCTCTTGGTAATGCAGCATTGGAAGTCAGGTAGCATTTCACAATGTAGTGCCGGAAGTGCAGCTGAGGCATATTTATACCAGTTTATGAAGATGCCACCCATTATGTATAGAGATATATAGAAGCCATGTAAAAATTGGCCACCACCATTTCTTTCCTCTGACACTCACTCTATATAACGCTACATTTTCATCCTTTCGGTCAGTTCTTCCCATATTTTTGTCGTATTCTCCAATTACATTAGGTCGAGGTACAAGTATTCTTTTCTTCTCTTGACTAGAGTATCGGGCAACGGTGCTGACTGGACTGATACAATGACTTTTGGAAGCAATTGTTACTGTAGAATTATCTAACCATCTGGTAATGATTATTCCGCTTTCCTTGCTGCTCTTGTAATCAAAATCTCCTCTTATTCCTTTTGAGAATAGTGTTAGAAGGTATGAGATGACACTCTTTAGGCAGACGATTTTCACGAAAAGTACCAGTTGCACCAAAACCTCGTTCCTTCAGGCAAATCAACAATGTTTGTGATGTAAACAGGTTGTCAAAATAAAACCTGTAGGGAAGATGTTTGTTCTTTTCGGGAAGAGAATTGATCATTTGAATCAAAGGAGCAGCACATTTTCCAAACGCTTTCTCATATTTTTCATTCCACTGAGGATCAGCTCCCTGGTATATTTGAAAGTCCACTAGATAACCCATGGTTGTGTTAAAAACACCATGCTTTGTACCCAAATCTAATGGGCTTACCTTTCAGAAACTGTTTAGATCCACGTCTGCCAAAATACTTTATCATGCGCTCATCGTAAGACAAATCTTGCTCAGGGTGAAGGTGGAGAGCAAACTTTTTTCTTAGCATATTTATTAATGGATGAAGTTTCCACATTCTATCATTAGCATCTATTTTTGTGTTGTCACACGAGTGAATGAATCTCATAATCGTTTCAAACCAGTCCCTTCCCAAGAACACGGTGGAAAATTGGATTGGGAATATCTGTAGAAAGGAGAGGTATGACCTAGCAGAAAGTGGAGGAAGAAAAGTGGTGGGAGGACCGAGCCAAAATGAAAGGACTCGTCAGCACCAAGACCCGGAAGCAGCTGGAGCAGGATTCGGATATAGATAGATAGATAGATAGATAGAACCTCACTCAGGAAAGTCTTCCGTACTTGAAGCACCAGTCACTAACCGCTTATGCTTGCAACTGACTGAAACCTACCTAAACATGAACAACAAAGGCTCCTTATCTGAAAGCCATACAATAATAGCCACCCCAAACGCAGGCATTGTTGCCAACGAGAGAAAACAATGATGGGCTGTTCTGTGACATATATGTTACTAGGCAGAAATGGCTTAAATAAACTTCCTGGGAAAATAATGTGTAATTAAACATTAGAGGATTGTTTTCCCTGCTCATCTGGACTAACTTACATTCTGGCACATTTAGAGCAAGTTGTCACTCGTCATACCAAACAGAAATTCTCTCCAAGTCATCCTGTATCCTTGAACAATCACTCAGATATGACACTTCTCAGTTCACCGCTGTGTTATCAGATTGCTGCTAACCTTATCCATCAGGTTGTTTATATATCCAGGTTCATTCAGCTGCTCCTACAGCATTCTTTTTACAGCTTTGAATTCTCACTGAAGTTGTGTGGACTATCTGTTCAGCATTAACTTGTCTGGTGATGGCCTAAGAAGCCAAAAACCAGTTCATAACCAACACATAAATATTACTGTGAAACATTAATATATTGTATTCAAGTTATTAATATGACTATGTTCCTCCAAGAACTGATGGAATATTCCATAAAATTTATGAATGTTTAGCATTGGTAAGAACCTCTGTTGTTGGCACGCTTCTAGAATTCACAACTCCATTTCATCTATTGCTGTAAGTAACTGACGATGCGTCTTTAATACCTCGACCAGAAAAGAAGTGGATTAAATCTGACAGGGCTCTTCTAATCAACCACAAAGCAAACAAGTTTGTGAATGTTGTCAAAACTGAAAAGTGTGTTATATTTTCACGTTACCTTCAGGGTCTTTATGTGATAAATATGTAGAAGGAAGCAAAATATTGGTTGACACTTCTAGGAAAGTACATTCTTCAAATTTTAACAGCAATCCACGCCATGAATTTTGGAACATGTATTATGTTCGAGTATAATGACTTTTCTGGAGACTATAAATCTACCCTGTAGGAATCAGCATGGGTTTCGAAAAAGACGATCGTGTGAAACCCAGCTTGTGCTATTCGTCCACGAGACTCAGAGGGCCATAGACACGGGTTCCCAGGTAGATGCCGTGTTTCTTGACTTCCGCAAGGCGTTTGATACAGTTCCC
Source organism: Schistocerca serialis cubense (assembly GCF_023864345.2). NCBI lineage: Eukaryota > Metazoa > Arthropoda > Insecta > Orthoptera > Acrididae > Schistocerca > Schistocerca serialis. Next base: position 119,029,001 of record NC_064648.1, read on the forward strand.
CACAGTCGTTTAATGAACAGAGTAAGAGCATATGGGCTATCAGGCCAATTGTGTGATTGGATTGAAGAGTTCCTAGATAACAGAACGCAGCATGTCATTCTCAATGGAGAGAAGTCTTCCGAAGTAAGAGTGATTTCAGGTGTGCAGGGGAGTGTCGTAAGACCGTTGCTATTCACAATATACATAAATGACATTGTGAATAACATCGGAAGTTCACTGAGGCTTTTTGCAGATGATGCTGTGGTATATCGAGAGGTTGTAACAATGGAAAATTGTACTGAAATGCAGGAGGATCTGCAGCGAATTGACGCATGGTGCAGGGAATGGCAACTGAATCTCAATGTAGACAAGTGTAATGTGCTGTGAATACATAGAAAGAAAGGTCCTTTATCATTTAGCTACAATATAGCAGGTCAGCAACTGGAAGCAGTTAATTCCATAAATTATCTGGGAGTACGCATTAGGAGTCATTTAAAATGGAATGATCATATAAAGTTGATCGTCGGTAAAGCAGATGCCAGACTGAGATTCATTGGAAGAATCCTAAGGAAATGCAATCCAAAAATAAAGGAAGTAGGTTACAGTACACTTGTTCGCCCACTGCTTGAATATTGCTCACCAGTGTGGGATCCATACCAGATAGGGTTGATAGAAGAGAGAGAGAAGATCCAACGGAGAGCAGTGCGCTTCGTTACAGGATCATTTAGTAATCGTGAAAGCATTACAGATATGATAGATAAACTCCAGTGGAAGACTGTGCAGGAGAGACACTCGGTAGAGGCTTTTGTCGAAGTTTCGAGAACATACCTTCACCGAGGAGTCAAGCAGTATATTGCTCCCTCCTACGTATATCTCGCGAAGAGACCCTGAGTATAAAATCAGAGAGATTAGAGCCCACACAGAGGCATACCGACAATACGAGACTGGAATAGAAGAGAGAACTGATAGAGGTACTCAAAGTACCCTCTGCCACACACCATCAGGTGGCTTGCCGAGTATGGATGTAGATGTAGATGATGCAGAACGTCACACTTGCAGCATCTACAACTGGAGTTGGTGGAATATCTCCGTGATTACCAAATGAACCTGTAACAGAATGCACCACTCTTCTTGGATCTTCATTATTTCCTCTATCAATCCTCTCTAGCGTGAATGCAGGACTAACAAACAGCATTCCAGTATTGGCCGAATAAGCATTTTTTAACCTACTTCCTTTGCTGATAGACATTTCCTGAGAATTCTTCCAAGGAGTCTCAGTCTGGATTCTGGATTACTCATGATAAATTTAATGTGGTAGTTCCAGTTCAAATCACACTGTACAAATCCTCCCAGATATTGCATAGGAGCAACTGCTTCCTGACAAAGCTTGATAGAAAGTTCTTGGGTCTTCCACCAGAAGCTGTTGTATAAATCCCACAACATTTCATAGAAGCAAGTACCAATATCTTCTGTTGGCCACTGCTGCAATAGCTCTACTCAACCAACATCATTGCAATTAATCTACCTGGAGAAGACTCGAAATTACTTCTGTGCTTGCAAATGATTCTCCATGCAGTGTAACTCCAGCCTGTTGAGTAGTTCTCATTCTAGTCACAAACCTGACTAAATCCCACATAAGAAGTTGTTTTTCATCTGTACCCATTGTCCAGTGGTGTCATACTGAAGTGGGAACTTTTTGAAAATTTAAAAGTACTTAATCTCCCCAGTTATATTAAGTCCGTGGCTAAACTGGGACTGCAGGAGGTCAATCATCAGTCAGTCAGTCTATCTATCTCTCTATCTCTCTCTCTCTCTCTCTCTCTCTCTCTCTCTCTCTCTCTGTGTGTGTGTGTGTGTGTGTGTGTGTGTGTGTGTGTGTGTGTGTAAGCTCAGCTTCATTCTTTAGCTTCTTGTTTATGTGAATAGCCACAGCTCTGTGCTTCCTCCCATGCCGAGTGGTTGTTTATGTGCACAACGAGACAGAAATACAAGGGTTGATACAGAAGTAAGGTTCCCAAAGAGCTTCAGCCACACAGGAAGGTGCTAGCTGAAATCCGTCAACACCGCTGTGCGCAGCTGTTCCTCCACTCTCGATTCCACCCGACCACATTTCGCTGTGCTGCTTGGTATTGGCTCTGCAGCCGTTCGCAATGGAGGTGCCCACTGTTGATCCCGACAAGTGAGAAATTCGTTCCACAATTCGGTTTCTGTATGTGAGAGGGACATGGCCGTGGACATTCATTGTCAATTGACACAAGTGTATGGCAACAAGTGTGTGTATGTTCCACACATCTGAAAATGTTGCAGGGAGTCTTAGTTGGAAGGAGATCCGTGATGATGTTCAGTTGGAAAGACCACATAGATAATATTGCGGGGAAGGCGAGCCAAAGGTTGCGTTTCATTGGCAGGACACTTAGAAGATGCGACAAGTCCACTAAAGAGACGGCTTACACTACACATGTTCGTCCTCTGTTAGAATATTGCTGAGCGGTGTGGGACCCTTACCAGGTGGGACTGACGGAGGACATCGAAAGGGTGCAAAAGAGGGCAGCTCGTTTTGTATTATCACGTAATAGGGGAGAGAGTGTGGCAGATATGATACGCGAGTTGGGATGGAAGTCATTACAGCAAAGACGTTTTTCGTCGCGGCGAGATCTACGCTCCTGGAAATTGAAATAAGAACACCGTGAATTCATTGTCCCAGGAAGGGGAAACTTTATTGACACATTCCTGGGGTCAGATACATCACATGATCACACTGACAGAACCACAGGCACATAGACACAGGCAACAGAGCATGCACAATGTCGGCACTAGTACAGTGTATATCCACCTTTCGCAGCAATGCAGGCTGCTATTCTCCCATGGAGACGATCGTAGAGATGCTGGATGTAGTCCTGTGGAACGGCTTGCCATGCCATTTCCACCTGGCACCTCAGTTGGACCAGCGTTCGTGCTGGACGTGCAGACCGCGTGAGACGACGCTTCATCCAGTCCCAAACATGCTCAATGGGGGACAGATCCGGAGATCTTGCTGGCCAGGGTAGTTGACTTACACCTTCTAGAGCACGTTGGGTGGCACGGGATACATGCGGACGTGCATTGTCCTGTTGGAACAGCAAGTTCCCTTGCCGGTCTAGGAATGGTAGAACGATGGGTTCGATGACGGTTTGGATGTACCGTGCACTATTCAGTGTCCCCTCGACGATCACCAGTGGTGTACGGCCAGTGTAGGAGATCGCTCCCCACACCATGATGCCGGGTGTTGGCCCTGTGTGCCTCGGTCGTATGCAGTCCTGATTGTGGCGCTCACCTGCACGGCGCCAAACACGCATACGACCATCATTGGCAGCAAGGCAGAAGCGACTCTCATCGCTGAAGACGACACGTCTCCATTCGTCCCTCCATTCACGCCTGTCGCGACACCACTGGAGGCGGGCTGCACGATGTTGGGGCGTGAGCGGAAGACGGCCTAACGGTGTGCGGGACCATAGCCCAGCTTCATGGAGACGGTTGCGAATGGTCCTCGCCGATACCCCAGGAGCAACAGTGTCCCTAATTTGCTGGGAAGTGGCGGTGCGGTCCCCTACGGCACTGCGTAGGATCCTACGGTCTTGGCGTGCATACGTGCGTCGCTGCGGTCCGGTCCCAGGTCGACGGGCACGTGCACCTTCCGCCGACCACTGGCGACAACATCGATGTACTGTGGAGACCTCACGCCCCACGTGTTGAGCAATTCGGCGGTACGTCCACCCGGCATCCCGCATGCCCACTATACGCCCTCGCTCAAAGTCCGTCAACTGCACATACGGTTCACGTCCACGCTGTCGCGGCATGCTACCAGTGTTAAAGACTGCGATGGAGCTCCGTATGCCACGGCAAACTGGCTGACACTGACGGCGGCGGTGCACAAATGCTGCGCAGCTAGCGCCATTCGACGGCCAACACCGCGGTTCCTGGTGTGTCCGCTGTGCCGTGCGTGTGATCATTGCTTGTACAGCCCTCTCGCAGTGTCCGGAGCAAGTATGGTGGGTCTGACACACCGTTGTCAATGTGTTCTTTTTTCCATTTCCAGGAGTGTATTTACGAAATTTCAGTCACCAACTTTCTCTTGCGAATGCGAAAATATTTTGTTGAGCCCAACCTACATATGTAGGAATGATCATCAAAATAAGAGAAATCAAAGCTCGAACATAAAGGTTTAGGTGTTCGTTTTTCCCGCGCGCTGATCGGAAGTGGAATGGTAGAGAGATAGTATGATTGTGGTTCGATGAACCCTCTGCCAAGCACTTAAATGTGAATTGCAGAGTAATCATGTAGATGTAGAAGTAGATGTAGATGAGCCTTCAGTTTTGGAAGTGGTTATCAGGGTGGTCGAACGCAAAGTGCTTCAAAACAGGAGGATCAAGGTCCGCGAACTTGTTGCTCGGATTCCTGCGAGTTCTCATGCTACAGTTGAAAGAGCTTTAGTGAAAAAAATCGGGATATCACAAGTGTTGCACTCGACGGATATCGCATGTGCTGACAACACAGTACGAGGAGAAATGGCTTCAATGCACTCGGCAGTTTCTTCAAAAGTGTCACGAAGATAAAGAATTATTGTTGGGCTCCACTGTTATGGGAGGTGAAATATGGGTGTTTTATTTCACTCCTGAAATGAAGAAAAATCCAAACAATGACGTCACTCAGGGTCACCAGTCGCAAAGAAGTTTAAGCAAACTCCTCCTGATGGCAGAATCACGGCCACTGTGTTTTGGGATCGTAAGAGCATACTGGTGATCAAGTTCATGGAAAAAGGGACAACAATCAGCTGAGACAGTTACCGTAAAACTCATGCGATCGATTCAGAACTGTCGGAGAGGCCAACTGACAGCTGCTTCACAATAACGCCTGACTACACGTCTCCTGCCAAACCCAGGAACTTTTGACGAACTTTGCTCGGACTGTCATGCCCCACTCACCGTACAGTCCGGACCTCACGCCTAGTGATTATCAGTTGTTCCCCAAGTTAAAGGAACACTTGGGTGGCCAACACTTCCAGAGCAACAATGAAGTCAAAGAGGAGGTGAAACACTTCCCCACTGGGTTGGCGGAGTCCTACGACATGGGGATAGAGAAGTTGATTCACCGTCTACAAAAATGCATAGAAAAAAGATAGTGATTAAGTAGAAAAATAGTACTATAATTAAGTTTCTTCTTTCCAATGAGCCAAATTTCTATGAGAATAAACAAGGTTGTATATCTGTAAAAATGAAGGGTACCTTAATTCCAGAGCAAGCCTTGTATGAGGGTTAGTTATAAAGTTTTAATCATTACAACATGTTGTTGTTGTTGTTGTTGTTGTTGTTGTGGTCTTCAGTCCTGAGACTGGTTTGATGCAGCTCTCCATGCTATTCTATGCTGTGCAAGATTCTTCATCTCCCAGTACCTACTGCAGCCTACATCCTTCTTAATCTGCTTAGTGTATTCATCTCTTGGTCTCCCTCTACAATTTTCACCCTCCACGCTGCCCTCCAATACTAAATTGGTGATCCCTTGATGTCTCAGAACATGTCCTACCAACCAATCCCTTCTTCTAGTCAAGTTGTGCCACAAACTCCTCTTCTCCCCAATTCTATTCAATACCTCCTCATTAGTTATGTGATCTACCCATCTAATCTTCAGCATTCTTCTGTAGCACCACATTTCAAAAGCTTCTATTCTCTTCTTGTCCAAACTATTTATCATCCACGTTTCACTTCCATAGATGGCTACACTACATACCAATACTTTCAGAAACGACTTCCTGACACTTAAATCTATACTCGATGTTAACAAATTTTTCTTCTTCAGAAACACTTTCCTTGCCATTGCCAGTCTAAATTTTATATCCTCTCTACTTCGACCATCATCAGTTACTTTGATCCCCAAATAGCAAAACTCATTTACTACATTAAGTGTCTCATTTCCTAATCTAATTCCCTCAGCATCACCCGACTTAATTCGACTACATTCCATTATCCTCATTTTGCTTTTGTTGATGTTCAACTTATACCCTCCTTTCAAGACACTGTCCATTCCGTTCGACTGCTCTTCCAAGTCCTTTGCTGTCTCTGACAGAATTACAATGTCATCGGCGAACCTCAAAGTTTTTATTTCTTCTCCATGGATTTTAATACCTAGTCCGAATTTTTCTTTTGTTTCCTTTACTGCTTGCTCAATACACAGATTGAATAACATCAGGGAGAGACTACAACCCTGTCTCACTCGCTTCCCAACCACTGCTTCCCTTTCGTGTCCCTCGACTCCTGTAACTGCCATCTGGTTTCTGTACAAATTGTAAATAGCCTTTCGCTCCCTGTATTTTACCCCTGCCACCTTCAGAATCTGAAAGAGTGTATTCCAGCCAACATTGTCAAAAGCTTTCTCTAAGTCTACAAATGCTAGAAATGTAGGTTTGCCTTTCCTTAATCTAGCTTCTAAGATAAGTCGTAGGGTCAGTATTGCCTCACGTGTCCCAACGTTTCTACAGAATTCAAACTGATCTTCCCCGAGGTCGGCTTCTACCAGTTTTTCCATTTGTCTGTAAAGAATTTGCATTAGTATTTTGCAGCTGTGACTTATTAAACTGATGGTTCAGTAATTTTCACACCTGTCAACACCTGCTTTCTTTGGGATTGGAATTATTATATTCTTCTTGATATCTGATGGTATTTCGCCTGTCTCATACATCTTGCTCACCAGATGGTAGAGTTTTGTCAGGACTGGCATTACAACATAACATGGTCTTTTTTTTTTGTCCAGTACTCACCATATTGATGAGATGTCGAGTCACTGTCAGCCAGAAGAAAAAGATTGCTATACATATAAGTTTCAGCCAAAATGCTTTCTTCTGAAGCAGACAACACACAGACACATTTACAGAAGCACAGCGCGCATACACTTGACTACTCTCTCTGGCCACTGAGGCCATACTGCAAAGCAACTGCACCTGATGGGAGAAGTGATCTAGGTGATGGGGGTGAGGAGGGGGGTGAGGCGACGAGGGGGAGGGGTAACAGGGTAGAGGTGGCATAGGATTTAGTGCTGCCTGTGGGAGGATATCAGGGCATGGTGGGGACAGAGATAGCAACCAGGTGCTGATGGGGGAATGGACTGGGGGGCGATGGGGAGAGGAGAGGAGTACGGAAAAAGATTAGTGGTGCATTTGTGAAATAGAAAACTGTGTAGTGATGGAGCGGGAGCAGGGAATGGGACAGGTGCATGAGGACAGGGACTAGTGAAGGCTGTGGTGTAGTGTTGCCTTTGTCTTGGGAAAATACCTTGAAAAATATAAAATAGAAAATCTGATTGGGTTTTGAATTTCGGTGGTTTCAGTTACGGATAAGGCGGACTTCGTATTATTGATTGAGATCGTGCTGTAATTTGACTGTGCATGGCAGACCGGGTCGGCAACACAACAAAAAGCGACTGTACGGAAATAGCATCAGAAACTAATTGAAATTTACCTTATAATCTTGTTAGATACGCAGTACTAATTACAATACAGTCTTCATGGCTGTCCTCCTAATTTCTCTTGTAGGACGACCCGTCTTTCACTTTTCTCCGTCTGTTGAAAACTTCTTCAAGTTTTCACTGTCATGATCAATTTACAAATTTGGCGTTAACCACCTCGAATCACTATTGAAACAACCTCGCATTGTAATATAATTTTAATTTCCACCCAAAAGCACATTCAACACAGCGCCGAAAAATACACGTCTTTCATATGAAGACGAGAGAGAGAGAGAGAGAGAGAGAGAGAGAGAGAGAGAGAGAGAGAGAGAGAGAGAGAGAGTGTCCTCAATTAGTTGATAAAACAAAAAACCTAATCAAAAGTAAAAAAGACGAACAAAATTATTTATAAAAATTGGTTGCTGGCGCAGCGCTCTTCTGCGTGCGCGATCGTTAATTATATCTTTGTATTGGCGGATGCGCGGTAGTCAGAGTACCATTACAGTGGCCAGGAGCATTACAGGAACATAGGATATATTGCAGGGACAGTTTCCACCTGCAAGATTCTGTAACGATGCTGTCGGTAGGAAGGATCCAGATGCCACAGACTGTTAAGCACACTGTATTGGCAACATGTTCAGCAACTGGGTGGTCCAGCTATCTCTCGGCTAAGGTCTGCCGGTGGCCTCTCGTGCAGATAGCTTGTCGGTTGTCATGCCCCCACAGAACACAGCACAATGGTTGCAGCTTAGCTTGTATATTATGTAACTGTTTCCACAGGTTGTCCTGACTTTACTGGGATATAGATGATGCTTGTGACCAGACTGGAGTTGGTGGTGGTGGTGTGGTGGAAGGATGTATGAGGCAGAATTTGCATCTAGGTATACTACAGGTATACAAGCCACAAGGCAAGGACCCAGGACCAGGGGTGGAGTAGGGATAGAAGAGGATATTGCACAGGTTCAGTGGGATGTGGAATACCACTGAGGGAGGGGCGGGTAGGACATTCCTCATTTCAGGGCACAACGAGAGGTACCGTATTTACTCGAATCTAAGCCGCACCTGAAAAATGAGACTCGAAATCAAGGAAAAAAAAATTTTCCCGAATCTAAGCCGCACCTGAAATTTGAGACTCGAAATTCAAGGGGAGAGAAAAGTTTTAGGCCGCACCTCCAAATCGAAACAAAGTTGGTCCATTGCAGTATGAGACACAATTTAGGGCGAATGAATGACGATACAGCTACAGGAGTTTAGTTCGAGTCGTAAGCTTAGCAGTTAAGCTATACCAGGTAGTCATTGCTATGCGTCGGGCACTCCGTCCGTATTTATACGGGTACCCTTCCTTTTTCACGTGCTTCGTCTGGTTTGAATTGATTGCTTATTTTTTTTTTATCTGATAAGCGCCGTTTTCTTTGTTATAGGTGTTTACGTCACTCTAAGCTGAAAATGCATTACTATACTGTCATGCATTGTTTGTCGCATTCTGATAATGCGTGTTTATGGCCTGTCGCCGCTTGCGGCATGGCTTGCTTTGGTGCGCGCTACCGCCCCTTATAAAAAAAAAAAAAAAAATAAAGATAAAAAAAATAAAAGAGAGAGAGAGAGAGAGAGAGAGAGAGAGAGAGGAATTGTCTTATTAGCGAAACAATGGCAAGAGACTGCTATTTGTTGTTACTTACACTGCTGCTTTCTTTGATAATGATCAGCAAGAACCAAATAATAGACTGCGTATGATAGAAGATGTTCTGAACGAGAATTTAGCGAAAATTTTTCTCCGTTTGAAAATCTTTGCAGGTGCCTCTTTAGTACATTAAGTTCTGCACAGAAATTAGTCATCTTAGATTTAAAAATCTAGTCAATTGCCGTGCTTCATTTCTGACTGTATCACTATTAGGCATTAGAATAATATGAATATAAACATGACATGATATGTATATTCTTCCGCATTTGCTGTTGTCTCACTCTAGTTTCATAGTTTATTAGGCAGACAGGATTTATATGAGATAGCAGCAAACACGAAACAATACATGGCAAAATGTTTATATTCGTATTATTCTTATGGTGAAGATAATACTGCATGTGATTCACAATTCATAAAAGTTCCTATTAGCAACCATCTCTTCTCACAGATAGGAAAAAATTCAGAATGTAGAGTTGGCCATACGGACAAGTAGAGTTGGCCATACGGACAAGTAGAGTTGGCCATATTTACAAACATCCCGAACAGTCTTGCCAGTCGGATTTGCATAGTACATTGAAATGCAGCTACATTCGAAGATGAACAACACGGAATTTGTATTTACTTCATTGGATAATGTATGAAAACGCAGTGGCCGAAACTTGGGGCGGAGAAAAAAGCTCGTCTTCCACCTTTTTTTAATTTATTTACTGACGCAGAGGATTTGGCGCCAGTATTTATCTTTGTGCCTACAAAGCATGCCTGTGTAGCGCTACATATATTCGACGGCAGAAGTTAGTTGTGGCGGCACCCACCAACATTTTTCAGAACTTCCGTTTGCTTTGCACTCGATTCTAAGCTGCAGGCGGTTTTTTGGACTACAAAAGCCGGAAAAAAAGTGCGGCTTAGATTCGAGTAAATACGGTAGTTGAAACCCCGGCAGAGAATGGGATTCAGTTGCTCCAGTCCTGGATGGTGACTCTGGAGTCACCCACCACCTCCCAGAGTTGCACTATCTGGCCACAAAGGAACACTTCCCTCACAACTCACAAGGGAAACCCCTCATTCCATCCACCTCAGATTTAGTGGTAAGAGGGTCCAGTGGATAGCCGTCAAAAACAGAACACAGATCAAGCATGAGGAGGAGGAGGAGTGTGTGTTTAATGTCCCGTCAACAACGAGGTCATTAGAGACGGAGCAAAAGCTCGGATTAGGGAAGGATGGGGAAGGAAATTGGCTGTAGCCTTTCAAAGGAACCATCCCAACATTTTCCTGAAACAATTTGGGGAAATCGTGGAAAACCCAAATCGGGATGGCCAGAGATGGGTTTGAACTGTCATCCTCCCGAATGCAAGTCCAGTGTGCTAACCACCTTGCTCGGTGATCAAGCATGAAAATAGTAAAAAAGTGTATTGGGCAGGAAAAAAAAAAGCAAAATAGAAACAGTGAACGGTCCATGAACAAGAAGTGCAGCAGTATAGAGCAGACGGTCAGATAAATGGTGTCATGGTTAAGATGTTGGACTGTTACAGGGGAGAGCAGTGTTCCAACCACACATACCAATTTTTTTTTCTTTTCTTTTTTTCCTTTCACTGTTGACTTTATTCAGATTTGTGTCTGTGACATGGTGTAACATCAGTTTGCAAGAGTGAGCTATACGGTTCAAATGCCGCTGAGTACCATGGGACTTAACTTCTGAGGCCATCAGTCCCCTAGAACATAGAACTACTTAAGCCTACTAACCTAAGGACAACACACACATCCATGCCCGAGGCAGGATTCAAACCTGTTACCACAGCGGTCACGCTGTTCCAGACTGTAGCACCTAGAACTGCTCAGCCACTCCGGCAGCTATAAGGAAGAGACCTATAATGAAAACTGATTGTGCACAACTGCTCTATTAGCAGACAAAAGGAAATGGCTTTCGAATGGAAACTGCAAATGTTTGATGACAAGATAGCAAGTCAATCGAATCCTTCACCAGAAAACACGTCCGATGTGTCATACGTGGCATTATAGTTGGAGTAGTGAATGATGGCAGTTGAGTTTAGTTTTGTTCTATGCACCTACATTATGCATTCTCAGACAGCCACTGAATATTCAGTATTTACTGAGTGCTCTGCTGTGAATTGCACAGCTACAGCAAACATTAAACGTGACCACATAGTGTTGTTTACTAAATTTCTATTTCACATATTGCGAACTGGCATAAAGTGCACTCCGCCATACACTTTAAGGTGGCTTGCAGCAGAGTATAGATCTAGACTGGCTACCAAGCAAGGTCACTCCACTCCCAGGTCACAGCAAGTGAGCGTGCCGCAGAGGACTCATCATCATCATCATCATCATCATCATCATCATGGACAGTTTCCAGCCACTGGCTGGGTCTGTCGGGAACACAAGCCTCTCCATCGTGTTCTGTCTTTCCACCATTCCCCCTCTTCCACCTTCATCCAGTTCTCTCCTCTTCTCGTCACACATTCCTTCACTCCCTTCACCCATCTATCTCTTGGTCTTCCCCTGGGCCTCTTCCCCTCCAGTTGCAGATCAAACATCCTCTTTGGAATTCTTCCCTCATCCATTCTCTTCATGTGTCCATACCACTGCAGTCTTGATTTTTCTATCCTGTCCTGTACTGGTTCCTCCTTTAGTCTTTCCCTCACATACACATTTCGCAATCTGTCTCGTCTTGTTACACTCAACCTGCTCCTCTGGAACTTCATTTCACTAGCTTGTATTCTACTTTTGTCGCTTTTGTGCATTACCCATGTCTCACTTCCGTATGCCAATATGGGGACAAAGTAGGTTCGGTATATAATTCCCTTGGATTTCTGTGGCACCTCCTTGCTCCAAATAAGCCCCCTAATGCATTTGAAGAACTGCCCTGCTTTTCTGCACCTTTCATTTATTTCCATTGCGTTTCCCCCCTTACTTTCAATCATGCTTCCCAGGTACTTGAAGTTCTCTACCACTTGTAGTTTTTCCCCTCCACAAGTTATATCCACATTTGGCCTATTCTTCTTCCTTGTTGTGATAATTATTTCACTTTTCTTTGCAGAGAAATGCATTCCATATTGTGCTGCCGTCGCCTCCCATACATCTAACTGCTCTTGCACCTCCTCCTCGCTATTTCCCCATAACATCAGGTCATCGGCAAAAAGCACTGCTTTCATTTTATGATCTCCAATTGCATCTGATACTTGCTGTAGGATTTCATCCATAACAATAATAAACAATAAATGCGAAAGTGCACTTCCCTGTCGCAGCCCATTTTCCAGCTTGAACCATGCAGTACGTTCCCTCCCCACTTTCACACAACTCTCACTTCCCTCATACATTTTTCTGACTTTTCGTGTTATCTCTTCCTCTATCCCTTTTGCGTTCAGCACATCCCAGAGCTTGTCCCTACAGATACTGTCATACGCCTTCTCAATATCTAAAAAGGCCATGATTAAGTCCTTCCCATACTCATAGTGCCTTTCCTGCAGTTGCCTTACCGCAAATATGAGGTCCGTTGTTGATCTTCCCGGTCTGAAACCATACTGCTCCTCTTGCAGTCTACTTTCAATACTGCTTCTTATTCTCTTCTCCAGGATCTTTTCATAGATTTTTCCACAGTGGCATAGCAGGGTGATTCCTCTGTAGTTCTCACATCTCCTTTTATCCCCTTTCTTGAAGATCGGGACTATAATTCCTTTCTTCCAATCCTCAGGAATTCTGTTCTCCTTCCACACCTCCCTCAGCACTCTGTATAGCCACTGGGTTCCTACTTCTCCTGCTGCTCGTATCATATCCACTGTTACTTCATCCCAACCTGGTGCCTTGCCCCCTTTCATCCTCTTTATGGCTTCTTCAACTTCATTCCAAGTTAGATCATCAATTTCCCCACTATTATAATCGTCTGCTGCCTTAGGCTCTCCGTCGCTGTTAGTTACCCGCTTGGCGGCATTCAACAGATCTTCAAAAGTACTCCTTCCAAATCTTTTTGAGCTCATGCATTTCCTCCACAACTCTTCCATTATTATCCATGATCCTCAGGCACTCGCTTCTGTCATTCCTCTTATTTCTTACCATGGTGTAAAGTACTTTTTTGTTCCCTTCACTGTCCTCTTCTAACATTCTTGTCCATTTTTCCATCCACTTCTTCTTCTCTGCCCTTACTATGGTCTGTGCCGCTTTCTTGCTTTCCTTATATTTTACCCTAGCTTCCTCTGTTCGGGTCTGGAACCATTCTTTGAAGGCTCTGTTCTTTCGAAGTACTGCCTCTTTACATGTGTTGTTCCACCATGGGGACCGCAGAGGACTATTTATCACAATATCTCTGTTACAGGCTGAACCAAATAAACCAGTCAAACAACTGTTACCAAACCAAATGTCACTGGATCCCCTCCCCATCACCCCCTGTACCTACTATGCCATTATAGCACGTTACAAGTTTGTAAAATCACCCTTTTCCTATTACTTTTTCTCTTTTAGCACAAATATTTATGTGCAACTACACAAGTTATCTATATGGATCAAAGACTCATTATGACTGTGAGAGAAGAGAGATTATCTCTGATTCACAATATAAAAACCCAGTGGATACAATGTAGAACATTACTTGTACTATGAACTTATTTTCTGATTTAGCAATTACAGAGAGGAATCCGATGGTAGTATCACAGTTGAACTGCAATTACCGGTATTGTTGTAAGCTGTCATTTTGAATACAGAACGTAATTTGATTAGTTATGATAACATTTTCTCTCAAACAAGAGGACGATGTATCCTGAAATGTGGCTACGAAAATCGTTCATGGAAAAGGTACACTTAATTGTTTGGTTATTTTAAAGTCTCCCTAGTCTGTGGCTCGGAACATTATTTGGTGTCTCGTAACTCGTGGGGGAACTTTTTATCCTGGGAAATCAGTAAAGCCTGCACCACGGTCGTTTATGCTCTATTTTTAGAGATTAATTTCTGGACTTTTCTCGAAATTAATACACAACTTGGACACTGATTCCCGTGCTGCAGAGCAGGTACGCCATTGCAGCCAAGATGGCTTCCCCACAGTGTTGAGAATTTTCAGAGTTGATGATCACAGGAATTCTGCAGAGCCACAGAAATTCTTTTGCAGGTGGTGACTTTGTCAACAAGAGGCAGTTAGGGTGTGGTTATGAACTGTAACTGCCTAATCATTTTGTGTTATAGGCTTGAGAATTCAGACAGGAGTTAAATTTATAACTGGGAGTGTGAGAGACATTTGTATTAAAATATTGCGGTAGCAACTTCTCTTGTGCAAAAGTTTCTGTTCATGCAACTAGATATTAGTCAGACATAATAATTCAACTTCAGTTTAAAGTGGAGAGCAGTTAAAACTTACAGAATGGAGCAATAGAGTTTTGAATGTTACCCAGCAGCAGATTTTGATTTGATAAGTGTGCACTTTCAGAAAGAGTGCCATTATTTCAGTTAACTTTTTTTTTAAATTTTGTAACGTCTGTTCTTTCATTTTCTGCTCACATTGAACCCAAGTCCACACAAACATCCTCAGACATGTGACTTACATTCAGGCAGTCGGAACAAGATGGATGTATCCCAAAGTTATCGTCTACTTACAGACTGGCCCTCCAAGCACACCATGTCAAGTCAGTACATTAAAGTAATATGTAATATGGTATTTCCATACCACAGACAGACAGTGACAATTTTCTCATATTAAACTTAGGAGCATTCTATATTTTACTTGGGAAAAATCTGTCAATAGCCAAGATTGCATAAATCAGCCTATCTTGTCTGTCATCTTCCGGTCTTCGAAAAGTTCTTGTTGTAAAATGTGTTCCACTGTAAGCTAGTACCTCATGCCATGTTGTCATTATGGTGGATAAAATACAGCACATTACAGACAGATCTGTCAAAAACAAAACCATTTACAGTCAAAAAGCCCCTTGGGCACATGGGCTGTTCGTATACATAATATTCTTATAGGCTTGTTAATTCTTAAAATGCACAATACACAGCAAAATGCACGTTTGTATACCTCTTTTATGTTTGTCTCACACATTACATACACTCCTGGAAATGGAAAAAAGAACACATTGACACCGGTGTGTCAGACCCACCATACTTGCTCCGGACACTGCGAGAGGGCTGTACAAGCAATGATCACACGCACGGCACAGCGGACACACCAGGAACCGCGGTGTTGGCCGTCGAATGGCACTAGCTGCGCAGCATTTGTGCACCGCCGCCGTCAGTGTCAGCCAGTTTGCCGTGGCATACGGAGCTCCATCGCAGTCTTTAACACTGGTAGCATGCCGCGACAGCGTGGACGTGAACCGTATGTGCAGTTGACGGACTTTGAGCGAGGGCGTATAGTGGGCATGCGGGAGGCCGGGTGGACGTACCGCCGAATTGCTCAACACGTGGGGCGTGAGGTCTCCACAGTACATCGATGTTGTCGCCAGTGGTCGGCGGAAGGTGCACGTGCCCGTCGACCTGGGACCGGATCGCAGCGACGCACGGATGCACGCCAAGACCGTAGGATCCTACGCAGTGCCGTAGGGGACCGCACCGCCACTTCCCAGCAAATTAGGGACACTGTTGCTCCTGGGGTATCGGCGAGGACCATTCGCAACCGTCTCCATGAAGCTGGGCTACGGTCCCGCACACCGTCAGGCCGTCTTCCGCTCACGCCCCAACATCGTGCAGCCCGCCTCCAGTGGTGTCGCGACAGGCGTGAATGGAGGGACGAATGGAGACGTGTCGTCTTCAGCGATGAGAGTCGCTCCTGCCTTGGTGCCAATGATGGTCGTATGCGTGTTTGGCGCCGTGCAGGTGAGCGCCACAATCAGGGCTGCATACGACCGAGGCACACAGGGCCAACACCCGGCATCATGGTGTGGGGAGCGATCTCCTACACTGGCCGTACACCACTGGTGATCGTCGAGGGGACACTGAATAGTGCACGGTACATCCAAACCGTCATCGAACCCATCGTTCTACCATTCCTAGACCGGCAAGGGAACTTGCTGTTCCAACAGGACAATGCACGTCCGCATGTATCCCGTGCCACCCAACGTGCTCTAGAAGGTGTAAGTCAACTACCCTGGCCAGCAAGATCTCCGGATCTGTCCCCCATTGAGCATGTTTGGGACTGGATGAAGCGTCGTCTCACGCGGTCTGCACGTCCTGCACGAACGCTGGTCCAACTGAGGCGCCAGGTGGAAATGGCATGGCAAGCCGTTCCACAGGGCTACATCCAGCATCTCTACGATCGTCTCCATGGGAGAATAGCAGCCTGCATTGCTGCGAAAGATGGATGTACACTGTACTAGTGCCGACATTGTGCATGCTCTGTTGCCTGTGTCTATGTGCCTGTGGTTCTGTCAGTGTGATCATGTGATGTATCTGACCCCAGGAATGTGTCAATAAAGTTTCCCCTTCCTGGGACAATGAATTCACGGTGTTCTTATTTCAATTTCGAGGAGTGTATGTTGTGGATCCATCTTAGGTGAAGTATACAATGCAACTCAACAACAGTTACATTTGTCAGAATCGGTTATCAACAATTAAGATTAATTTATGCAAACTTGCCAACAACATTTTTCCCCCAAGGCAAATAGTGATTATTTAAGTAGCTGGAGACTCTGATTTATCCCTAATCATTCATTTCATCTGACAGAAATGAGTAGTCAGGTTTGATTGGAGATACAGAGTGACAAGTTTCTGCATAGCAGATGCCTTCTAATTGTACAAGCATGCTGTGACTCCATGTCAAGATTACACAGTATCACTGTTGTGTGCCCACAGCACATGTTCAGGTAACATTCTAACTTCTGTCAATTGTATATGCTCAGTCTGGTCTTTTAAGCACTCAAGCACACAACTGAATCGCAAATTGTTGAAACCAAATAAGTCAAAAATTTCAATTTTCTCTTTTTTTTTTTTGCTGAACAGTACATTTAAAAGTATAGCCTATCATTTGGTGTTGACATGAAACACGTCATGCTCCTGAAAATGGTAGAAAAGGTGGTGCACTTTATGCTGTTTGTTGTTGAAACCAAATGAGTCACTGACTTATTTCAACAGATGCTGCTCATTCCAGTGCAGAACCTGTTTTCCTCCAATACTACACATTGTTGATGAAATTATCTATTTCGCTTCTTGTGGTGCTAACAGTCACTGTTAATGTTCATTGAGGGGCAGTTAGTCGTATTACTATAGCTCCAAAAAGGAAGAATAATAGTGCAGATTATGATATAATAAGGTAAAGACAGCTTGTAGCAAGGACTGCCTTATCAAAATTACAGAGAAGATTATGTTCCAGGGAAATCAGTTAGAAAATCTTGCAGATAAATATCAGTCTTTCTTGAAACAACTGTAGTAATGTAAGTAATATCAATATTACCAGCAATACCAATCTTATGTTATTAATATCCTTTCAGTTGTAGAATGAAATGTTACGATTCCATTAACGTAATTCGACGTAAGATTTCTTGATTTTCCTACCAAAGATGCCCAGGTCTTACACCTGCAGTGCCTTATTGAGGCAAAGGAAGCAAAGCAGAGGTGTCCTCAGAAATCTGAATCAGAATGTCGTGAAAACTGCAGGGAAGCAATGTCTCTTTACCATATAATGCTTGGAAGTGAAAGGAAACTGGTTTGCAAAAATGCTTTCCCGAATATACACGCAGTGACAAATTTGCGCGTGTTTCGAATCTGTATATTGATGGATTAGTAAGACATACTTTTCACTTAAGGAAATGACATGAGCCCATCATTACAGAATTAACGGACAGCAGTTCAATGGCCTACCCAACACACCAAGTACCTATTCCAAAATGAAGTTGGTAGATGTGTAGAAAGTCATTGATTATGTGCCTGCTGCAAAGAGGTCATTCTCTGAAGAAGTGTTTTCTTGGCCAGTGACTGACTAAAATTATACACTATGTGATCAAAAGTACCCAGACACCTGGCTGAAAATGACTTACAAGTTCGTGGCGCCATCCATTGGTAATACTGGAATTCGATGTGGTGTTGGCCCAACCTTAGCCTTGATGACAGCTTCCAATCTCGCAGGCATACGTTCAGTCAGGTGCTGGAAGGTATCTTGGGGAATGGCAGCCCATTCTTCACGGAGTGCCGCACTGAGGAGAGGTATCGATGTCGGTCGGTGAGGCCTGGCACGAAGTCGATGTTCCAAAACATCCCAGAGGTGTTCTATAGGATTCAAGTCAGGACTCTGTGCAGGGCAGTCCATTACAAGGATGTTGTTGCCATGAAACCACTCTGCCACAGGCCGTGCATTATGAACAGGTGCTCGATTGTGTTGAAAGGAGCAATCGCCATGGCCGAATTGCTCTTCGACAGTGGAAGCAAGAAAGTGCTTAAAACATCAGTGTAGGCCTGTGCTGTGATAGTGCCACGCAAAACAACAAGGGGTGCAAGCCCTCTCCATGAAAAACACGACCACACCATACCACCACCACCTCCGAATTTTACTGTTGGCACTACAAACACCAGCAGATGATGTTCACCGGGCATTTGCCATACCCACATCCTGTCATCGGATGGCACATTGTGTACCATGATTCATCACTCCGCACAACGTTTATCCACTGTTCACTCATCCTATGTTTACACTCCAGGCATCATTTATCATTTACAGGCATGATGTGTGGGTTATGAGCAGTTTTCTCACCTCCCACCTGTCATTGTAGTGGATCCTGATGCAGTTTGGAATTCCTGTGTAATGGTCTGGATAGCCTATTACACATTACGACCCTCTTCAACTGTCGGCAGTCTCTGTCAGTCAACAGATGGGGTCAGCCTGTGTGCTTTTACGCTGTACATGTCCCTTCGCGTTTCCACTCCACTATCACATCAGTAACAGTGGATCTAGGGATGTTTAGGAGTGTCGAAATCTAGCATACATACGTATGACAAAAGTGACATCCAATCACCTGACCACGTTCGAAGTCCGTGAGTTGCATGGAGCCCCACCATTCTGCTCTCTCATGATGTCTAATGACTACTGAGGTCACTGCTATGGAGTACCTGGCGGTAGGTGACAGCACAATGCACCTAATATGAAAAACATATGTTTTTGGGGGTGTCTGGATGCTTTCAATCACATAGTGCACCTTGCAGCATACCTCCCTCTGTGGGATTTTGGAATCAATCAGGAGTAGTGTACTTTCATTCAAGTCAATAACCAATTCTTCCTCAGAAGAACAACTGAAGATCGTAGTTATTCAAGTATTGCCTCCATTTGATTATTTCCTGACAAAACTCTCTAAGTCTTTCAAACTTCCAGTTAGCTATCTCCAAGTTAGCTCTGGACAGGCCTTCTCCAGTCTCCAATGTCACTGAGCATCTGGACCACTAACTGGATGCTACATGCGTCACGGTGTGAGAAGTGTTTGCCAGTACAGGGCAGTTAGTGACTGAGGAAACTCTGAGGCACAACAGTAGATGAGGACTTTCTGCATCCTTGTGCATTCTCTCTCATGTGACAGTATCACGGTTGCATTTTTCAGCAGGACAATGCCCATACACATACAGCACGTGTCTCTAAAAACTGTCTACATAATGTTGAGGTTTTCTAATGGCCAACAAGACCACCAGATTTGCCCCTGATAGAACAGTGTAGGAACAGCTCGGGCGACAAATTTGCCCCAGTGCCAGTATCTGGGGTACACGAGTTGTGAGCCAGTTCCCCCCCCCCCCCCCCCCCCCCCCCAAAAAAAAAGGTCACCATTACAGACCCAACACCTGCCGCTACTGCCCACCACAAGGTGTCATCTCATCCTTGCCATTAGCACCATATGACAATGGACTTACAAGGGGGTACCCAAAACACCGGAATAACACTGAAATGGGCAGAGCTTTTGTAGTACGCATTTCTGCCGCTAGACGTGCGTAGGGTAACTCACTGCCAGTTCAGTGCCGCCTGTGTTGTCGATCTGGCCTGTTCTGTTCATCTGCAGTGATTGTTTATCCTAGAGCTGTTTTATTCTTGTTTTGGAAGTTTAAGTGCACAATGTGCAGCTGTCAACTTTTGTTTTCTACTCGGTAAAAATGTTGCTGAAACTGCTTCAACACTGAAAACTGGTTACCAAGATGATGCTAAGGGAAAAACTCAAGTGTACGAGTGGTTTGCTCGATTTAAAAGTGGCGATATGACGACTGCTGACAAACCTCACATTCTGGACGTCCATAAACTGCCCAAATTGACAAAAACATTGAAAAAATTCGAGAGCATGTGCTCACAGACCATTGACAGGCAATTGGTCAATTGTCAAGGATTAGTGGGTTATCTTGGAGCACGGTTCAGTGAATTTTTATGTAAGGTTTGGAAACGAAAAGGGTTGCTGCCAAGTTTGTTCCTCGGGTTCTGACTATCAAAAGGAACATTGAGTTGAAATATGTTGTGCTTCGAAACAACAGCTTCAAACTGATCCAGATTTTTTTGTCAAAGATCAGTACTGGTGATGAGTCACGGTGCTACGGTTACAACCCAGAAACAAAGCGACAGTCAAGCCAATGGAAGACGTAATAATCACCCCATCCAAAAAAAAAAATGTCGTCAAGTCAAACCAAACATCAAAACAACGCTGATTTGCTTTCTTGTTGCCAAGGGTGTAGTTCATTCAGAGTTTGGTCCCCCAGGTCAAACCGTCAATCAAACCTTTTACTTGGAAGTTTAAGATTGTGCAACAGTGTTCATCAAAAACGATCCGATTTGTGGTATACAGGAGACTGGTTCTTCCACCACGACAACGCACCTGCACACACAGCCATTTCTGTTAGACAGTTTTTGGCTAAAAATGGCACAGTTCCGGTATCACACACACCTTACTCATCTGATCTGGCTCTGTGTGCATTTTTCTTATTTCCATGCATGAAAAGGGGCATGAAAGAACACTGATTTGAGAGCACTGAAGAAATCGAGGAAAAAATGCGGGGGGAGCTGTCAGCCATTTCTAAAGATGGAAGCACTGGTGGGACAAATGTATTACTTGTAATGGAGAGTATTTTGAAGGGGTAAGATTGCTTTGTAAACAGCTTGAAAATATATAGCCTTTTAAAAAATAATGCCACTTATTTTTGGTTACCCCTTTGGAGCAATGGCTTCATGACACCCTTTCCAACTGAATCAGTGAATGCATCCAGGCCACAGGTGGTGCAATGTTATACCAATAAGTGGGCTCTGAAATAACATACGACACCTTCTCAAACCCATGAAGTTTCCAGAATGAGATTTTCACTCTGCAGCGGAGTGTGTGCTGATATGAAACTTCCTGGCAGATTAAAACTGTGTGCCCGACCGAGACTCGAACTCGGGACCTTTGCCTTTCGCGGGCAAGTGCTCTACCATCTGAGCTACCGAAGCACGACTCACGCCCGGTCCTCACAGGTTTACTTCTGCCAGTATCTCGTCTCCTACCTTCCAAACTTTACAGAAGCTCTCCTGCGAACCTTGCAGAACTAGCACTCCTGAAAGAAAGGATACTGTGGAGACATGGCTTAGCCACAGCCTGGGGGATGTTTCCAGAATGAGATTTTCACTCTGCAGCAGAGTGTGCGCTGATATGAAACTTCCTGGCAGGAAGTGCTAGTGCTGCAAGGTTTGCAGGAGAGCTTCTGTAAAGTTTGGAAGGTAGGAGACGAGATACTGGCAGAAGTAAAGCTGTGAGGACCGGGCGTGAGTCGTGCTTCGGTAGCTCAGATGGTACAGCACTTACCCGCGAAAGGCAAAGGTCCTGAGTTTGAGTCTCGGTCGGGCACACAGTTTTAATCTGCCAGGAAGTTCCATGAAGTTTCATTCAATTTCCCCCTCACCTTCTGGTGGTTCACTTTTTTGTCAGGCAGTGTATTTTGTTGTGATGCTACATTCCTCATTGTCAGCTTGTTATACTGTTAACCTTACCAGGTGCTAGAAAAATCTTGCAAAATATGAGACGATGTCCAATATACGTGCCAGTAGCTACTACCTTTCTGAAATCAACATAGACTGCACCCTCTGTAATGAAAGCATGGACATTAAAGGCGGTAACAGACGCACAGATCTTAGTGTTTAGCATTTCCATCCATTGCAATTTTTCCAAGACTGTTCCTGTTTCTTACAAATTGTCCTGGTACACTTTAATCTGATGCCCCGAATCATTTGTTTTAGCTAAACACCTCACTTGAAAGGTTGCTTTCATCTATTGTACTGGAAAATATATCCATAATATTGTTATTATGCTTCATTCACACAAAACATTTAGCTGCATCAGACTGAGTTCATTAAACAGTACTGATTTTATAAGAAATTTCATGGTTGTATGTGCAATAAAATGTGTTCAGAGTTTGGTGTATTATGGTCTGTATGTGTTATTTCATATGTTACTGATAAACACGTAGATGCTTCCAACACACACAGAAACAGTTCTGACAAATGGTATTGTAATGTTTCCTGTGTTGGTGATGGTGAAACAGGAACAAAGCTAACAGCCAATTACTGCAATACAGTACTTTGCATTTGAAAAGAGCAGGGTGATAATGTGGAGTATACACACATTTGCAGTGCTTAATTTAGCACTGGACACTGTATCAACTGACTTATATGAAGTCAAACAAGCATTATGTTGCAGGAGAAAACAAATAATTGAGACTTAAAATTGGCGACTAACTATTACCACAAACAATTTGCAAACAAAATAGTGACATTTACACTGTGACAAAACAAAGTCTAAGGCTGGTGGATTGCACCACTGGTACAGTTGAAATGTTATTCAAGGCTGAAGTTTTCACTGTCTCAAACTAAAATGAAATAAACTGCATCATGGAAGAGCTAACCTATTGCCAAAGAATCAGAATTTATTTAACTATAAATTATTCCAACCATGTGGATTTCCAGATAGCTCCTTTACTTGATTACAGAGGCAAGTATATCATCATCATAGCTCATGTTTTGATTCTACTCCGTCAACTACAGTTCAAAACTTGTTAAACCTTCTCTTGATATCCAAGTTATTAACCTCCTATTTTGTTCAAATAAGTTAGCAATATATTTGTTGTGGTCCTCAATCTGGATACTGGTTTGATGTAGCTCTCCATGCCACTCTATCCTGTGCAAGCCTCTTCACCTCTGTTTAACTACTACAACTTACATCTTTCTGAATCTACTGACTGTATTCATGCCTTGATCTACCTCTACACTTTTTAGCCCCCCATACTTCCTCCCATTACCAAACTGATGATTCTTTGATGCCTCAAGATGTGTCCAATCAACCGATACCATATTTCAGTCAATTTGTGCTACGAATTTCTTGTTTCCCCAATTAATTCAGTACCTCCTCCTCATCGATCGGTCCATCTAATGTTCAATATTTTTCTACAGCATCACATTTCAAACGGTTCTATTCTCTTGACGCACCTGCTTCTATTCCACATTCACTTCCGTGAAAGGCAACACTCTAGACAAATTACCTTCAGAAAACACTTCCTAAACAATTCTATCATATATTAAAATGTTTCAGTTTTTCACAAACATTTTTCTTGCTAAATTGAGTCTTCACTTTATATCCTCTCCCTTTTGGACATCATCAGACATTTTTCTACCCAAATAGCAAAACTCGTCCACTGCTTTCAGTACCTCATTTTGTAATCTGACTCCTTGTTTTGGAGCAGACAAGCTAATTTTCACAGTAATTTTCCACTCACCTGTGTCTGTTGTTCCTCTTCTTCTTTCGAATGGGCCAGCTAAGGATCACGTTATTCAACTTTTCAGCCTGGAAAGGGAACTTGATGTTTGCCCAGTAATCTCGCATTCTCTGGCTGTGTTCCTCCTTTCCCTCCTTTGTCCACAGGGCACCAGTCCTTTTATGGGGGCAATCTGTCCTGAAATCTCTTTTCTTTTAGTATCCTTCTGAGAAGTGCTCGTTTCTAATGTCACTTTCCGTTACGTTCAGTCACGGGATGTCTTTCTTGACTCCTACCAGCCATGGTGTCACGGTCTTCCTGCTCTATCAGTAGTTGAGAAGTTGGTTAGTCAGTCTTGTTTGGTCCATCCTTGTGATATGTTGGTAGAAAGCAAGACGTCTCTTCCTGGCTAAATCTGTGATTTTCTCAGTATGTTTGTATAGCTCCTGGTTTGTCTTCTGCACTCACCATCTGTTTGTATGGGTCCCAGAATTTTTCTCAGGATCTGTCTGTTGTTCACTTTATTTGCAATCAATTTTGAAGCGTTTATGGTTTCATCTTCAAACACTTTGGTGCATTTACTAAAGTAAAATACACCATCAAATACTTCTCATTGCTGTACCACAACATTTTCCAGCGTCGTAAATATATTGTGAATATTAGGTTCATATGTATCATTTTAATGGCTGCCATGGGGCAACAACAAAAGATATTTGTGGGTACATTGTACTTCAATAACTGTACTATACAGAAAACTTGAGACAATCTTCAGTGCTATCAAAAGCAAGGGCACTGCCATTAAGAAGGCAATGGGGATGGCCCTGTTAAATGCACAGGAGAAGGAGAACCAGTTAGAGTACACTGAAGGCCTCTACAAGAGGACTTGTGAGATGAAGTGACTGAGGAAGAAATGGGTGTTGGTATGGAAGACATAGGGCATCCAGTCAAACTTTAATAGAGCAATCATATAGGGCAAAAGAAATTGATAACGTTTGTTTGGAATTTCTGAAATCATTGGAGAAAATGGCAACCAAGTGACTGTTCAAATTCATGTATAGAACCTACATATCTGGAGACATACAATCAGGTTTTCAGAAAAAAATATCATCCACACAATGCCAAAAATAGAGGGGAAAAAAACCAGATGAATGCAAGAACTATCACACAATCAGCTTAACAGCTCATGCATCCAAGTTGCAGACAAGAATAACACACAGAAGAATAGAATAGAAAATTGAGAATCTGTTAGATAACTATCAGCCTCACCTCTGGAAAAATAAGACGTGAGAAGCATTTGTGGCATTGCGACTGACAATGGAAGTGAGGCTTAAGAAAAATGAAGACACATTTGTAGGACTTGTGGAAAAAGTGTTCGACGATGTAAAATGGTGCAAAGTGTTTGAAATTCTGAGAAAGATAGGAGTAAGCTATAGGAAAAGAGGGATAACATACAATATGTACAAGAGCCAAGAGGATACAACAAGAATGCAAGACCAAGAACATAGGCTTCAGACTTAAAAGGGTGTAGGACAGGGAAGTAGTCTTTCGACCTTACGGTTCAACCTATACACTGAAGAAACGATGATGAAAATAAAATTAAAGTTCCAAATTGGGATTAAAATTCAAGGTGAAAGGATATTCCTAACTTCTGTTTGCTGCGGAATCCTTGAACATATTCACAGTTCAAATACAATAACTTTTCTTGAGACAGAGAATCAGTGATTTTAGAAAGCATCACACGAGTTAAACTCAGCTCGCCCTTTTCTCACACGATATACTGCGAACTATCGACGAAGGACAACAGGTAGATTCCGTATTTCTGGAAAGCATTTGACACGATGTCACGTCGCAGTCTGTTTACGAAGGTATGAGCATATGGAATAAGTTCACAGATATGTGAGTAGCTCAAAGACTTCTTAAATAATAGAACCCACTGTGTTGTTCTCAACAGTGAGTGTTCATCAGAGACAAGGGCACCGTTAGGAGTGCTCCAGGAAAATGTGACAGGATCCTGTTATTCTCTGTATACATAAATGATATGGCAGACAAGGTAGGCAGCGATCTGAAGTTGTTTGCTGATGATGCCGTGGTGTACAGTAAGCAGGAAGATACGAGGTGCATTCAAGTTCTAAGGCCTCCGAGTTTTTTTCTCTGGACTGGAAAGAGATAGAAACATGCGCATAGTTTCAAACTGAGGCCGCGTTCATTGTCAATACGTCCCAGAGATGGCAGCACCGTACGGCAGATGGAATTTTACTGCCAGTGGCGAGAATGAGAACTGTTTTAAATACTTAAAATGGCGATGTTTTCCTTACTTGAACAGCGTGCAATCATTCGTTTTCTGAATTTGCGTGGTGTGAAACCAATTGAAATTCGTCGACAGTTGAAGGAGACATGTGGTGACGGAGTTACGGATGTGTCGAAAGTGCGTTCGTGGGTGCGACAGTTTAATGAAGGCAGAACATCGTGTGACAACAAACCGAAACAACCTCGGGCTCGCACAAGCCGGTCTGACGACACGATCGAGAAAGTGGAGAGAATTGTTTTGGGGGATCGCCGAATGACTGTCGAACAGATCGCCTCCAGAGTTGGCATTTCTGTGGGTTCTGTGCACACAATCCTGCACGACGACCTGAAAATGCGAAAAGTGTCATCCAGGTGGGTGCCACGAATGCTGACGGACGACCACACAGCTGCCCGTGTGGCACGTTGCCGAGCAATGTTGACACGCAACGACAGCACGAATGGGACTTTCTTTTCGTCGGTTGTGACAATGGATGAGACGTGGATGCCATTTTTCAATCCAGAAGCAAAGCACCAGTCAGCTCAATGGAAGCACACAGATTCACTGCCAGTGCTGAAAAAATGATGGTGTCCGTCTTCTGGGACAGCGAGGGCATAATCCTTACCCATTGCGTTCCAAAGAGCACTACGGTAACAGGTGCATCCTACGAAAATGTTTTGAAGAACGAATTCCTTCCTGCACTGCAACAAAAACGTCCGGGAAGGGCTGCGCGTGTGCTGTTTCACCGAGACAACGCACGCGCACATCGAGCTAACGTTACGCAACAGTTTCTTCGTGATAACAACTTTGAAGTGATTCCTCGTGCTCCCTACTCACCTGACCTGGCTCCTAGTGACTTTTGGCTTTTTCCAACAATGAAAGACACTTTCCGTGGCTGCACATTCACTAGCCGTGCTGCTATTGCCTCAGCGATTTTCCAGTGGTCAAAACAGACTCCTAAAGAAGCCTTCGCCGCTGCCATGGAATCATGGCGTCAGCGTTGTGAAAAATGTGTACGTCTGCAGGGCGATTACGTTGAGAAGTAATGCCAGTTTCATCGATATCGGGTGAGTAGTTAATTAGAAAAAAATCGGAGGCCTTAGAACTTGAATGCACCTCGTAGAAGAAGACTTTGACAAAATTTTTAGTTGGTGTGATGAATGGTAGCTAGCTCTAAATGTGGAAAAGTTACGCTAAAGCGGATGAGTAGGAAGATCAAACCTGTACTGTTTAGATACAGTACTACTAAAGTGCACGTCATTTACGACGACGGCCGAGTTTAGGTTCGTTCTGCGCATCTGACATCACAGAACACAGTCAGCCAATGAACAGAGAGCGACGTTGCCAGAGCTCGACTGCAGTGCAGAGCACGGACGAGTGTCTTCAGTTTTAGAAACATTCAGTCATAAACTAAAGTAACTGAACAAAAGCAATGTATTGATAGTAGACTTTCTTTTATAGAAAGTTTGGAAAAAAACATTCTTTATACCAATTGCTTCATATTCTATTAATTAATTAAACCAAACAAGCAAGAAGCCTCCTAATTCAGGCGATACCAAGGAAAGGTGTTTGTATCATTCTCATGAACCACTTTTTCGCAATAAAGAACAGCGGTAATGGTTTATTTCCTATTGTACTTCGACGAAACGTGAGTAATTCATAGTCAAACCAACAGTGTTTGTCCGTATTTTGCGTGCTATTTTAGAGTCTTCCAGCTGTTTTGAAAAACGACGAGGTGCGTTAGTGTAATGGTTAAAGTGTTTGACTGCAAAGCGGAAGGTTCTGAGTTCAAACCTTGTTCAGTACTTTATATTTTCTTTATTTAAAAACAACATTGAAGTGTCTTACTTCATGAATTTTACTCGTTTGAATGTAATTTTTTTAAATTTCTAGTGCTTTGTCTCTTCATTATAATCATAATAAGTTTTCAGTTTTCCTAATTTTGCTCTCCAATATTTCTTTTCACAGGAATTAAAAACAATGAAAAGGCACACATACAATATTCATGTTGTCTGTTTTGTTTGTATATCTTCTCTTCCGCAGTCACTGTTTTACTATTCATATTGAGATATATCCTTTTGCGACAGTATTAAAAGTATTATTTAGAGCAGAATTTCGGCTCGTACGCTGCCGAGCTACTTGATTGTCTGACGCAATTCTTTGCTTCGCTGCTTTGGCAACATCATATTCAATGTTTTCGTCGACTGATCTATGTTTTGGCAAGTATTTGCTGTCCGTTGTGACAAACACAAATTGTTCGCGCACTGCGTCTCACTGACAATATATTTTAGTTTCTATGTTTTATTATGTCCACAATTCAGTCAGTGTACTTCACCAACTTTCTTTTAATGAGAACGTTTTAGAAAAAAGCGAAATGACTCTAGTAACAAATAAATAAACTCTGGTAATAAATAAATAAAAGTTTTATTACAGTTGCTAAAGATGGAATATTTCCCAGTTTATAAACACCGTTTATGTTATGAAGGGTTTTCATTTTAACTGGGGACATTGAATTCTCTTGAAAACGACACACAGAGCCAAAAGAAATCAAATGATAAGTGTGTCAAAGCAGTCGGAACACAATGTGTCTGAACAGGCGAGCAGTGCAGTGATGACAAAATCACGCACAGTGCGGAATGCGGGGAGCACGTCTCTGTAGCAGCGAAAGGGTTAATGCAGCCGTGGTGGCTTTACTTTACAAACTGCGCACTCCCCCCTAAACGTAAGTTTGCGAACTACTCTATACTATGGCGCTGTTTCTCATGGCATGTGCGTCGTTTGCAACTGGCAATGCAGCAATCTCCCACGTCTGGGCGGGCAAGCGCGAGCTGCCAACATAAAAGAATTCAACTATAGTGTCCTGCTTGACAGTGTAAAGTCATTTAAATATCTGAGCGTAACATTGCAAACTAATATGTGGTGGAATGTCCATGTCAGAACTGTGGTAGGGAAGGTGAATGGTCGACTTCGCTTTTAGGGGAGAATTTTAGAAAAGAGTGGTTCACCGGTAAAGGAGACATATAGGACATTGGTGTGATCCATTCTCGAGTACTACTCAAATGTTTGGGGTCCGTACCAGGTCAGATCGAAGGAAGATATCAAAGCAGTTCAGAGGCGGGCTGCTAGATTTGTTACCAGTAGGTTTGAACTACACATGACTGTTATGGAGATGCTTCAGGAAGTCAAATGGGAATCCCTGGCATCATTCTTTTTGAAGAACACTCTTGAGAAAATTCAGATAACTGGCAAACAATTCTACTGTCAACAACCAACATTGCGCATAAGTACCACAAAGATAACTTACGAGAAATTGGGGCTCGTACGGAGGAATATTGAAAGTCTTTTCCCCTTGCTCCACTCGGAGTGGAAAAGGAAAGGATATAACCAGTAGTCACACAGGATGCCCTCTGCCATGCACTATACTGTGGCTTGTGGAGTATCTATGTAGATGTAGCTCAATGATAACATTCACTAATGACATTGCTATACTCAGGGAAAGTAAATAAAAAATACAGGATCTGCTGAATGGAATGAACATCTAATGAGTACAAAATATGGAATGAGGGCAAACTGAGGAAAGACAAAAGTAATGAGAAGTAGCAGAAATGAAAACTGAGAGAAACTTAACTACTGCGTAGGCAGCAAAATAACCAATATCAGATGGAGCATGCCGGACATCAAAAGCAGACTAGTACAGGCAAAGAGGGCAGAAAATCTACTCGTATCAAACATATGCCTTAATTTGAGGAAAAAATTTCTGAGAATGTACAAAATAACATTGTATGGTAGTGAGTCACGGACTGCGGGAAAA
Organism: Schistocerca serialis cubense; assembly: GCF_023864345.2. Classification (NCBI taxonomy): domain Eukaryota; kingdom Metazoa; phylum Arthropoda; class Insecta; order Orthoptera; family Acrididae; genus Schistocerca; species Schistocerca serialis. Next base: position 119,058,896 of record NC_064648.1, read on the forward strand.
CTCGAACAGAATAGAACTGAAGCATCTGAGATGTGGTGCTACTGAAGAATGTTAGAAGGCAGGTAGACCATCAGGTCAAGGAATGAGGAGGTTCTGCACAGAGTCACTGAAGAAAGGAGCAGGTGGGAAACACTGACAGGAAGAAAGGACACGATGACAGGAGATGTGCTAAGACACCAGGGAATATCTTCCACGGTACTAAAAGCGATCTGTAGAGGGAAAAACCATAGGAAAAGATTGGATACATCCAACAAATCATTGATGACATAGGATAGAAGTTCTACTCCAAGATGAATAGGTTAGCACAGGAGAGGAATTCGTAGCAGCCGCATCGAACCAATTGGACAACTTTTGACTCAAAAAAAACTGTGCTCACGAGTCTAAAAATGAAGCCATACAAGGCTTCAAAAGTGGTTGCAAATAAAGGACAAAGAGAGCAAAGTGGAAATTTAGTATATAAACAGCCTGTGTGCTTCAAAGCAATATAATTTACATGTGAATTCCTGATTATCCAGCAACAAAATAACCTAATTTTCTCAGCATCACCTGACTTTTCGACTACATTCCATCACCTCGGTTTTACTTTTGTTGACAATCAGGGCATCTCATATTTTGGACAAGATGTGTGTATTTTAATTTTCAAGAAATTAGCAAAAGTGGCATGTGAAATGAAACATAATAAAACAAAATATATAAAAAAAAACAAGTGTAACAAAATTAACCATCAGAACCCCCGGTCAGGGGGAGACTTAGCGGATGGGGCAAGAAGGAAAACCCTTCCTTCTTTTCCAATCTGGTAAACCTCCCCTGATCTGGGGTTCTGTGCAACTTTTCCAAACTATCCGAATTTCCTAAGCTTCACCAGTCCTTTTCTTTCACCTCTCTTCCTTCCCTCTCAACCCTTCTGCCAGAAGAAAAAGAAGCCATACACTCTGAAAGCTTGCAAATTAAAATATCTTTATATGTGTGTTCTCCTGCGACCACTTTGTGAGCAGATTTTTTTTATCCATCCAATTACATAATATTTTCAAAAATTTATTATTTTGGTTGATATAAAAATGGTGATGATGATGAATCATCATCATCATCATCATCATCATCATCATCATCATCATCTTGGACAGTTTCTGGCCTCTGGCCAGGTCTGTTTGGAAGGTAAGCCTCTCCATCGTCTTCTGTCTTGCCACCATCTCTCCGTCTTCACCTTGGTCCAGTCTTCTCCTTTCTTCTGGACGCATTCCTCCACTCCTTTCAGCCATGTGTCTGTCTATCATCTTCTTGGTCTCTTTCCACCCAGTTCCATCTCGTGTATCCTCCTGGTATCCTCTTCTCCTCCATTTGTTTGACATGCACATGCCCATACCATCTCAGCCTTGATTTCTCTATCTGTGGTGTCACTGCCAGACACCACACTTGCTAGGTGGTAGCTTTAAATCGGCCGCGGTCCATTAGTACATGTCGGACCCGCGTGTCGCCACTGTCAGTGATCGCAGACCGAGCGCCACCACACGGCAGGTCTAGAGAGACTTACTAGCACTCATCCCAGTTGTACGGACGACGTAGCTAGTGATGCACACTGACGAAGCCTCGCTCATTTGCAGAGCAGATAGTTAGAATAGTCTTCAGCCAAGTCCATGGCTACGACCTAGCAAGGCGCCATTAGTAACATTGCATGTATCTACAGAGTCTCACTTGTATCGTCAAGAGCGAAGTACAACAATGATGGATTAAAGTTAAATATTCCAGCAGCTACGTACTTTTCTTTATAGCATTCATTACGTATCCTGTTTCAGACCTCACGCCCATCTGCGTGAGCTTAGCGCGTGCCTTTCGGCTACTTCTGAGTGGCGTGGCTGTCTTGTTACACCACAACAGTTGGCGACGAGGCTTAAAAGAGGATTTAGCGTTTGTATTAATTTACTTGTGTCATGGCTTCGCCACAATCTCCAGATGTACTGTCCGAATTTTATCGCTTGCAGAATCAGCAGACGCAGGCATTATTGGATGCCCTTGGACAGCTCGTTCAGGGTCAACGTGCAATGCAAAACGATGCGGCAGCCACCGCTTCACCGCTACCGCAGCCACAACATGCTGTTGCACCCCCGTTCCGGCCATTTGACCCGGCTATGGAAACCTGGACGGAGTTGTCACGCCAACTTGGATTCCATCTCGCCGCCTACAGAATTCAAGGTAATGAGCGGCAGCCTTTTTTATTGGCCTGTGTAGGTGTGTCCACCTACCGTGTGATAGTGAAATTGTTTCCCCGACGCGATGTAGAAACTCTGTCCTACGAAGAAATTTTGTCGGCATTAGATGCCTATTTCAAAGAAACAGTCAATGTCGTTGCAAAAAGGTATACGTTCTTTCGTACAGAACGTACGGCCGGTCAGACTAATCGGGAGTGGGTTGCAACATTGCAAGGCCTTACTCGGGATTGTGCTTTTGAATGTGACTGTGGACTCCCTTATTCAGATACTATGGTACGTGATGCAATTGCACAGAATGTTTCTGATGTTCGTATACGGGAGCAAATTTTGAAACTAGTCAATCTCTCCCTTCAACAAGTGATAGACATATTGGATAGGCAAGACACACTTGACTTTGCTCAGGACTCATTTGAAACTTCGCCAGCTGTGTGTCACATTAACCGGCCCGCCGGGCGCGCTGCCCGGAACGATAAACAGCCCTCGCGCTCGTCCGCGCAGCTGCTGCCTAGCTCTCCACGTGTGCCGCGAAAGCGAGCAAATGCAGTGAAATCATGCCCGTGGTGTGCGACTAGACATTCCCGTGAACATTGCCCGTCACGCCAAGCTATTTGCTTTTACTGTAATAAGAAAGGACATGTTCAAAGTGTTTGCCAGAAAAAGCTCCGATCGGCCAATCACAACCATTCCAGGCCCTTTGCTTCACGCCGGAATCGAACCATGGACGATCAGGCTCGTGAACCTTCGCCCATGGACATTCATGTAGTTAATTCCACTCCGCCCAGTGCCACTTTCTCTAACAGTGACTGTGTTCGTCCCACAAATAGTATGCGTCGACGTCGCCGGAAATTTCGTCCGGTCGCAAGTGCTCCTGTACCGGTATCAGTTCAAATTGCACGAGAAAGTCGCTCTTGTCGTCAGCAGGACAATAAACTTTTTGTAGACTTGGACTTTGAAGGCAAAGTGATACCATTCCAGCTCGATACCGGAGCTGCAGTTTCGTTGATCAATCACGACACGTACAAACAACTGGGCAAACCTCCGTTGCGTGCCGCAAATGTGCATCTCACTAGTTATTCAGGACAGCGGATCCCTGTGTTAGGACAGTGCACTCTTGTTGCAACATATAAGGGACAAACAAAACTTGTGTCATTTTACGTTCTTTGTTCTTCTACTGCAGTGAACTTGTTTGGTTTAGATTTATTTCAGTTGTTTAACTTGTCAATAGTCAATCAGGTCCTATCAGTGAATCAGACTGTGCCTTCCGCCAGTGTTTCTCGTCTATGTGAAGAATTTGCAGACATTTTTGCACCGGGCCTTGGTTGCGCTAAGAACTATGAAGCACATTTGGAACTGAAAGTAAACGCGCAACCGAAATTTTTCAGAGCGCGCAATGTTCCCCACGCATTGCGTGATGCGGTCGCAAGAACATTACACGATTTCGAATCACAAGGTGTAATTGAACGTGTGCAGGCTTCTCTCTGGGCCTCACCCTTAGTAATTTTGCCAAAACCTTCCGGAAAGACGGCAGACGAACATTTAGCAAATCTAAGAACATTATTTCAGGTATTGCGACAAAATGGTCTTCGCTTGCGGAAGGACAAGTGTGTGTTTTTTGCTCGTGACTTACCATATCTGGGACATGTAATCAATGCCCAAGGCATACATCCCAGTCCGGAGCACCTCCGTGCCATACAAGACTTGCCTTTGCCGCAGAATTTGAAGCAGCTACAGAGTGTGTTGGGAAAAATGAACTATTATCATAACTTTCTCCTGCATGCCTCTTCCATTTCAGCTCCGCTTCATCGCTTACGCCGTAAAGGTGTTCCGTTCGTCTGGACGACGGAATGCGAATGCGCCTTTCGCCAGTTGAAATCGGCGTTGCTTTCTAATACTTGCCTTCCGCCATTCGATCCCCAGAAACCCCTTTTGTTGATGGTAGATGCATCGGATTTTGGGATCGGTGCTGTGCTTGCGCACAAAGATGGATCGCATGATCGCCCTATTGCATTTGCGTCAAAATTGCTCTCATCTGCGCAAAGAAATTATTCACAGATCGAGAAAGAAGCTTTGGCTCTCGTATTTGGTGTTACTAAGTTCCATGATTTCTTGTATGGTCGTCATTTTACCATCATCACGGACCACTAACCTTTGACATCACTTTTTCGTCCGAACAAGCCTGTACCTCCACGTACAGTGCAGAAATTCATTCTCTGGTCTATTTTCCTCTCGCAGTACCGCTACGATATCTTGTATCGGTCCACTGCTAAGCACGGAAATGCCGATGCATTGTCCCGTTTGCCTGTTGCTGAGGATAGAGCATTCGATTCTTCCGAACTTGCTTGCCTGTTCATTGATTCGGAAACTGATGACGTGGTCGAATCGTTTCCGATTGATTTTCGTCGTGTAGCTACAGCCACAGCTGCTGACCCTGTTCTTGCTACCGTTTTGCATTTTGTTGTTACGCAATGGCCCGTGTCAAAGTCATGGATCGAGGATCCGCTGGTTCGCCGATTTTTTGCTCACAAGGAGAGACTTTTTGTACGACGTGGTGTTTTGTTGTTGCGTTCTGATAATGATCAGTCCAGAGTCGTGGTCCCATGTTCGTTAGTCCTCTGTCTTACGGCTTCTTCACCAAGGACATTGGGGTATAGTGCGAACGAAACAACTTGCTCGTCAGCACTGTACTTGGTTCGGAATCGATGCTGCGATTACGAATATGCGCTCTTCTTGCATGGCGTGTGCCGAACAACAATCCGCACCGCCGCGGAACTTCTTTGCATGGCCGCAAGCCACTTCCCCTTGGCAACGCTTGCACATCGATTTTGCTGGTCCGTTCTGGAATGCTCGATGGTTGGTTGTGGTCGATTCTTTCAGTAATTTTCCTTTTGTTGTCCGGATGTCTTCCACGACGTCTTCTGCCACCATCCAAGCCTTATCCGCTATTTTTTGCATTGAATGTCTTCCACAGACTATTGTTTCCGACAATGGCCCACAATTCATGTCCGCAGAATTTCAGTCATTCAGCAAGGCCAATGGTATTCAACATCTGACATCCGCGCTGTTTTCGCCTCAGTCAAACGGTGCCGCTGAACGATTGGTCCGGACTTTCAAGTCACAGATGTCGAAGTTGAAAGAGTCGCATTCTCGGGAGGACGCGTTGTTGCTCTTTTTGTCTTCGTATCACTCTCAGCCCCGAGATGGTCGCTCGCCGGCTGAGTTGCTCCACGGTCGTCCTCATCGAACCTTGATGTCTTTGCTGCCACCGCCGCATCAGGTTCCTGTGCAGCGGCAGACTCCTGGTTTTGCTCCAGGCGACGTTGTATTCTATCGCAACTATCGCGGTTCACGGAGTTGGCTCGCAGGGCGCATTCTTCGCTGCCTCTGCCGCGCGATGTATTTGGTTTTGGGGGCCTCTGGTGAGGTGCGTCGGCATCTCAATCAGCTGCGCCTCTGTCGTCGCCCGGGTTCTGCCGCTCCCCGTCTGCTTTCAGCGACGGTGCCGTCCAGTCAGCGCCCTGGGGACCCATCTACTGGTTCGCCTCATCCCCTGGTGTTACCGACGCTGCCTTCCATTTTGCCTCATGGCGAAACGCCGCCACCGCCGCCTGTTCTCCCGCCGGCGCCGCCCGCAGTGGACGCATCGCTGCAGCCGCCAAGCGCCTCCCTGGGTCACGCGTCGCCGATCGCTTCCCATGACCAGCAGTCCTCCGCCATGGAACTATTGCCCGCTTCGGACCACATGGCGTCTTCGCGCGTCGGGTACCCCGACGCGATGGAGGTTGACCCTTCGGCCCCTCCTGTATCTCTAAGAGCGCATACACCGCATGTTGACGTGCACCCTGGACTAGGTTTTCAGGCGTTTCCTAGCTCCCCTCGGACCGAATGGCCGGGTGTGGGTCGCACAGCCTCGCCTGTTGTTAGGCTCCCCACCTCATCGCATACGTCAACATCGGGTCCTCCCCACGGCGGGCGGAAGCCTTATAACATGACTGTTCGCTGATTTGCGGGGGAGGAATGTGGTGTCACCGCCAGCCACCACACTTGCTAGGTGGTAGCTTTAAATCGGCCGCGGTCCATTAGTACATGTCGGACCCGCGTGTCGCCACTGTCAGTGATAGCAGACCGAGCGCCACCACACGGTAGGTCTAGAGAAACTGACTAGCACTCGTCCCAGTTGTACGGACGACGTAGCTAGCGATGCACACTGACGAAGCCTCGCTCATTTGCAGAGCAGATAGTTAGAATAGCCTTCAGCTAAGTCCATGGCTACGACCTAGCAAGGCGCCATTAGTAACATTGCATGTATCTACAGAGTCTCACTTGTATCGTCAAGAGCGCTGTACAACAATGATGGATTAAAGTTAAATATTCCAGCAGCTACGTACTTTTCTTTATAGCATTCATTACGTATCCTGTTTCAGACCTCACGCTAATCTGCGTGAGCTTAGCGCGTGCCTTTCGGCTACTTCCGAGTGGCGTGGCTGTCTTGTTACGCCACAACACTATCTCCTACTGTAATGGTTCCACCTTCATTAACTCTCTGATCCTCTCATTTCTTAAGCTGTCTATCTTTGTCACTCCAATACTCTTCCTCAAGAATTCCATCTCACTAGCTTGTACTTTGCTTTTCTCTTTTCCTTTCATAACCCAGGTTTTGGATACATACATCAGGATCAGGATGTAGTATGACCAGTATATAACATTTTTACTGATCCTTCCTCCATATCAGGCTTCTGACACTCTTCTGAAATGCTTCTGGTTTTCTCCCCCACTTGTTTATTTCTCTGTCATTTTTTCCATCTTCTTATATCAGGTTTCCTAGGTACTTGAAACTCTCCACTCTCCTCAATCGTTCCCGACCAATTGTTATTCCAGCTGTTCCTCTCTCCTTCATTCTTGTTGTGATAATCGTGTCACTCTTACTTGTACTAAATTTCATCCCATATTCTTGTACTGTTTGTTCCCATACATCCAACTGCTCTTGTACTTCCTCCTCCTTATTCCCCCAAATCACCAGATCATCTGCAAACACCATAGCTTTCATCTTCCTTTCACCAATTACTTGTGCTACTGTACTCATTATATCATCCATCACTAAAATGAAGAATAATGGTGAAAGTGCACTTCCCTGCCTCAAGCCATTCTTCTGTTCAATCCGAGCTGATCCCCCCACCCCTCCCCACTTTCACACAGCTCACACTTCCATGGTACATTTCCCTTATCCTCCAAATAATCTGTGTTGCTACTCCTCTGCTCTCCAGGGGTTTCCACATTTTGCTTCTACGTACACTATCATATGCTTTTCAGATGTGCAGGAAGGTTGATACAAAATCAAAGATCAGAAATTCATGTACGAAAGCCTGTGCAAACAGAAAAATTGTAACATTCCCATTGGGCACGTGTAATTTTTTTTTTCCTTCCCAAAGCAAGTGGAAAGTATTTTCCAAAGTTTGTACCATTGATAGTTGCACCTAGCATCCATGGATCATATCTGGAAACATTGCCCAAATTATTCAAAATGGCTGTCAACAATCTGTTTGGACATGCGGTTCTAGTCACATGCCTAACAATCTAAGCTAATTTTTCTGTGCTGAAGCTGTGAAATGGTGCCTTCTGGCTCGAGAACTTCTGTGCTGTAACTTCACCACCAAGTGAGTCTACGTGAACAATCAGTTCTCATCTAATTACGTTTGTTTCTGAAATATGAGGTGTAGCGTTTTGCAAGTTTCATTTTGTTAGGCACGCAGCAAGGCTGTTCTTACTTCGAAATATTGGTTAAATCTGGTGGCCGTGTATCTCAGACATGAGAAAGTAAGCTGGCACAACTGGAGAAAGAAGCTAGCAGGTGAAGAAGAAAAACATTGTAAAGTGAAGCAGTCAGTGAGCGGCAGAGAGTATCGCCAAAAGGAGAAAATTAGAGCAATACTGGCAGGAAAAGAAGAGCAACGCAAAAGGGCTGCAGCAAGTAAACACTGTCAGACAGAGCAAGAAAAACTTAAAAAGGAGAAACAAGAAATCAGTGTTCAATAAAATTTCTCCTGAAGCATTGGGAAAAGCAATCTGCAGAGCTCGGAAAGCACTGATGAAGTCACAATAAACAAGCAGCAATGCTACAGCAAATTTACTGCAAACTGGCCAACAGAAAAAGACATTGGTGAAAAGTTATTCAAAGGGAGGTCCGATAAACACTGAACAAAGTGAGTATTTGTGATGTGATTAAGGCTATTTGTGTCTGCGATATTAGCTACTATCAATTTATTAGCAATTATCAAGTCTGAGTCTAATCGGACCTACAAGATATGGCCATTGCTACGCCATCTGTACATGATGTGACAGACAAGACTAATTTTGTAAAACTAAGAATGCCATCTTTGTGTCGCCACATGAGAAGGATGAATGTGTTCTGACTGATGACACCTACATAGTGTCCGTTTTACCTGACCAACAACTGGCAGAAGGGGTGAATTTATTTGCTGTAGGGATTTCTGGTTACAATATGCATTAAGCAGTTTGTTTATTTATATGGTTGCTTTGTTTGATATTTAATGTCTGTTTATGAATGTAGCTTTAAGTATACTGTTGCCTTGTTTGATACTTAATGCATGTTTATGAATGTAGCCTTATATAGTAATTGTGGACCTCACTCTGACAACTTTCTGGGAAGTGTAGCTATCATTATGGGGTAGTCTGATAAATTCATAGATTAAATAAGCTTTTACCTTTGTTTTATAGTGCTTTTTTTAGTATATCTCAATCGGTTTTTAAGCTCTATGGCAATTAAATTTTGTAAGGACAAAGTGTCACATGCCAAACAGTCACATAATTATTCCTTTTGCTGCTGTGGGCACGAATACACATCCTGTTATGCTGTTCCCCAGGTGTTGTGGACATGTATACGCATGCTGCTTGGATATTCCTACTCACTATGGACATTTAAATGTGTCCAGAGTCGCCAACTTCTCACTGCTACAGAGGAGTTACTTCCATATCTCGGTAAATTAAAAAGGATCGAGTATTTATCATACAATACACGTGCTTCATTGTATGCTATTACATGAAAAAAAAAACCTCATTTCAATACTTTAATCGTTTATGAGACATGACAATCTTTATGACCACACAATTTGACTTTCCTTTGGATATACGACCCGATAACTTGAGAATGAAATGAGATATTCTTCTGCTCTCAATTTTAAATAAAATGTCATTCACTGCAATGTATGAACTAAAATCAACCATATGCAAAGTTTACACAGTGTGTTTTTATCTTGTGAACTCTTTAAACTTCCATGCACTGTTTTAATTTGATGCAGCACAGTAAGAATGACAGATAATGAAAAGAAATGCAGTTCTTTATCAAGTTAAGATATCAGACTGTAAGATGTGCAAAAATCAAATTTTTCATCTGATAGTTTACGAGAAATCGGATGTTGAATATTTCACATTGGTCAAAATGTCATCTTTCAGCACAGGCAATGATTTACCTAATTTGATGCGGGGCAGTAAATAGGATGAGTAACAGAAAGAAACTCAGTCTTTATCATGTGAAGACATCAGACTGCAAGATGTGCAAAAATCATATTTTTTCCATCTGATAGTTTTCGAAAAATTAGAGGATAAGTATTTCATATCAGCTGGAGCACTGTCTCCCAGCACAGGTGCCACCATTTGGTGAGCAGTACAGGCATAACGAAAGCTACCTCAGTATGGAATGCGGAGAGCTCATCAGTAGCAGCAAAAGGGTTAAGGCACACTAGCATCTATAATAATATATGGGGTGGTTAGAAACTGAAAAGCTGATAAGGGTGCTACAGGGTAGATTGTGCTGAGAAAAAATTGTTAAGAGAAAAATGCAGTAAGATGTGCCGGTTCCGAGTTATTTAACACTGAAGTTAGCCAGTCAGCCCATGTGTGTGCCAACTCGAGTGACCTACCGGAGAAGGTGTCAACAAACACATTCAGTTTCCTAAAACCGGACAAGAAAGCAATACAAAAATTTGACATTGGACGTGGATCAAACCCCAGCTAAATGCTAAGCAGTCTCGTGTGCTATCATCTTTGTAACGAGAACAACTGACACCAATTGTATGTGGTGGGTCTCTCGAATTTGTGAACACAGTGGCCTGGTCCGCTAACTTTGGCGCTAATTAACTCAAAAATGGCAGAATGCACCAAATTTTTTTAAACAATTATTTCACAGAACAAACTACCCTGAGCATCCTTAAAAGCTTTTCAGGCTGTTTCTGACCACCCTATATAACAAGTAGCAGGAATACAGAAATGAAGTTTATTACTACGTAGTCATAATGAAAGGTTATTGTACATTAAATTTGAAACAAAACATCAGAAGATTTTCTCAAAGTACAAAAATGATTGTTTTTCATGTCTTTTCTCTGTCATATACCTAGCAAATGTAAACTAATTTGTTTTGTTACCATAAAGAAAAATCTACCATGTCATTAGTGGTTATTATGACTGTGTTAGTTTCTACAATTATTTGTAAATTAAAAGGTACATCACAATTATTAACAATAGGGAGCAATCTAACTTTTAAATGTCACATGCCTTAAAAACAAGTGAAATGCCCCATTCATCTTACAGTTCTTCATTCAAGGTGTCTGTATGGCTGAAAATTGAATCACATCCAGATTTTTACTCACTTGTCCTGCATGTGGCTTCTTTTCTGTGCAATACTTTTAAAAGTGTCCCGATTTTGCTTTGTAAGTTATACAGTAACCCTATTAACGAGCAAATGCAAATGCCAGGTGTAACAAGCTGTAACAGCGCAGGTCACCGGTGGCTCCGTGGCAATCGCACCTCTAGGTCGCACACGTTCGGGACCGTACGCCGAGTCCCGAGTGAGCTGCAAAGAAAGGGCCGAGGAAAAATACAAAACAATTTTCTCGGAATCGTTTATTTGTTTCCAGTATATTTAATAAATGAGTACACAGTGCCTCGGGGCGAAGGGGAATTACCATCTCGACCGAGTCGAGGAAGCGACAGGGAGAACAAAGCGGGGATTATTCTTTGGCACAGACACGGAGAGAGCGAGAGCCTGGCGGGCGCCCACCTGCGCCAGGTCTTTTGTGGCCCTCGGGCCCTACTTTGGGTGCCCACAGCCGAGCTGTGGCTCACTCTGGAGATCGCAGCGCTCGCTCCCGCGCCTCCTTGAGAAAGCCACAGAAAAGAAAATTAGAAACAGGCTACAAAAGCAGCTGCCGTAGCGTCATTCAATAAGCAGAGAGACTTATGCATTTGTGTTTTCACACAATCTTCACACTGGATCTAATCTCCTGGAAAAGTTGAACACCTATCCTATATCTGCTACAATAGCGGCATTTAAAAAAAATTAAATTGTCGGTCTCGAAGGGTGAGCCGAGTTTCCACATTTATTTTAAATTCTTCACTGCCGAGAAACCTGATGCCCCTATTTCCTTAAAAGCAATCCAGATGAAAAGTGAGCCAGATGAAAAGAAATCTGGTGGCACAGTGTACTTGAACTTCAGTCAAACTTCTACCTAGTGAATTTGGACACGTATTTTCCTGGATTAACACCATACTATATGTGAAATGTACTTGCAGTTACGAATATGGACAACCTTCAGCTATATAATGGAATGACGATACTGAAAATTTGAGCCAGACTGGGAATCGAACCCACGATTTCCCACCATTCGTGAGCAATCATCTTAAACACTTCAGCTATCTGAGCATTGATTCAAGGCCAGACCCAAAGTTCCATACACCTTTGTCCACGCGTTTCGACTTGCACTCATACACACACTGCAATATCTTATCTAGCCACTATTACCAAGGAGGCAACTTTCAATTAAAATGCATCCCCTGCACGAGAATGTACATAATGAATGAAGTAAGTGCAGGTTGTAGGCAGATGTGCAACAACAGGCGGAAGTTTGGGTTTGGCCGTGAAACGAGCTCAGACGGCCAAAGTAGTTAAAGTGACTGCTCAAGACAACTGGAAAATACAAGTTCCAGTCATGAACCGGAAAAATTTTCAATGTTTACCAAAGAAAAATCACCAAACAACTGTATGTTCTCAGAAGTAGTTGTTTTATTTACACGACTAGCTTCAGCATCTCATTAATGCCATCTTCAGGCCCCTATGCACATCACGTATAGAGAATCAGGTACATCGATGCATATGTAACTGGAGCCGTCAACACCTAGGTTCTGTGAATTTTCTGTGCAGTGTGTACTTCGAAGACTTGTTGTCAAGATGCGAAAACTGCTCATGTAAATAAAATAACAATTTCTCAGAACGTACAGCTGTTTGGTGATTTTTCTTAAGCAAATATATGTCCAGTCCCTGTCCAATATTCACGATGGATCAACAGAGAATTTTCAGTGCCATCATTCTGTTATATAGGTGAAGGTTGTCCATATTCTTAACTGTGAATACATTTCATGGATTTCATAATGGCTATAGTCGTCACAGTGTCTCTTCCTTCGGACATACATGCACTGCAATAATGTAACACCTCCACTTGTTCCACACTTGTACTTCACTGCTACAGGGGAGAAACTGTCATCAGAGGGGTTCCTGCCTTTTCACTCACAACGATCTACACATAGGTGACAAATGTCATGAGATTCCTTCAAATATAGTGTCAGACATCCTTCTGCCTAGCATAGTGCAGAAACTTGATGTAGCATGGACTCCACAAATCGTTAGCAGTGCCCTATACAAATATTGAACCACTCTACTTCAGCCATCCATAATTGTGAAAAGGTTGCCAGCGTAGATTCTGTACACGAACTGACCTCTCAATTATGTCCCGTAAAAGTTTTATAGGATTCATGTTGGGTATTTTGGGTGGCTAAACCATTCTCTTGAACTGTCCACAATGTTCTTCGAACCGATCGTAAAAACTTGAGGCCTGATAACATGTGTGGTAACATGAACTCAATGATCAGTTCAGTTGGACTAGAGGACCCAGCCCATTCCACGTAAACACAGCCCACATCATTATGGAGCAACCATCAGTTTGCACAGTGCCTTGTTGACAAGTTGGGTCCACGGCTTTGTGAGGTCTGTGCCCTGTGCCACACTCAAATCTTGCTCTTATCAACTAACCAGGCCACGGTTTTCCAGTCATCTAGTGTCCAACCAATGTGGTCACGAGCCCAGGAGAGGAGCTGCAGGCGATATCGTGCTGTTAGCAAAGACATTTGCATTGGTTCTCTACTGCTACAGCCCATTAATGTCAAATTTCATTGCACTGTCCTAGCAGATACATCATTAGTTGTAGGTCCCACATTGATTTCTGTGATTATTTCATGCAGTGTTGCTTGTCTGTTAGCACTGACAACTCTACGCAAACGCCGCTGCTCTCGGTCGTTAAGTGAAGGCCATCGGCCACTGTATTATCCACCGTGAGAGGAAATAACTGAAATTTTGTATTCTCAGCACACTCTTTGCACTGTGAATTGCGGAATATTGAATTCCCCAATGATTTCTGAAATGGAATGTCCCATGTTTCTACCTCAAACTACTATTCCGCATTCAAAATTCCCATCATGCAGCTCTAATCACATGAATACTAATGACAGTTTTGCCAAGGCACCGCCCTTTTATACCTTAGCAACATGACACTACTACTATGGAAATCGCTATCCCATGACTTTCGTCACCTCCGTCTATTTCAATTTTCTTTGTGTCTAAGAGAGATTTAGAAAGTAAACTGTCCTGGCAATGAAACTAAACAAATGAAGAACTGATGTGTGACATTTTAATTCACAAATACCATTAACATAACTTTGCCAAACAGTAATTTGTTCTTCAACTTTCTTTCTTTCATTGTATTTGTGATTTTTCAGTCGATTGTCTTGCGAGTTTTTGACCATTGACCCAAGCCTTTTCACATTGAAAATCCATTTCCTTCATTGACAAAATGTTATGCACTCAGCACACAAATAAAAAGTTACTGTCAAATGCTTTGTTAGCTCTCTCAAGATGGATCTTGTTAGTTGTATGACAGTTTCATCTTTTGTCATTAATGTGGAATTAACCTGCATGAACAGCTGACATACCTTTTTCAATAATTTCTCCAGTCATCAACTATAACAGTAAGTTTATTAAAAAAAATGCAGGCAAAAAAGCAAAACCATGAATGGTCAACCATCCTGCTGAAAAACAAGCACAATGTTCACTTGCTTTCAAAGTAACCAGACCACTTGCTAACATTCACGAAAGTCATTCTTCAGTCGTTGCTTCTTCTGTTCATCATTTTTAATCTCACCACGATTTTAGTTTTCACCACCACTACTTTCTTTTTTTAAACATTTAGTTTCCAGAATGTATATTATATGCAATTTGTCCTTCTTACATCCAGTTTATTCCCTGATCATTTTCAATTTCAAGGACACAATCCGATTCGTTTTCTTAAACGAGTCCCTTCCAGTCCTACCTTTTTAATGGTTCTACAATTTCCTCATCTATTTTATTTCATTTCACTATTACTTAATTTTCAACCACATCTGCTCATTACTAGTCATAATTTGTTCCTTATCTCTCATCCAGTAATTCCAGTTTGTCTGTCTTGTAGCTCAGTCCAAGAATTTGAGCATTTCACTGCCATATTAGAATGCTCAACTGTTGCCATTTTATGCTTATGCTTTGTTTTAAATGCTCGCACGAAATTTCAAGACAGTCACAATGAATTATTTCTCCAAGAAAATTGGGCTACCTTGCCTTAATTTGAACTATATATTAATTAAAAAATATGGTATTTTTTGCTTTAACAATTATAATTTTTCTGGAAACATTATCAAACTTAGATTATAAGCTGTCTCTCCTTAGAGTATGGAGTTTTCTGCTTTTGTTAGATTTTTCTCTCTTTACTTATTGAATAACCCTTTAAGCAGCCGCTGAGCCTAATTTCTTGCTAGCTGCAAGCACAAGCGACTTAGCACAGGGCATATTTTGTTACAGGAAATGAACAGTCATTTTCACCACATATTGAATGATAATGCAGCAATCAAGTTTCATTTCCAGGCATCTGTCTATTGTGGCAATTACTGACTACAAGCTCCCATTCCAAAAATACTATTCAAGGGTGAACACTTTGGTTCCCCAGGCAGTAAGCATTACCTGTTAGCTCGAAAAACATTTTCTCATTTCGAGAACTGGCATACTTCTGTCCCATCTCTTCTTGTTCGGATTGAAACTCGAATAGCAGATCCGATCCTTATCACCAAGTGGCCTTTATCAAATGAAAATTATAAATAAACAAAACAAAAATGTGACCTGCAGCGTATCTGGCAGCCATTTAAAAATATTCTGTCCATCTTATGAAAATGAAATGAACTGTAACAGATATAATCAATTCCTTCCACATATTGTAATTTCTTCTCCAAAGCGCACTTACCATAGCGAGATCTAAAACATTTCAACATAAAGGATAAAGAGGATTCTGATCTTCTCATATACTTCCAATCAGAAACGCTTAGTCGTCAATTTTTGAAGTGCTCAACAATTCTGAGAAAACCTACAAGATTTGCACACAATTTTCAGCTCAGGTTAAACACCCAGGAGTCAATTTAGCATTTAAGCAGATATCAGCAGTTTTTCTTTTAATGGCATTTGCAAAAAGCTTACTCCCATTCTTAATGATTGTTGGATGTTATTTAATGAAAGAGTGATGAAGAAATTGGTACGACTGATCAGAAAAATACCAGCAATGTTTTATTCTGGTATTCTACAATGCACAGTCTCTTCACTTCTTGAATGACTCACACAAAGTACAATTCCAGAAAGCATATGAAGTATTGTCATAAACCCAAAGCCAAACATAATATATTACAGAGCACACTACAGACCAGCAAAGATCATAGGCTGCCATGCATTTGTCCCAAGTTATATCTAATAATACCAGTCAATAACAGTGGCTCTCATGAGTTCACCATGGGAAGAGCTGGTGATAAGGGGAGGGGGAGGCGCAGGGGAGGGGGAGGCGCAGGGGATGGGGAGGCGCAGGGGATGGGGTGGCGCAGGGGACGGGGAGGCGCAGGGGACGGGGAGGCGCAGGGGACGGGGAGGCGCCGGGGAAGTGGAGCCGCAGGGGAAGGGGAGATGCAGGGGAAGGGGAGACGCAGGGGAAGGGGAGACGCAGGGGAAGGGGAGACGCAGGGGAAGGGGAGACGCAGGGGAAGGGGAGACGCAGGGGAAGGGGAGACGCAGGGGAAGGGGAGACGCAGGGGAAGGGGAGACGCAGGGGAAGGGGAGACGCAGGGGAAGGGGAGACGCAGGGGAACACGTGTAAAGGATGGGGTAAAGGGGCTTGGGGCAGGTGGGAAAGGTGCTGATGAGGAAGGAGCAGATGGGGAAGGGGAAAGAAATGGACGAGAGAAGGGGGAGGCACTGAGGGGGGGTACCAACGGTAAAGGGGGAGGGGTCAGAGCAGTAAGATACCAAGGGTACCAGGGGAGGGGTCAGAGGGGTGAGATACCAAGGATACAGAGGAGAAACATAGGGGGGAGATACCAAGGGTACAGGGGGAGATGCATGGGGGGGGAGATACCAAAGGTACAGGGGGAGATGCATGGGGGGGGGGGGAGATACCAAAGGTACTGGGGGAGATGCAAAGGGGGGAGATACCAAGCATAAAGGGGGAGAAGTAATTGGGTGAGAGACTGATTGGGAAGGGGTGCAGGGGGAGGGGTGCAGGGGGGAGGATTGCTGGGGGAAAGGGATGCAGGCCGAAAGGGTGGAGGTGGAAGGGGTGGAGGTGGAAGGGGTGGAGGTGGAAGGGGTGGAGGTGGAAGGGGTGGAGGTGGAAGGGGTGGAGGTGGAAGGGGTGTAGGTGGAAGGGGTGTAGGTGGAAGGGGTGGAGGTGGAAGGGGTGGAGGGGGAAGGGGTGGAGCGGGAAGGGGTGGAGTGGGAAGGGTGGAGGGGGAAGTGGTGGAGGGGGAAGGGGTGGAGGGGGAAGGGGTGGAGGGGGAAGGGGTGGAGGGTGAAGTGTTGGAGGGGGAAGTGTTGGAGGGGGAAGGGGTGGAGGGGTAGAAGGGGGAGAGGGAGGAGGAGGGGAGGAAGTGGAAGGGGAGGAGGAGGAAGGGTGAAGGAGAGAAGGGGGAAGGAGAGGAGGGGGAATGGCATGAGGTGGAAGGGGAACGGGGGGAAGGGAAGGGCATGAGGGGAAGGAGAGGGGGGAAGGAGAGGGGGAAGGGGAGAAATGGAAATGGAGCAGTGATGGGTGAAGTAGAGAGGCTGGTGGGGGAGCAGAGGCTGGTGGGGGAGCAGAGGCTGGTGGGGGAGCAGGAACAAACAAAGGTGGGAGCAGGTGGTTGAGGAAATGAGGAATGGAGATGAGGAGGATAAGATGTGTGAAGGATAAAGGAGAAGCTTGGTGCAGGTGTTGTGCGGTGGGATGAAGGCATGAAGTGAAAAGGAGAAGAGTAGTTTCGTGTGAGGGCAAGACACAACAAATGGTGTAGTATTCAATTATGGTACATTTCAAATCAAGTACATCGTGCGATGGGCTTATGTAATGCTTCAAACACACACACACACACACACACACACACACACACACACAACACACACACACACACACAAGATTTACATTTCATGAATACCATTAATAAATTGCATCACTCCAAAACAGCAGTGATGTGCCTTGCAAAACATTATATACAGTATATACAAATCCACTTTTGATGATACAGAATGAGCTAAAAACTATTGTTTACCTACTGTAGTCTGCCACCAGTAAACTATTTTATGATATGAACTACAGTTGAGATTATGTGTGAGTTTTCATTACATACAACCAAAGCTATTTGGAACACTTCCACCATTACATACATAAACAGTCCTGACTGTTGTCCTTCCACCATGCAAGAGAAGTTTATGGGGCAGTTAATTTAAGATACATCCACCAGAGGGCCAGTATGCACATCTAGACAGTCTCGGAGCCAGTATAAAGTTTCCCCTAAAATGCACAAAACAGTGGCTGCTGCATCTCTTAAAAGGAAGAGAATGCAGTGTACGAGGTTAAATGTCGGACAAGTGAGCTGGGTGACCTACCATCTGCGGCTGCCATGTTTCTGACACGAGACTCCCTCAGCTTCAGGAACTGTGACTGTGGCCACAAACCACACACACAGCAGACATGACATCATAACAGGTGCAGGTGCATTTGAGGATGAAACCTGGTTACCACACAATCTACCACACTTAAATATAATTTCCACATATTTAGAAATTTTAAAGCAGGTTCCACTGCTTTATCTGCAGTCAAACATGGAGGGAGAACAAGCCTTACACTTTTTGAAGGAACCAGACCTGCATTTCCCTTAAGAAGTCAATGAACACCAGAAGGAACCTAAATGTCAATGGAAAGATGGGACTTTGATCCCTGGTGTACTTAACCACACAGTGTCCTCACTCAGAAATTACTGAGCCCTACCACAGAATGCTCATACTGAAATTAACAGTTTTTACAGTCAAAGCAGTACTCAGTTACCTCAGTATTTGCATAAATAACTCTCTAATCAAAAGTATCTGGATACCTGTTAGTGGACATTAATGTGGGGCGCGTCGACCCTTTGCCTTTATGTCGGGTCGAACTCCGTCGTGGACATTTTCGACGAGGTGTCTGAATGGCTGTCGAGGAATGGTAGCTCTTTCTTCCTCAGAGCCGAAACAAAAGAAGGTAGCGATGTTGGACACTGGGATCTGGAGTGAAGCTGATGTTCTAACTCATCCCAGAGCTGTTCCATTGGGCAGAGGTTGCAAATCCAGATAGGCCAGTCCATTTTACGAACCTTATTGCCGACAGATCGTTGCCTTACAGCTGCCGCTTTGTCGTACCGATACAAACAATAATTGTCTCTGAACTGTTCTTCTACTGTAAGCAGTACATAATGCTGTGAAATGTGTTCAGGTCCTTTCACATGTAGTGTTTTCCTAAGCTTAATAAGGAAACTACACCCCAGATGAAAACTACTCACGTAACATACCACCACTTCCTCTGTACTTCGCTGTTCCCAAAACCCGACCCTTTCTTTGGTGTAATGTCTGTCATCTGTCTATACCATTCATTTCCACTCCCCCACTGTCCAGTGGTGTAATTCGTTAGACCACCTCATACATCGCTTAGGCCAGTTTTACACTATCATATTTCTTTGTCAAAGTTGATATGTCAAATGAATTTGATGGTGTAATAGGGAACTTTGTCAAACCTCAGCTGTCGTCAAATAAATATGATCAAATCTAGGGCTTCGCTGTAGATTTGATCATAAAAGTCACTTATCTTCTGTTCACTGCAATGTGAAATGTTACCACTAGGAGCGTTAGCATTGCTGCAGCTTTCTGTCAACAGTAGGGTGTTTGTCAACGTGGCTGTGAAGTTTAATTTGTATGTGCCACCAACTACAAAATTAATAGAAATGTATGAAGCTGATGAGGCGCATTAAAACGTGAGGCACCCCACGTAGAAAAATAGATTAAAAAGACTGAAGAGCAAACAAAAAAACTGCGGAGGTCATTAGATGTGAGATACCGCCCGGGTGCACAGTTGATGACATAAAAAAGAAAATTAATGGCTGTTTATTCTAAGCTCTCCAGTCTTCTTAATCTATTTTTGTACTCAAGATGCCTCACATTGTAAAGTGCCTCATCAGCTTCATACATTTCTATTAATTTTGTAGTTGTGGGACACAAAATGTAATTATTAATTTGATCTACAATAAAAATCATTCTTAATGCACATAAAGTGTATTGAACATTTATTTACTTTCAGATATTGGTCCTTTCTGGCTTTGTAAATTGCTTCACACGTTCCAGGTATTATTTTAGTAAATGTG
Source organism: Schistocerca serialis cubense (assembly GCF_023864345.2). Taxonomy (NCBI): domain Eukaryota; kingdom Metazoa; phylum Arthropoda; class Insecta; order Orthoptera; family Acrididae; genus Schistocerca; species Schistocerca serialis. Next base: position 119,078,929 of record NC_064648.1, read on the forward strand.
CGCTGTGAGATTTGAGTGTTGTACTGTAAGCTAGAGTAGTTCTCTCCTGTAGCAAGAAATCAGAGTGTTACTGTGAGCCTGAGCGCCTTCTGCAGACATAGCAGTTCTTAGACAGGAGAAATACCCTCAGACTTCAAGAAGAATATAATAATTCCAACCCCAAAGAAAGCAGGTGTTGACAGATGTGAAAATTACCGAATCATCAGTTTAATAAGTCACAGCTGCAAAATACTAACGCGAATTCTTTACAGACGAATGGAAAAACTGGAAGAAGCGGACCTCGGGGAAGATCAGTTTGGTTCCGTAGAAATATTGGAACACGTGAGGCGATACTGACCCTACGACTTATCTTAGAAAATAGATTAAGGAAAGGCAAACCTACGTTTCTAGCATTTGTAGACTTAGAGAAAGCTTTTGACAATGTTGACTGGAATACTCTCTTTCAAATTCTGAAGGTGGCAGGAGTAAAATACAGGGAGCGAAAGGCTATTTACAATTTGTACAGAAACCAGTTATAAGAGTCGAGGGGCATGAAAGGGAAGCAGTGGTTGGGAAAGGAGTGAGACAGGGTTGTAGCCTCTCCCCGATGTTATTCAATCTGTATATTGAGCCAGCAGTAAAGGAAGCAAAAGAAAAATTCGGAGTAGCTATTAAAATTCATGGAGAAGAAGTGGAAGCTTTGAGGTTCGCCGATGACATTGTAATTCTGTCAGAGACGGCAAAGGACTTGGAAGAGCAGTTGAATGGAATGGACAGTGTCTTGAAAGGAGGGTATAAGATGAACATCAACAAAAGCGAAACGAGGATAATGGAATGTAGTCAAATTAAATAGGGTGATGCTGAGGGAATTAGATTAGGAAATGAGACGCTTAAAGTAGTAAAGGAGTTTTGCTATTTGGGGAGCAAAATAACTGATGATGGTCGAAGTAGAGAGGATATAAAATGCAGACGCAATGGCAAGGAAAGCCTTTCTGAAGAAGAGAAATTTGTTAACATCGAGTATAGATTTAAGTGTCAGGAAGTCGTTTCTGAAAGTATTTGTACGGAGTGTAGCCATGTATGGAAGTGAAACATGGACGATAACCAGTTTGGACAAGAAGAGAATAGAAGCTTTCGAAATGTGGTACTACAGAAGAATGCTGAAGATTAGATGGGTAGATCACATAACTAATGAGGAGGTATTGAATAGGATTGGGGAGAAGAGAAGTTTGTGGCACAACTTGACTAGAAGAAGGGATCGGTTGGTAGGACATGTTTTGAGGCATCAAGGAATCACAAATTTAGCGTTGGAGGGCAGCGTGGAGGGTAAAAATCGTAGAGGGAGACCAAGAGATCAATACACTAAGCAGATTCAGAAGGATGTAGGCTGCAGTAGGTACTGGGAGATGAAGAAGCTTGCACAGGATAGAGTAGCATGGAGAGCTGCATCAAACCAGTCTCAGGACTGAAGACCACAACAACAACAACAACAAGTGAGTATTGTGCTTTGTGATTGACGAGACACTTCACTGAGCAAATACTGAAATGTACGCTCATCCATTCTTAAGTAATTCATGTACGACTTGACGTCCTCCACTAGAAGCTCACGTAACAAGTTTTGTCGAATGCTTTTATCGTCTCATCGTAAAACCCACGGCTTCACCCAGGTATGCTCCTTTTTTTACCCCCGCTTGTCTTCCAAATGCGCATACAGTGCACTTGTGGTACGTACAACTGCTGCGCATAATAACAAATTGTTGTTGTCAGCCATCTTGAACTTTGACTGAAAAATATGATGACAGTGTAATACCCCTTTTCAGCACTACGTCAAAGATCTTTGTCAAACAAATTTGGCAAATATTTGATCACATCTTTGATCAAATCTTTGTCAAAGAAATATGATCGTGTACACCTTCCGGGTTACAGGACTGGAGTAGGTGTCCTGTAACCCGGAAGGTGTACACGATCAAAGGCAGAGCCACGTGTGAAAGCACCCACGTGATTTACCAACTGACCTGCCTACACTGTGACGCTTTCTATGTGGGAATGACCAGCAACAAACTGTCCATTCGCATGAATGGACACAGGCAGACAGTGTTTGTTGGTAATGAGGATCACCCTGTGGCTAAACATGCCTCGGTGCACGGCCAGCACATCTTGGCACAGTGTTACACCGTCCGGGTTATCTGGATACTTCCGAGTAACACCAACCCGTCAGAACTCCGGAGATGGGAACTTGCCCTTCAGTATATCCTCTCTTCTCGTTATCCGCCAGGCCTCAACCTCCCAACCTCCCAAGGGAAGTCTTTCCGCTCCCGGGATTGGAACGACTCCTTACCCTCTCCCTTAAAACCCACATTCTTTCATCTTTCCCTCTCCTTCCCTCTTTCCTGACGAAGCAACCGTAGGTTGCGAAAGCTAGAATTTCGTGTGTATGTTTGTGTTTGTTTGTGTGTGTATCGACCTGCCAGCACTTTCGTTTGGTAAGTCACATCATCTTTGTTTTTAGATATAGTTTAGTATTTACTTTTATAACACCGATATGGGTTCTATATGTACTCACGTCACAAAAATTTGTTAAAACATTGTGTGAAAAAGATATTTTTTAATTACATCACGCATGCTGCATAACACGTTTTAGTGCATGCCACATAACATATGTTAGTTTATGACTACCAGATGGTGACAGCGAATGTTTTTTACTATCTAATTTCCGCTGTATGAAGTACGGCAGAACACGTGCTTTTGTTAATGACATAAAAGTCAAAAGAGTACTGTGCAACACATTAGTGTAAAAATTATTTTATAAAACCAAAAGTATTTTACTTGTCATGCAAAATCAAATAAACTTTTACTGTTTTATTTTTAGATCTGAAGACGACAGATGCCGAATCGCATAACACAAAAAATTAATGAATGTGATTGTCGGGAAATACCTGTTTTATGAAATATTACACTCGGGAACATTTACCGATGATTAAAGTGTCATATTTCATAAAAATATTATCACTATGGCTGCACCTAACTTGATAAACACGTACGAGTGAGACACGCAAAATGCCATCAGTATATATTCAACATAACACACAATGATTTCATCAGGTGTGGCATAGTGCAAACCAATAAATCCACTTATTTAAAATGCAGGGATGTTTTTCTCCTGATTTTAAAAATAATTTTTTAGTCTAAGGTTCCATTTGTTATGCAGCAACGTATGACCTAAAGTGCACCAAATTACGTGTCCAGCAAGACCATTTTACGATGCAACATCCTGATATGTGCTGCCGATAAATCAATTTCGAGTCATCATACCCTGAGGTTACAAATGTCACGGCATAACGATTAGTATCATGTCGGACATCCTTCCGTCCAGCCTACTGCAGCAACTCGAAGTAGCAAGGACTCGAAAAGTTGTTGGAAGTCCCTTGCAAAAATAATGAGCCATAGCCACCCGGGTTTTTAGTGCAGGATTTTGTGTACGAACTGATTTCTTAATATGTCCCACAAATGTTCGAGAGGATTCATGTCGGGCGATCTGCACGGCCAAATCATTCACTCGAATTGTCTAGAACGTTCCTCAAACACATCGAGAACAATTTTGCCTCAGTGAATAGTGCATTGTCATCCATAATATTTGACCATTGTTCGGGAACATGGATCCCACGAATGGCTGTGAATGTCTCCAAGTAACCCAATACATGCATTTGTAGTCAATGATCAGTTCAGTTGGACAAAAGGAGCCAGTCCAGTCAATGTAAACACAGCGCACACCTTGCCTCTTTGACAACTTATGTCCTCGGTTTTGTGGAGTCTGTGTCACACTTGAACTCTACTATCAGCTCTTACCCACCGAAACTCAAACTCATCTGCCCAGGCCACAGTTTGCCAGTCATCTAGCTTCCAAGCAGATACGGTCACGAGGCCAAGAGGGGCACTGCAGGCGATGATGTGTTATTAGCAAAGGCTGCTTACCTGTCTGAGGAAATGTAATTCATTCCCAAAACAAATGTCTAACAAAATACTTGATGGACTGATAATTGAGTATTATGCATACTAGGATATCACACGGACACACTTACCAGGCAGTACTAATAATGAAATACAGGAAGTCAAAAGAGGAGCAGCATTTCTCATCGTGGGTTCGTTTAGTAGATGTGGCATTGTGCAGAGAGGATCAAAAAATCCCAATGGCAGAGGTGACAAGAGAGGTATTGTCAATTACATAGAGGTTTGCTTTTAAAATTCCAAGAGCATACATTCCAAGAAGGAGCAAGCTATATATGAGGTGTGATCAAAAAGTAATGGGAATTTTTTAATTTAGCAGGCTTTATATATCTGATTTTTAATTTTAACCTCATTGGTGCACATGTTCCTGATGTACTTTTGCATTTTCAGCTCTTTGGAATATTTAGTCTACTGTCGACAGTGAAAAATGTTATACATGTTTTTGAGTGCTCTACACATTTTTACTTTTGAAAAGGATGGCTCAAGGAATTTGCATTAAATTTTGCTTGAAAAATGGAATGAAGTGCAGCATCACATTCCAAATGTTGACTATGGCTTTTGGCAAATCTACTATGAGTAAGACGAGTGATATAAACATTTCAAAGAGGGTTGAGGAGATACAGAAGACAACGACTGCCCTGGGCAACCAAGCACATCAAATACTGACGACAATATGGAAGACGCAAAGAAAATGGTTCTGGAAAACTGCCAAACTACCATTAGAGAGGTTGCCGACGATGTCGGCATACCCGTTGGCTCGTGCCGAGCAATTTTCTGGATGTTTTGGGCATTAAACATGTAGCACCAAAGTTTGTTCTGAAATTGTTAAATTTCAAGAAAAATGACATTGAGTAGATGTCACTTGGGAATTGCTGAATGTAGTTGACAATGATCGAGAACTTTTAAAGAAGGTGATAACAGGTGACGGAACGTGTATACAGACACGACTTTGAAACTGAGGTCCAATTGCCCAAATGGAAACTGCCTGAAGAGCCGAGACAAAAAATCTCGACGAGTTCAATCAGATGTAAAGTTTCTTTTTACTATTTTCTTCGCTTACAGTGAGATAGTGCATCATGAGTTCCTGCCTTACAGTTGTACTGTCAATAAGGAATACTAATTGGAAGTTATTTGCCATTTGCATGAGCAATCTGAAGAAAATGACAAGAGTTGTGGCACAACCAATCGCAGAAACTGCATCACAGTAATGCCCCCACTCACACCTCAATGCCTCTCCATTATATTTTGATAAGAAACAAAACCGTTGTGTTGCCTCAGCCACCGGATTTACCCGACATGTCTCCCACTGATGATGTTCTATTTCCAAAGCTGAACATAATCATGAAAGGATGTTGTTTTGCTGCCACTGATGAGATAAAAACAGAATCGCTGAAGGAGAAGAATATTGTACCATAAATTCAGTTGCAGAAGTTTTTTGAAACCTGAAAAAAAGCACTAGCACAACTGTATTATATCTGAGGGGAATTGCTTTGAAGAGGACAAAGATGATGAATAAATCTTACTGATCACGCCTTGCATTACTTCCTCCTATGTACATCTTACAGAATAATCATAACAATCTGTGAAATTACAGCTAATACAGACCTTTACCAACAATTGTCGTCCCCATACACCACTGATGAGTGGAACAAGGAATAGAGAAAATATTGCCATCAGAAACACCCGCTGCCACCCACCGTGAGGCAGACAAAGATGATCAGAAACAAACATACGTCATTATATCACGTCAGAAATACCATGTAATACGAGGGTGGTTTGAAAAGTTTTCGGATTCACCATGAGAGGTCAGCACTAGCACAACGAGTTGTCCATGTGATATTCATTGGACTGTTGCCTGTAAACACGTGCCACATCAGTGCTCTTGGAAGAGAGCTGTGGGAATGATGTGGCTCTGTTGTTGTTCCTGCATAGTGATTTGCGAACATGGGGGGGGGTTGTATAAAATAAAATCAAGATTTGAGCAGTGGTTAAGTACTTCGTAAAGAAAGATATAAAAGCCAAGGACATTCGTGCCGATTTCCAGAATACACTGGGGAACTCTGCTCCTTCATATTCAACTGTTGCCAAGTGGACAAATGAATTTAAATTTGGTCAGAAGAGCTTAGATGAGGATCCACGCAGTGGTCGACCAAGTTGAGTCACTACTCCAGAAATCATTGCAAAAGTGCACAAAATGGTCACGGAGGATAGCCAATTGAAAGTGCATGAAGTTGCTCCTACTTGCCACGTGTCATCTGAAAGGGTATATCACATTTTAACTGAAGAATTGTAAATGAAAATATTATCTGTAAGATGGGTGCCACGACTCTTGGCGCTGGATCAAAAACGCACGAGAATGGACATATCAGAACAATGTTTGGCCCATTTTAGGGGAAACAAGCAAGATTTTTTGTGAAGGTTTGTGACCACAGATGAAACTTGGGTGCAGTAGTATACCCCAGAGACAAAACAACAGTCAGAGTAGCGGAAACATGCTCATTCTCCGCCACCAAAGAAAGCAAAGACAATTGCTTTGGTGAGAAAGGTCATGACATCAGTGTTCTGGGATGTGAAGGGGATTCTGTTTGTAGATTATCTCCCCACTGGGCATACAATTACTGGAGAATATTATGCTAAACTCCTGGACAATTTGCAACAAAAGATATGCGAAAGAAGGCCAGGTTCAGCAAGGATGAAAGTCATCTTCCATGAAGACAATGGGCAAAGACAATTGCTTTGGTGGGAAAGGTCATGACATCAGTGTTCTGGGATGTGAAGGGGATTCTGTTTGTAGATTATCTCCCCACTGGGCATACAGTTACTGGAGAATATTATGCTAAACTCCTGGATAATTTGCAACAAAAGATATGCGAAAGAAGGCCAGGTTCAGCAAGGATGAAAGTCATCTTCCATGAAGACAATGGGCAAAGACAATTGCTTTGGTGGGAAAGGTCATGACATCAGTGTTCTGGGATGTGAAGGGGATTCTGTTTGTAGATTATCTCCCCACTGGGCATACAATTACTGGAGAATATTATGCTAAACTCCTGGACAATTTGCAACAAAAGATATGCGAAAGAAGGCCAGGTTCAGCAAGGATGAAAGTCATCTTCCATGAAGACAATGGGCGCCTTCACACACGTGCTGTTGCCAAGGCAAAATTACACGAACTGAGGTATGGACTGTTGCCACACCTGCCTTATTCACCTGATACAGCTCTGTTAGACTTCAGTCTCTTCCCAAAACTGAAAATTTTTCTTGGTGAAAAAACATTCACTTCAAACGAAGAATCGATATCCAGAGCTGACAACTATATTGCTGGCCTGGAGGAAACTCATTTTAGAGACGGGATGAGGGCACTGGAATATTGTTGGACCAAGTGCATTAATCTACAAGGGGACTACATGGAAAAATAAAAAAAGTTTTAGTGATGGAAGTACTTTTTTTCCATTGGGATCAAGGCACTGGAACATTGTTGGACCAAGTGCATTAACCTACGAGGAGACTACATTGAAAAATAAAAAAGTTTCAATGATGGAAGTACTTTTTTTCTATTCGGTTCCAAGAACTTTGCAAATCACCCTCGTACAATGGTGTGCAAAACTTACAGACTAAAGTAACTATTTCACAATGTGTCACTGCCAAGTAACACAGCTCGATGATACTCGGTCTGCATATAGAATGAACTACTACAGTATAATACAGAAGGTAAGAGAAAGAAATATGCAATGAGACAAACAGAAATGACAATTTTATTGAAAGACGATCATTACAGTCAAGCCATTGTGATTCGTGACACGTTGAAAGGGGGCACACGGTTCTTAACAGGGTGCGTGATCACCACAGATGGCAATACATGCTCTGCAATGGACTCCATGTCTGTCACAAGCTCGGTAAGGAATTCTTGTGGTAGGCATTGCATTCCTCCACTAGCACAACTGACATCAGCCGGGTGGTCGCCGGCGCAGGTGGACGTGCCGCAGTACGACTCCCCAAAGCATCACATGTCTGCCTGATGGGATTTAAGTTGGGGGATTGCGCAGGCCAGTCCATTTGTTGAATATCCTCTCGTTCCAAGGGGTCCTCCACGTACACTGTCCATTGCGATCGTGCACTACCGTCGATAAAAATTAAATCGGGGCCGAACGCCCCCTCGAAAAGACGCCTGTGCGGAAGGCGAGCTGTGTCACAACAATCTCGACTGGTGAGTGTACCGTGTTCGAAGATCTGGAGGTCAGCACAACATTATGCCTTCCCAGACAACACCTGGACCACCAAAACGATCATGCGCGGCTATGTTCACAGGTGTATTATGTGCTCCCACCTCTTGCCATAAGAGGGTACATCTAGAATCACTACTCAGACTAAATCTGCTCACATCCACAAAGAGAATGTGAACCCAGTCCTCGCTGGTCCAGTCCCCATGCTCTCGGCAGCATCACGGGCCGTGAAGCTTCCTGGCAGATTAAAACTGTGTGCCAAACCGAGACTCGAAATTGGGACCTTTGCCTTTCCTGGGCAAGTGCTCTGCTGACTAAGAGACTTGAGTGCGACTCACAACCTGCCCTCACAGCTTCATTTCTGCCAGTACCGCGTCTCCTACCTTCCGAACTTTGCAGAAGCTCTTCTGCGAACCTTGCAGAACTAGCACTCCTGGAAGAAAGGATACTGCGGAGACATGGCTTAGCCACAGCCTGGGGGATGTTTCCAGAATGAGATTTTCACTCTGCAGCGGAGTGTGCGCTGATATGAAACTTCCTGGCAGATTAAAACTGTGTGCCGGACCATGACTCAAACTCGGGACCTGTGCCTTTCGTGGACAAGTGCTCTACCAACTGAGCAACCCAAGCATGACTCATGACCCGCCCTCACAGCTTCAATTCTGCCAGTACCTGAAGTCTGAAAGGTAGGAGACAAGGTACTGGCAAAAATGAAGCTGTGAGGGCGGGTCATGAGTCATGCTTGGGTTGCTCAGTTGGTAGAGCACTTGTCCACGAAAGGCACAGGTCCCGAGTTTGAGTCATGGTCCGGCACACAGTTTTAATCTGCCAGGAAGTTTCATATCAGCACACACTCTGCTGCAGAGCGAAACATCTCATTCTGTATCACAGACAATGTCACCGATGAGGGTGGGTCGAGGGAACACAACATACTGCCTGTCGGGGAAAGATACAACCTCCATGCACCCCACTATGGAGCACGAGACTGCGTGCCTTGCAGTCCTGTTAAATATAGTTGCAATTGCACAGTTGTTAGACATGGGTCACTTCTTGCCTGTTGCATAATGTAGCAGTCGTCTGCTGCTGTAGTTGTTCGTGATCGACCACCTCTGCTCCTTTCGGGCAGCCAAGCCTGTGGTTAGGGACACTTCTCGCGCACATGGAACAGTGGTGTGACTGGTACAAAACTCCTCAGCTACACTCATCACACTTCGTCCTTCTCCCATTTAGTGTGAGTCTACCCAACGTGAAGTCATCAAAGTGTTGTTTCTGGGACACAGTGTGCCATAACTGCTTGCTGATTGACACACAATCTTCTGCCGTTCCTTCAACTACCTCACATTTGCCACTACAGTCATACTGCCTTTACGCCGTGTGATGTCTAACTTTCTGTACGTGACAGAGAGACCTCTGGCAACATGTTCCCAAACTTCCACTCAGTTCCAATGACTAGTTAATGTGTTATGTTACTTTATCTATTTTGTCCTTAAGTTTTACACAGCATTGTATAATGAAACACACACAAATAAATATCTCTTTCTGATCACTACCTAACTAACAATGTACAGAATGATAGGAGCACAATTGCATTTTGCCAACAAATGTAATGGAAGTACTTCCTGAAGGGGATTGTGGAGCAGCAAAATGAAATTAAGTAATTCTAGACAGCAACTGCAAATGACAAAAATCTTGTTGATAGGAAAATTCAACGGAGAGAAGTGTTAATAATTCAAGGAGAGAGAATGGCTGGTAAATACTTACCTCCATGAGGAAACATTTCCTATTTCAGAGCACAAAACTCTAGTCCTAGCTTTAGGATCTTATATGTTCACTGTTTGTGGAGGAAAGATGGTAGGCATCTTTTACCGTAGGATCTGATCTGCCCCCTGAAGAAGAAACATACAACAAATGGTTTTGAGTACACCCCACTCATCCATATTGAACCAGTGGCAAGTGGCTGTGAGTCGAATAGTTTGGTTGGATGTTGAAACTTCCTAGCAGATTAAATCTGCATGCCACACCAGGATTCAAAATATGGGGCCTTAGGCAGCTGCTCTACTGCCCAAGCTACCCGAGCACGGCTCACGCCCTGTCCTCATTCCTTTTCTTCCGCCAGTACCTCGTCTCCTACCTTCCAAACTTTACAGAAGCTCTCCTGCGAACCTTGCAGAACTAGCACTCCTGAAAGAAAGGATATTGCAGAGACATGGCTTAGCCACAGCCTGGGGGATGTTTCCGGAATGAGATTTTCACTCTGCAGCGGAGTGTACGCTGATATGAAACTTCCTGGCAGATTAAAACTGTGTGCCCGACCGAGACTCGAACTCGGGACCTTTGCCTTTCGCGGGCAAGTGCTCTACCAACTGAGCTACCGAAGCACGACTCACACCCGGTACTCACAGCTTTACTTCTGCCAGTACCTCGTCTCCTACCTTCCAAACTTTACAGAAGCTCTCCTGCGAACCTTGCAGAACTAGCACACCTGAAAGAAAGGATACTGCGGAGACATGGCTTAGGCACAGCCTGGGGGATGTTTCCAAAATGAAATTTTCACTCTGCAGTGGAGTGTGCGCTGATATGAAACTTCCTGGCAGATTAAAACTGTGTGCTGGACCGAGACTCGAACTTGGCATCTTTGCGTTTCGCAGGAAAGTGCTCTACCATCTGGGCTACCCGAGCACAACTCACACCCCGTCCTCACAGCTTTACTTCCGCCAGTACCTCGTCTCCCACCTTCCAAATTTCACAGAGGCTCTTGTGTGAAACTTGCAAGACTTGCTCTCCTGAAAGAAAGGATATTGTGGGACATGGCTTAGCCACAGCCTGGGGGATGTTTCCAGAATGCACTCTGGAGTGAAGTGTGTGCTGGTATTACCCTCCTGGAAGATTAAAAAATGGAAATTCCCTTGGTCTGAGTCTGGTGCACAATTTTAATCTGTCAGGAAATTTCATATCAGTGCACACTCCACTGCAGAGTGAATAATTCATTCCAGATGGCTGCCAGTGAGCACGTTTCTACTGTCATCTTCCTGTGAGTTTGTGGTTTCGCATGGCTCACATGAAATATTGGTGAAAAAGTTTTATTTTCAACTTTGGGATATCACTGCAGCAACACACCAAATGTTGAAGCAAGCTTTTGAAGGCATTACTTTTGGTCGCACATGTGATTACATCTGCTACACGTATTTGAAAAATGGGTCAATTTTGACTACTGTCGATGACCAATCTGGTCGGCTGTGAGCAGGCATCTCAATAGGAAATGTTCAGAAACTTAGGGATACAATTCTGCAGGGTCATAGACAGACCATCTGAGAGCTGTGCAACAGCTTGGAACAAGTTACAGTAGATCTATAAACACGCAGTTCTTTAAAGATTTAAACTCCCGTGTCTGAAACAGCTTCACATGTCGATTTATTTACAAATTAGTTAATGGGTTAAAAATTGACATTATGCATGAAAGTGAGAAAAATTTTATATAATGTTTGAAATTATGCTTAGAGTTTGTTGGAAATCACTAAATGCTCTCATTATGAAACAATGGGTGAATATAGTCTGGATAATTGTACTCCATTTTAAATAGCTTCTATGTGTATCACATCATGTGCCCTGAACTATATGTCGGACAATGATATAATTTTGAAGGTACATTCAATGGTATATGTGGATACTGTCTGCAAAATATGCTGTGAATATAGTTGGTAGTAAAGAAATAATAAATTAAAGGCAACACATTTCATGGACAGTATCTGCATAGACCAAATGTATGACACACAGTTCAAGAGATATGATGTTAGATGCATGAAAAACTAGCCTTTGTTTAAAATTGAGTGCACATTACCCAGACTATATTCACCCAGTGTTTCATAATGAGAGCACTCACCAACTTCCAGCAACCTTTAAGCATAATTTCAAGCAACTTCCGACAAACTTCAAGCTTAATTTCACACAGTTCCTGCACTTTTTCTCGCTTACACACTTAAAGATTTAATGCATTATTAACTCGTGTGTAAAGTAATTATACGTTTGAAGCTGTTTTATACATGGAAGTTCAATTCTTTACAGAATCAGGGTTTCACTGGTTTGCTCCTAAGAAGAGTACTTTAAAGGTGACAGTGGAGAACAAGATCTCGGTAATGCACAGTAATTTTAAAGTATTTTTTGAACTATTGGGTATAACCCTGTATATTCTAGTTTTAGCTGTTTGTATTAGCAGTAATAAGGATTTTAGTTCCTGGAGGTAAGGATGGCCAGTGTGGTGTCACAAGGCTTAGACCTGTCCCACCCCTCATTAAATCGACCAAGACTTATACAAATAATTGTAAGAACAGTTATTATTATTATGTTCTTTAAGTTTGTTTTTGGTTTTCAGAAATACTGTGGGAAGAAAGTTTTATTTATGTTGCAGATAACGCGGAAGACGTCGCCCGACGATCACCACGAAAGTTCGACGTAGCGGCAAGTGGGCGAGGAATAAAACGAATGCTGCAAACTACCGCGAGCCACGGAAGAGCCCGGGCCGCGAGGGCGTCGAGCTTCCTAGGTCGTCGTCGGACAGCGTCAAAGGAAGAGATATTCTGCTTTCTCTCTGTAAACAGATCGATCGAGTCTCGAAAGGTTCGTGTAAAACGTATAGGCGGGTGACACATTAGGTGGGAACCGACGCCTGTAATACTTCCGCAGTTATTAAAAAGTTGTTAAACGGCAAAACCAATAGTTCATCATTTATATACACTCCTGGAAATGGAAAAAAGAACTCATTGACACCGGTGTGTCAGACCCACCATACTTGCTCCGGACACTGCAAGAGGGCTGTACAAGCAATGATCACACGCACGGCACAGCGGACACACCAGGAACCGCGGTGTTGGCCGTCGAATGGCGCTAGCTGCGCAGCATTTGTGCACCGCCGCCGTCAGTGTCAGCCAGTTTGCCGTGGCATACGGAGCTCCATCGCAGTCTTTAACACTGGTAGCATGCCGCGACAGCGTGGACGTGAACCGTATGTGCAGTTGACGGACTTTGAGCGAGGGCGTATAGTGGGCATGCGGGAGGCCGGGTGGACGTACCGCCGAATTGCTCAACACGTGGGGCGTGAGGTCTCCACAGTACATCGATGTTGTCGCCAGTGGTCGGCGGAAGGTGCACGTGCCCGTCGACCTGGGACCGGACCGCAGCGACGCACGGATGCACGCCAAGACCGTAGGATCCTACGCAGTGCCGTAGGGGACCGCACCGCCACTTCCCAGCAAATTAGGGACACTGTTGCTCCTGGGGTATCGGCGAGGACCATTCGCAACCGTCTCCATGAAGCTGGGCTACGGTCCCGCACACCGTTAGGCCGTCTTCCGCTCACGCCCCAACATCGTGCAGCCCGCCTCCAGTGGTGTCGCGACAGGCGTGAATGGAGGGAGGAATGGAGACGTGTCGTCTTCAGCGATGAGAGTCGCTTCTGCCTTGGTGCCAATGATGGTCGTATGCGTGTTTGGCGCCGTGCAGGTGAGCGCCACAATCAGGACTGCATATGACCGAGGCACACAGGGCCAACACCCGGCATCATGGTGTGGGGAGCGATCTCCTACACTGGCCGTACACCACTGGTGATCGTCGAGGGGACACTGAATAGTGCACGGTACATCCAAACCGTCATCGAACCCATCGTTCTACCATTCCTAGACCGGCAAGGGAACTTGCTGTTCCAACAGGACAATGCACGTCCGCATGTATCCCGTGCCACCCAACGTGCTCTAGAAGGTGTAAGTCAACTACCCTGGCCAGCAAGATCTCCGGATCTGTCCCCCATTGAGCATGTTTGGGACTGGATGAAGCGTCGTCTCACGCGGTCTGCACGTCCAGCACGAACGCTGGTCCAACTGAGGCGCCAGGTGGAAATGGCATGGCAAGCCGTTCCACAGGACTACATCCAGCATCTCTACGATCGTCTCCATGGGAGAATAGCAGCCTGCATTGCTGCGAAAGGTGGATATACACTGTACTAGTGCCGACATTGTGCATGCTCTGTTGCCTGTGTCTATTTGCCTGTGGTTCTGTCAGTGTGATCATGTGATGTATCTGACCCCAGGAATGTGTCAATAAAGTTTCCCCTTCCTGGGACAATGAATTCACGGTGTTCTTATTTCATTTTCCAGGAGTGTAGATAAAAAGTAGTAAAGATATAGGAAAGGAAGAATTACAGCGTCAGAACGAAAAGTGATACATCACTCAGCTAAGAAGAAGGATGTAACAGCGGGCGTTACGTGGTGAAAACAAATCAGCTGATAAAATAGTAAGTCTGTAATTACGCATAAAGCCACGTAACACTGCACCAGTCTTGTGTCTCCTCGTAATCTTTAAAAATCTCATTTCACATGTCACAAAAAAGCAGTAGATCGCAACATACGAGCAAACATTTGTGCCGCGCGTGTGCGACACGGCCCACCACTCTACACACCACACACCACACAGTACTCACGTCGGGTCCTGCGGAGTGCCCGGGGTGGTCGATCTGGGCGATGATGTCTGCCACCGTCTCCTCCGGCAGGTCTCCCCCCGCCTCCTGCCCCATCGCGGCCGCCAGCGCCGACGCCGCAGTTTTGCGCCGCTTACCCCCGCCGCTCGCACTCGGAGTCCCTGAGGCTTCGTCCTGGGCCACACGCTTCTCAGTGCTGTCAAAAACGGAATGGAGTTTACCCCGTTTGCTTTTGCTGATGGGACATCTGAAACTGCTATATTAATGTTCGTGATGAAATCATATGCTACAGTTGTAAAAAAAGTATTATTGGCTGAATTCCTTGCACTACGTGTTTCAGTGACCCCGCCCCATCTTCAGGTGAATCTGTAAGTTAAAATCCATACACATAAAATGTGTGTGTGTGTGTGTGTCTCTGTGTGTGTGTGTGTGTGTGTGTGTGTGTGTGTGTGTGCACGCGCGCGCGTTCCGCATCTCCTCCTTAACCACTGAACCAATTCCAACCAAACTTGACGCACATATAAGGGTTGTCCATAAATTACAGTCTCCGATGCTTTTTGACACAGAAACATCATTTTATTGCAAAATAAATTACATATTCTGAAAGCTTGGACTTTTAGCTATTTTTCAACATGGTCTCCATCATAATTTATGCATTTTTGGAGACACTCCGGAAGCTTTTTCATACCCGTATCGTACCACTTTCCCGGTGACTTGTGCAGGAAGGAATGGGCAGCTGCCTTCAGCTCTTCATCGCTTGAGAATTTCATCCCCCCTAAGTGTTGTTTCGAGTTGGGAAACAAACTGAGAGTCAAATCAGGACTGTATGGAGCACGGTCAATGATTTCCCGCCTGAATCTGATGATGAGATCTGTCGTGGTGCTGGCGACAAGAGAGCAAACAAACTCCATTTGTCAGCTGACCCCACCACCTGTTCTGTATAGCCCAGTGTAGCCGTGTTAGTGTCTCACAATACCTTGACACGTCAACTGTTTTACCTCTTTCCAGGTAGTCAATCAGCAGAATACCTCTTCTATCCCAAAATACCACGGCCATCACCTTCCCCGCTGACAGCATTCCCCTGAACTTCTTGACATTTGGAGAACCGGAATGCCACCTTTGTTTTGACTGTTTCTTAGCCCCTGGTGTTTGTTTCTGACAAACTTTAAGCATAATTTCACACCTTTCCTAAACTTTTGTTGCTCACACACTTAATGTTAAATATTTAAGAGAGAGAGAGAGAGAGAGAGAGAGAGAGAGAGAGAGAGAGAGAGAGAGAGAGAGAGTAGGATTGGGGAGGAGGGGGGAGGCGATTGTAACATAACATGGTTGATTCTTTCCAGCTGTTGTTTCTATTCCCACAAATAACCAGATTTTTTTCCCAAACTTTTATCTTTTTTCAATAGGCTTACTACTGACATGTAACACTACACAAAAATCTCAAGATCTTATTTAGACAATTTCATTAGAATTTATTGTTCAGGTTATCATTTTGGTTGTTCTGTTTACAATTGTGTTATCAATTTTAATTAGGGACTCATAATGTCAAAATATAATTAGCTGATGTCAGTATTACACTTTGCAACATGCAGAATCCCACGAGTTATAGCATCCCCAGTGCCAAATTTTTTATCATGTAGCCGTAAAATAATAATTTCTCTGTGTAGGTTTAGATTGCAAAGAAATAATTTATGACAGAATGATCTAAAGAGACGACAAGATACGCTCTTTTGTTAATTTTTTAGTCGACTTCACTTCTTCTTTTGTCTTGAATGTATCTAGAGGGACATCTTGCGTGTGCTGACAAATGTAAGCATATTTGTATGAGTTAAACATATAATATAATGATTTAATATTATTGTGCACTTTTAATTTGTGAGAGGTGATCCCGATTTCACGTCCGCCTTCCTTGAATTAACCTGCATTCAAGTAATTTACAGCTCAACAATCGCAGCGGCCGATGCAGCCAACGACGCCATTACGTGGCGATATTAACTTATGAAAATTTAACGGAAGCTGAAAAACTCGCCCGCTATTAGCATAATATTAATTTTTCTCCACAGCCACACGAAGCTGCAGAAATACTTAGCTTTAAGATTCTTATTTTCAGTACCATAGCTGAGAGCCAGAGCCAGGACTCCGACTACAATACAATGGTCAACGGAGGTAAGAAAAATACTCTCGCGCGTGTGTGGGCCGCAATTTTAATTAATAACTAAAGATTTCTTGCTTTAAAGTTAACTGACTAGCCGAGGAAAGTAATATGAAAAGTTTATTACATTGTTCAACTTAAATATCATTTTTATTAAGGCCCACCACGTAAGTCGGCAACAATCAAAAAATAATAATAATAATATATTAAATTACGACGCCCGACGGACGCGAGAGAGTTAACCAGTATATTTGAGAAAGGTGGCTAACATCAAATGAGAGCTAAGCATTCTGACATTTTGAAAGATCTAAAACTGATTATTTTCCAAAACAATTAAACTTAAAAGTTCTGGGTCACTAACAATTTTCACTCCAGATTTTGCCCTAACCACTGTTAGATTCTCATTCTTAACTACTTACTTTTGTTACTTTTATTTTTCTGTACAAAATGACATACAATACACTTAATTAACTCACTAATTAATAATTTCATATAATTTACCATAAGCTGCAATAGAACACTCATACACTATGTGATCAAAAGTACCCGGACATCCCAAAAAATATATGTTTTTCATATAAGGTGCATTGTGCTGCCACCTACTGCCAGGTACTCCATATCAGCGACCTCAGTAATCATTAGAAATTGTGAGAGAGCAGAATGGGGTGCTCCACAGAACTCCTGGACTTCAAACCAATCACTGGCTGTAAATGGTTATGATCGGCTACTTGGAGACCATTTGCAGGCATTCATGGATTTCATGTTCCAAAACAACAATAGAATTTTTACGGATGACAATGCACCCTGACACTGGGCCACAATGGATCGTGGCTGGTTTGAAGAGCATCCTGAACAGTTTGAGCAAATGATCTGGCCCCTCAGGTCACCCACCACGAATTCCATCAAACACTTATGGAATATAATCAAGAGGTGAATTTGTGCACAAAATTCTGCACTGGTAACACTTCCACAATTATGGATGGCTATAGAGAGTCTTAATGGGACATTGTAAGTGAAATTAGTTGAAATTTGACATTTTCTGTTTTCTACTTTGGACTTTCCTGAATATTTTGGTACATAATACATTAAAATCAGACAACTGTGAGACCTTCAAATAATATTTTGAATGTTGATGTGTGACTGTCAAATTTCGCGGCTACGTGTATACTGCCACAGTTGAGCAGTCACATCTTGGGAGCTATACAGTCTAGAAGGCTCTGAATTTCCTTGTTTCATGCCTACTACATCTCATAAGTTGGCATTATGAATAAACAAATCAGTCCTTTGTTGCTGATACTAGTTTTCATTGAAAGTAGAGTGATTATAAGTTATTTTTGTAGTGAGCTAACTTCTATTGCTTTTTATGCGCAAATAAAATAACTAAGTATAAAAGTAACTTCAAGAAACGCAAATTTGTGGGTAACAGATATGTGAGATTTGCATTTTCTTCTGAAGTACTTGAAAACACCGATGAAAAGCCATGTCATGCTTTGTGTCCACCTCCACCAAACACTTGAATTTACACGTACGCATTCTCTTCCTTTGGCAGTAATGGAGGCAATCAAACCTATTTACAGAGAGTTGGCAAATCCTGAGCTACTAAAGAAGTGTTTACATGGGAAGACCCAGAATGTGAATGAGTCCTTCAATAATGTTGTGTGGTGCCGTGAGCCTAAAAATGTATTTGTTGGCCTTATGACTCTAAAGTTAGCAGTGTCTGATGCTGTAATGACTTTTAATGGTGGTAACTATGAAAGACTTAAGGTTCTGGAGAAGTTAGGGGTAAGATTTGGAGAGAACACAGCTAAAGGACTGTGGGAGCTGGATGAGCTTTGTGTACATGAAAAAGAGTTAGCTGCTCAGCAAATGACAAAAGAAGCAAGAAAGAAAAGGAGGAGGCAAGCACTGGACTCTTGTGACACTGAAGAGAACACACACTATGGGCCAGTGCAATTCAAGTGCATAAAAGACACAGAAATGTAAGTCTGTATAAGAATTCCTTTCAGAATGTGCAGACACAATAGCGCCTTTCTTAGCAATCATATACAACTGCTCACTTGACGAAAGGTCTCTTCCTAAAGACTGGAAAGTAGCACACCAGTGTTCAAGAAGGGAAATAGGAGTAACCCATTGTGTTACAGACCCATATCACTGACCTCAATTTGCAGTAGGATTTTGGAGCATATACTGCACTCAAACATTATGAATCACCTGGAAGAAAATGGCTTATTGATACATAACCAACACGGATTCAAAAAATATCATTCTTGTGCAACATAGCTAGCTCTTTATTCCCGTGAAGTAATGAGTGCTGTCGACAAGGGATCTCAGATCGATTCCATATTCCTAGGTTACCAGAAGGCTTTTGATACCGTTCCTCACAAGCGACTATTAATCAAATTATGTGCATATGGAGTATCATCTCAGATGTGTGACTGGATTCGTGATTTCCTCTCAGAGAGGTCACAGTTCGTAGCAACAGACGGTAAACCATCGTGTAGAACAGAAGCGATATCTGGCGTTCCACAAGGTAGTGTCATAGGCCATCTGCTGTTCCTGATTTACATAAATGATCTAGGTGATAATCTGAACAGCTCCCTTAGATTGTTTGCAGATGACGCTGTAATTTACCGTCTAGTAAAATCATCAGTCGATCAATTACAAAATAATCTAGAGAGAATTTCTGTATGGTGTGAAAAGTGGCAATTGACACTAAACAAAGAAAAGTGCAAGGTCATACACATGGGCACTAAAAGAAATCCAGTAAATTTTGGGTATACAATAAATCGCTCAAATATAAGGGCTATCAATTTGACTAAATACTAGCAACTTAAACTGGAAAGACCACATAGATAATATTGTGGGAAAGCCAAAACAAAGACTGCGCTTTGTTGGCAGAACACTTAGAAGATGCGACAAACCCACTACAGTGACAGACTACATTACACTTGTCCGGCCTCTGCTGGAATATTGCTGCACGGTGCGGTATCCTTACCAGGTAGGATTGACGGAGGACATCGAAAAAGTGCAAAGAAGGGCAGCTCGTTTCGTGTTATCGCGAAATAGGGGTGAGAGTGTCACTGATACGATACGCGAGTTGGGGTGGCAGTCACTGAAACAAAGACGGTCTTCTTTGCAGTGAGATCTATTTACGAAATTTCAATCACCAACTTTTTCTTCCAAATGTGAAAATATTTAGTTGACACCCACCTACATAGGGAGAAATGATCATCATAATAAAATAAGAGAAATCAGAGCTCGAACAGAAAGATTTAGGTGTTCCTTTTTCCCATACACCATTCGAGAGTGGAATGGTAGAGAAGTAGTATGAAAATGGTTCGATGAACCCTCTGCCAGGCACTTAAGTGTGAATTGCAGAGTAACGATGTAGATGTAGAATTTGTAATAAAAAAGTTTTAAACCTCAACATCTCTGAACTACATTTTATGCAATAAATGACCCCGTTTTCTAAAAAAGTGCTGATGCTAGAGACATGAAATTTTCACAGCATGCCAAGTGTGAGATTCAACACACATGGAACTAGAATAATAAAAATATCCCCAATTGTTTCATTTTTATGTTCATCTATTTACAAAATTCTGCCAAAAAATTGAGTGCTTATAAAAAAAAAGATGACACGCCCCACAATACAATTTTAGTATGATTCTAGTTCGGTGTATTTAGAAAGGTGCATTCAATAATTATGGAAAATTGTAAGTTGGTGTCTTAAAAAGTTTCCACAAAATTCGATAATTTAACATTGGCAGCATACAACTTACAATGTCCCCTCACATTTCTGCAGCCGACTTCTAACAACTCGAATTCATGCCACAAGGAGTTGCTGAACTATGACAGGCTAAAGGAGGTCCAACACAATATTATGAGGTATTCCACGACTTTTGTCACCACCGTGTAAATGATCTACTGAGAACATTATGCACAAATGTGCCATCACAGGCGAAAATCAAACCAAAATTAAAGCAAAGCCACAAGGGAGACGTTTCAAGAATTCCCACTCCGTACCCACCTGGCGACAGAGCCGCTCTCGCGCAGCTGCTTGCGAGCGAAGTTGGAGGCGGGGGAAGCCCCCGGTGCGGCGGCGCCGGCCGCGGGTCCGGCCGTCGCCGTGGCCGCCCCCATAGACGCGCTCACAGCCAGCACGTGCGGGGGAGGCGCCTGCTTGAAGTCCGGGTCCCAGATGGGTGACGAGGACGCATAGATCTCGTCCTCCAGCATCGTCAGGAACCTGCGACACACGGGGCCCTCAGCTGGACCGCGGGAAGTCGCCGGGGCTTAAAAAAGTTCGTTCCGCACGTCGACTGCCGCACTGAGACGAAGGGCTCGATCGGTACGAATTCGAGTAGACTGTAGTAATGTTTGACGATTTCAAGAAGACCTTTGCTTCTGTTAACAGAGAAACTACCTGTAAAATACTCTGAAAATTTGGTGTAAAGTCTAAATTAGCAAATAAAATGGTTTGAAAGAGCTTCACTTTCCACAAAAGTTAATAAAGTTTGTACCGATGTTTTCAGTGGAAACTTATTGAAGAGTAAAGATCGCTAGAGAAATGTCAGAGCATTTTGAAGTAAGAACTGGTCTTAGACAAGAAGACATCTTATTTCCAATACTTTTTAATTCAATTTTGGAAAAGTCAGAAGGAGGGCATCAAAAATTAAACCAAGCTGAAATAAAACTGGATTATACGTCGTAACAAACTGGCTTGCAGATGCAGACGATGTTGTTCCAGTAAGTGGTAGCAAACAGGCCTTGCGTCTCATGACAAGTTCTAACAGAAATATTTCAGGGAAAGCAGGGTTACAAATTTATGGGGAGAAAACTGAGTACATGGTCATGAGCAAGGCACCTAAGGATGAATCTCATTAACAGCTGATGAATTCTTTTTAAAAGAGTAGACATGTGTAAATATTTGGAGAACATTTTTAGCAGTTAGAATAGAATGGAAATTGAAATTAAGGCAAAGATTGCAGTGGAAAATATATCAAATTTTTGTTAATGGACTGCTGTGAATTAGGGCAGTTTCAAAAAGTTTTACAATCAGACTATACCAGAGTACAATTCTCCTGGCAGCTCCATATAGCTCTGAGACAATTAAGGAAAACAGATGAACAAAACCTGCTAGTTTTCAAGAGATAGATATTAAGGAAAATATTTGGTCCCAAGAGGGACACCCAGTCACAGGAATGGAGGAGATTTTTTTTTTAATAAAAGGAAGAGCAGGAACTGGCACACATATACTCACAAGCTGATATAGTCTGAAGGATGAAGAAAGGAAGACTGGTGTGGGATGGACACCTAATTAGGAAAGAAGAGGAAAGTGCATGTGCAGTAGCATTCTCAGGATCTGTGAAAGGCAGAAAGGGGCAAATGAAAGACCATGGGCAAGATGGAAGAATGGTATCAACACGGATACAGAGGTGACGGGCCTGAGAAAAGAAGAATGGATCACAAAAGCCAGGAACAGAAATGATTGGAGAAGGAGTGTAGGAGAACACAAGTCAAAGCAATAACTAAAAAGAAGAATTTGTGGAGCGCTTAGACACAACATCTAAAGTGAAATTTATGAAAGAAATATCCCAGTCCTTTCAAATAAACACAGGTCTACAACAAGGTGATGGCCTTTCCACAATTATTTTTAACTGAGTTCTCGCGAAAAAAGTGAGAATTTGGAGGGAAAACCTGAATTACCATAAGATTTCACTAATTGGGAACAGGAAGCAAAAATACTGAAATAAATTCTCACATTTGCAGATGAGTTTGCTACATCTTCTGAAAATGTGATGTCCACTGTCATACAAATTAATGTGTTCGAAGACACGGCACATACTACTGGCTTAATGAACCAAACTCTCCAGACTTGGAATCAATAAGTTCAGTTTACCTTTTCTGCTATGAGATAAAAATTAATACTTGTAACTGGAATAATAACAGTCCCAATATTATCCAGGATGATGTCATGTACTTACTTGTGTTATAGATGATTTAATTTCTTTCATTTAGTGACACTCGACGACAAGACAAAATCTCTAAAATGACAAACTATGTAAAAAAAATAGCATTAACTATCAGCAAAGCATAATGATTCTCAAGCCACAACTTATAAACAACCTTCAAAGTCACCAAAACGTGCAAGCAACATTAAATTTCAAGAAACATATAATTTACATAAATTTTATAGTACCATAACTATTTACCTTTTCTGGAATTTATACCTCACTAGAAAGCTCATGCACATGAGAATCTGGAAAAACTCACACTTTTCATAAAACTTGCTAGACTGTGGATTATTCAAAGTAAGAATTATATTGGACAGTAAATAACATATTCAAAACTCAATCTCAGTGTCAAAATTATATTGCCAAAGTGATTAAATAGCACATAAAATGCCCCAGGTTGAGAAACCTATAATGAAAATGTAATTTTGTTGAGCTCACTCAAAATGTTACATACTAGTCAAATAACATGTAATGTTAACATGGTTAAAAAATTATATTTCTACATCTAAACACTGATATTACATCATCTGATTTATATAAAAGAGACATCAGTATCTGCACTAAATTTTACACATATATAGAATTCTGCAAAAAACTTATGTCTGATAATATTGTTAAAAATTGTTTGATGTTGGTTGTTTTCCAAAGACCTCAAGCATTTCTGAGACAAAAGCCACTTGATATGTGTAGCGGTCAGAAATATGCGAAACTTGCTCTGTAAAAATCTACTACTGGGCAATACTGGTGGAACTGATGTAATGTATTCGGTGGGCACAAATCAACATACCAGCAAACACCACCCACTGTCTACCAGTGCAAAAGCATTTTCACTTAATTAAGAGAAAACAGAGACAATTAACAAAGAGAAGTTGCATCAAAAATGGAACCTGGAAAAACAACTTGAAAACACACAAACACAACACAACACAAGATAAGTACCAATCTTAATTACATATGTAGCCATCAAGTCATCTTGCAGGTTCAGGGTTTGTTGTGCACAACTCATGAGCTATGGGAGCACTTACAATCTCCAGACAAGAACAAAGAGTGCAGCTTCCAACCCACAACATTGGTTGTAGTGCTGATAGCTCACAATGCACCAGACGATGTCCCCGGGCTTGTGTGGACACTTGTATTGCTACAACTCAGCCCATTTGCTGGTAGTCAGTACATCATGTGGCTGAATAATTCTGCACAGCCTAACGACAATACGTGTTTCCTCTTGGGTGCTAGTCACGTGCAGCTGCAGAAATCCTGCAAGCTATTGAATATATCCCTCCTGAAGATACTAATTCCATTTGCACACGATAGTCGTGGAATCCTGACTGATTCGGGCTGGAATACTGTTGAACAACAAACCATAGTCCTGCAGGCTTCCAATCCTACATTCCGATGAGTGCTGGTAGATATCTCACCCACTTATGTAGTGCATAATTTGATGTACTCGTGAACAATTAACATTCAAATGTAATTACTGAATGAGAAGCCTGCAGTGCAACCTCTCTGACCTAAAGAATGAAGAAGCTGTTACTGCTACCTACTTTCTCCAATTATACTGAAACGCTAACTATTTGTGTATCCAAGCATATTGTACTTTGTGTCAGTCAGTGTAATCTGTGGTGTTTAGTGACCAGCAGTGTAACCGAAGAAACACAACACAGCACAAGATAGTGGGAAAATCCTCTACTGACATGGGAACCATATGGCAGTCAGATTTTTGTAATTTTTCATACTTATGGTACGTGAAGTACAGAGCCCAAATAGCACTCTCCCAAAGCAGTACAATATAACTCTCAAAAATTCTCAAGAAATCGCCTTTGAAGTTTTCGAACCATGTTTAAAATGCTAAAATAAGGCCCATATTTTTCGCTGAGCAGTGTGGCTTTTTGGTGGAAGGCTTGTTTGCTGTGTCAGGGGCTGGGTTCGATTCCAGGTGGAATCAAATTCTTAAACAAAGGCGAAAGTTCTACGAGCATTTGCATGAAGTGTTGAGTGCATAAAGTGCACAAGATAAGTAATCATTATATGAGTTTTGTTTCAGTCATTGTCGCATCCCCATCGCAACAACTCTTTTTCCCATCATCTACATCATTTAAATATAAAATTTGTCAAATGCATGCTAAGTGACACATCTAATTGTCATCTTTACGAAAAGTTCATGTCTTCTTATTTCTAATAATGTTAAGTTAGTGCACGGGTTTGTAGCGGTTTTTATTTGCATATTGGTATTCCTGTTGCTATGGGTTTATTTACCGACTGTAATTTTCTATTTGTAGATCACTGTTGCTATTTGAGTTTACATATTGTCGTTTGGAGATAGTGAGTGAAGCCATGGACACTAGAAAATAGAGTGCCAATTGGGGAATTCAGAACATTTTCTGACGTATTCTTCTGTGTGAGTTCAATAGAGGGATAACAGCAGTTGAGGCAGCCAGCCTTTTGTGCTGTGCATGGGGTTAATGCCATCGGAGAGAATGTGGCATGGAAATGGTTTTCTCAATTTGAGGAGCATCATTTTGACATTAGTGACTCTCCACTTTCAGGAAGACCTTGCGGGTTTCATGAAGATCGTTTAAATGCTTTAATCCACAATGATCCAAGTCAGTGTACATGGGAAGTGGTGAATGTGATTAACTGTGATTATTCCACCATTGTGCAACATTTGCATGTAGGACGGAAGGTTCTACAATTGGGTGTATGGATACTGCACGCTCTAAGCCAAAATCACAAAAATCAGCTGACGGCCATAAGTGCACCTCTGCTTGCTTCCCATCTTGTATCATCACTGGTGATGAGAAATGGTGTCTTTACGTTAACATAAGGTATAAGAAAGGAATGGTTTAGCACAAAAGAAGCAGCAACTCCCCAAACAAAGACCTATATGAATCCACAAAAGATAGTGTTATGCATCTGGTGGAACAATGACTGTGTGATGTACCCTGAATTGATTCCCCGAAGTATAACCATCACTACTGACATCTAATGTCAACAACCGAGATGTCCTGCACAATCTGAGAACAATGACCAGAAAGACTGCGTACAGTGGTGCTACTCCATGACAATGCCCTTATACATTCTACTAGACTGACAAAAAAACGCTATACAGGAGTTATTCCACACCCGCCCGATTCACCTGACCTTGCGCCCTCAGGTTTTCACCTTTTCTGCCGTCTAACAAACAACCTTAAAGAAACTTCCCTTCTGGATGAAAATGGGCTCCAAACATGGCTTGATGAGTTCTTTGCCTCAAAACTAGCCGACTTCTAAAGTCGCAGAATCAAAAAGTAGCCCCAGCATTGACAGACTGTTGTAAATGTTGAAGGAGAGTATATTATTGATGACTAAAGTGTCAATTATAAGAATCTGTTGTGTTTATTAAACTTATGGAAAAATTGTGCAGACTCATCCACCAACCTAATAAACTGCACACAAAAATCCAATTTTCATCACAAAATAAAAATTCTTAATTCCTGACCATATAATTAAAAAATTGCAAATTCTTTCTATCATTTTGTATTTTTTGCTTCATATAAATGCTCACAAGAAGAAAGATTAAGGAAAGGCAAACCTACGTTTCTAGCATTTGTAGACTTAGAGAAAGCTTTTGACAATGTTGACTGGAATACTCTCTTTCAAATTCTAAAGGTGGCAGGGGTAAAATACAGGGAGAGAAAGGCTATTTACAATTTGTACAGAAACCAGATGGCAGTTATAAGAGTCGAGGGACATGAAAGGGAAGCAGTGGTTGGGAAGGGAGTAAGACAGGGTTGTAGCCTCTCCCCGATGTTGTTCAATCTGTATATTGAGCAAGCAGTAAAGGAAACAAAAGAAAAATTCGGAGTAGGTATTAAAATTCATGGAGAAGAAGTAAAAACTTTGAGGTTCGCCGATGACATTGTAATTCTGTCAGAGACAGCAAAGGACTTGGAAGAGCAGTTGAATAGAATGGACAGTGTCTTGAAAGGAGGATATAAGATGAACATCAACAAAAGCAAAACAAGGATAATGGAATGTAGTCTAATTAAGTCGGGTGATGCTGAGGGAATTAGATTAGGAAATGAGGCACTTAAAGTAGTAAAGGAGTTTTGCTATTTGGGGAGCAAAATAACTGATGATGGTCGAAGTAGAGAGGATATAAAATGTAGGCTGGCAATGGCAAGGAAAGCGTTTCTGAAGAAGAGAACTTTGTTAACATCCAGTATTGATTTAAGTGTCAGGAAGTCATTTCTGAAAGTATTCGTATGGAGTGTAGCCATGTATGGAAGTGAAACATGGACGATAAATAGTTTGGAGAAGAAGAGAATAGAAGCTTTCGAAATGTGGTGCTACAGAAGAATGCTGAAGATTAGATGGGTAGATCACGTAACTAATGAGGAAGTATTGAATAGGATTGGGGAGAAGAGAAGTTTGTGGCACAACTTGACCAGAAGAAGGGATCGGTTGGTAGGACATGTTCTGAGGCATCAAGGGATCACCAATTTAGTATTGGAGGGCAGCGTGGAGGGTAAAAATCGTAGAGGGAGACCAAGAGATGAATACACTAAGCAGATTCAGAAGGATGTAGGTTGCAGTAGGTACTGGGAGATGAAAAAGCTTGCACAGGATAGAGTAGTATGGAGAGCTGCATCAAACCAGTCTCAGGACTGAAGACCACAACAACAACAACAAATGCTCACAGAACATGCACACCATGCATCAGGCATACACTCTAACACGTAGCCATGTTGCTTGCTGAAAAAGCTCTGATTGGTTTAGCATAATAAAAAATGGGAAAATTTCAAAGTGTATTTCTTGAGTATTCTTGAGAGTTGCATCAAATGGTTTTGGGACAGGTATATTTGAATTCTGATCTTCACGTACCATAAATACAAGAAACTATAAAAATCTGATTGCCATGTGGTCCCATCACAAGCAGTGGATGCTGACGAAGACAGTAACGCTCCCGCCAGTTGTGCACTCACCTGGGGAAGTGTGTTAGTACCAGCACCCTCTTCTCGGGTGGCATGCGGTCACGCTCACTGTGGCACTTGTCCATCAGCTGGCGGCACACCGAGCGGAACACGGCACGCAGCAACGTCCGCCCGAACACCAGCGTCGTCTCGAAGTGTGGCAGTGAGTCACAGAATGCTGGCACGTGGCAGAACACCAGCCACCTGGTGAAGACACGGACTCACTCACTCTAAAATTAAAGTGCGAGGGCATGCTGAAAAGTAATGACTCCAATTTTTTTTTAATTTGAAAACTACAGTGCAGAGCATTTGACGACGGCATCAGCTGTTTCAAGTCACTTGCTTATGTGAGGGCAAATTCACATGTAGCACACATGCTCATTCGAGAGTTTCGCATAGAGTCCACTCACTTCTGCTCATCGTGCCTGATGAGAATTAGCCATTCCTTATGTGCTTGTCTTGAGTGTTCTGTAGTGGCATTTGTGTTCCAAACCACACAGCAGTCAACTGCTACACAGGCATTTGTGATGGTGATAAACAGTATGCCCATACAAAGCATGGTCATAGCAAATGACAATTTCATTTCATTGTTAGTGTTCAGAGATGAAGCCACAGTCCATTTAAGTGGAAAAGTAAACCGCCACAAGATAAGAATATGGGAAACATGCAGCCACATATCATAGTCGAGTGCAAGAGAGACTCCACAAAGCTTCATGTGTATTGTACCATTTGGTGATGGAAGATTTTTGGCCGTTCCTTTTTTTGCAGAAAAGATGGTTACAGGACCGACATACTAGGATATTATAGGGATCTACCTTCTATCACAACTGTGGGAACATGCTGAAAATTTCATTTTTCAACAGGAGCAAGCACCGCAACACTGAGATCCATACGTAAGAGCGTTTCTTTATAATTAGTTGTCTCAATGGTGCATCAGCCATAAGGGGCATACGGGCCTAGGGTTACACCACTGGTCTCCCAAGATCATCTGATCTCACGGAGAGCGTATACATTTGTCTGTCATTTGGGCATTTGTTATGCATTCAGCAAAGGGCAGATCGAATATGTGTGAAAGGTAAATGAGTGCTAGAATTGTAAATGTCATCGTGGAGTGTAAACCTAGTTTGTATGTGCCCACTAGTAAAAGAAATACCCTTCTAAAATCCTGTAAATAGCTTTGCAGTAGTTTAAACTGTCATTTTTGTAGTCCTGTGAAACTGGATGAATGTTTTTGACACGATCCGAATAGATGCAGTGGGCTCTGACATCACTGGTGCTCAGTCCTCAACAGCAAGACAGCAATGTAACAATGAGGCTACTGACAACAACAGAAGTAGATATCGCCTGTCAACAGGCAAGGAGAACTCAGAAAAAATCTTGGGGTAACATTAACCATTTCACATGGTTCATATTTTTGTTAAGGTTAAGAGGCTTTCAAGCTGAAGAATATAAGGAGATTAAGGAGTCACTGCTTGCACGTATACACAGTATACATAAAAAATACGTTGTCTCACTATTAAAACATTTCTTCAATTAATCTGAAGTTTCTAGCATAGTATGAAAAATTACCACTCAGCTTCACCACTAGTTATATTTACCACTTTACAAAATTGTTGTGAAAAAATATCGAAGTTTAATCATGTAATTATATAACACCTTATACTGCATCCCCCCCCCCCCCCCCCCCCAGTCCCCGGCCTATGCAAAAAAACTTGCAACATTTTAAGTTTGGTCACTATTTTTTAATTAATACATTATGTTTAACGTGAGAAAGCAGCATAAAATGATTTTCACTTAATTCTTCAGACTTCTTTTTTTTTTTCCTTCAATTTGTCTCTCAATTTCACTTATTTCCCCATTTTTTTTCCCTTAGCTACTCTTCACGAAATGTTTGACAACAAACTGTAGTATCCATAGTCTTCCTTACTCTCCGTTAGCTTTCCAACATCAGTTTCTAAACATGCTCTCACCTCCTTTAATGATTCCAGTTCTTCTCTCAGAGGCAACCTCGGTTTCCTTGGCATTTTTTTTATTGTCAAGATATAACATGTATCTTTCCCTAGCATTAGGTGCTGATTGCAAAAGTTCTTTTCACATTTCCACTTTTAGTAAGCCATGACAAAAGCTGAGGTGGTACTTGACTATTCTCAAAGAAATTTAAGACGGCTCCTTTAGGTTTTCTACACCCAACTTTCTATTTATTACTGAGCATCCACTTTCTACAGAGGTTTGTCCACATGATAATATCAACAGCATTTTCACAATATCCCACACTTACATATATTCTTCCTTAAACTTATACCATATTTACTCAAATCAAAGCCTCACTTTTTTTCTGTTTTTTTGTAATCCAAAAACCGTCTGCGGCTTAGAATCGAGTGCAAAGTAAGCAGAAGTTCTGAAAAATGTTGGTAGGTGCTGCCACAACTAACGTCTGCCATCGAATACATGTAGCGCTACACAGGGATGCTTTGCAGGCACAAAGATAAACACTGGCACAAAAACCTCTGCGCCAGCAAATAAATTAAACGAAAAGGTAGAAGAATACTAACATTATGCTGTGTATTCTCTCATGTTTGCTACTATCTCCTTTAAATCCTGTCTGCCTAATAAACTACGAAACTAGAGTGAGACAACAGCAAACACGGAAGAATATACATATCGTGTCATATTTATATCTGTATTATTCTTATGCTGAATAGTGAGTACAGTCAGAAATGAAGCACGGCAACTGACTAGATTTTTAAATCTAAGATGACTAATTTCTATGCAGAATGTAATGTACTAAAGAGGCATCTACAAAGATTTTCAAATGGAGAAAAATGATTTCGAGTCTCATTTTTCAGGTGCGGCTTAGATTCGAGTGCGGCTTAGATTCAAGTAAATACGGTATTTTAGAAAAAAATCGTGCAATTTAGAATCCTGAGATATGGGATCAAAAATGGAAAAATTTCTGTATGAAGCACAGTGTACAAAATTTCTCTGCTGCAGAAACGAGCTGACACATTCATCTGGACACACATAGTTACTGTCCACTGAGTTCCTTAAAACCATCTATCCTTCACACACCATTATCTTATTTTTTAATCATACAAGCACGACAATGTGGATCACTTATGAGCACTCTCTTAGCACAGGACTTTTTCTTTGACATAATATTCCTTGGGTCCAGACAAGAAATAAGTCTAATTAGAGGATAGTTTACTGGAGCCCCTTATACAACCTTTTTAATAAATGGAACAGTAAAGTCCATAGATTCCCATTTTACTCCCAATGTGTGTGTCTCTGTAACTTTGTTCCTATTTAGAGTCCTGCAACAATCAGTCCCAAAAAATCCCAAACTAAATTTTGATGCGTCATTCTGAGAACCTTTATCAAAAGTGAACTCTGCTAATTTTGCTGGAGAACTCAGTGCTGTAACTTTTTCTTCTTCTTGAATGTTGACAGAGTAATGCAGATAAAAGTTGTCAAATATGCAGCAAGAAATGGAAGCAGGGGTTCATCACTTTGATAGTGTTTCAAAAATGGCTCAGCAAGTTTTATAAACCAAAGAAAGAAGTTTAACTTGACAGATATATGCTTATCTTTTACGCTGTTTTGTATGACAGTGAATGACTTACAACTCGGTTTAGTTATCTCTCCTTTCTCAACTCTGGACACACACTTTTTCACATCACCCCAGATTTCTGTGTGTGTTGATACTGCCAGACCACTGTCTAACCAATTTCTTGGTGTTTGAACACATAATCTTCACACTTCGCATTTGAATCTTTGATCAAATGGTTGTTGGTGTTGTTGTGGTCTTCAGTCCTGAGACTGGTTTGATGCAGCTCTCCATGCTACTCTATCCTGTGCAAGCTTCTTCATCTCCCAGTACATACTGCAACCTACATCCAACAGAATCTGCTTAGTGTATTCATCTCTTGGTCTCCTCCTACGATTTTTACCCTCCACACTGCCCTCCAATGCTAAATTTGTGATCCCTTGATGCCTCAAAACATGTCCTACCAACCGATCCCTTCTTCTAGTCAAGTTGTGCCACAAGCTAATCTTCTCCCCAATCCTATTCAATACCTCCTCATTAGTTATGTGATCTACCCACCTTATCTTCAGCATTCTTCTGTAGCACCACATTTCAAAAGCGTCTATTCTCTTCTTGTCCAGACTAGTTATCGTCCATGTTTCACTTCCACACATGGCTACACTCCATAGAAATACTTTCAGAAACGACTTCCTGACACTTAAATCTATACTCGATGTTAACAAATTTCTCTTCTTCAGAAACGATTTCCTTGCCATTGCCAGTCTACATGTTATATCCTCTCTACTTCGACCATCATCAGCTATTTTGCTCCCCAAATAGCAAAACTCCTTTACTACTTTAAGTGTCTCATTTCCTAATCTAATTCCCTCACGATCACCCGGTTTAATTTGACTACATTCCATTATCCTCGTTTTGCTTTTGTTGATGTTCATCTTATATTCTCCTTTCAAGACACTGTCCATTCCGTTCAACTGCTCTTCCAAGTCCTTTGCTGTCTCTGACAGAATTACAATGTCATCGGCAAACCTCAAAGCTTTTACTTCTTCTCCATGAATTTTAATACCTACTCCGAATTTTTCTTTTGTTTCCTTTACTGCTTGCTCAATATACAGATTGAATAACATCGGGGAGAGGCTACAACCCTGTCTCACTCCTTTCCCAACCACTGCTTCCCTTTCATGCCCCTCGACTCTTATAACTGCCATCTGGTTTCTGTACAAATTGTAAATAGCCTTTCACTCCCTGTATTTTACCCCTGCCACCTTCAGAATTTGAAAAAGAGTATTCCAGTTAACATTGTGAAGAGCTTTCTCTAAGTCTACAAATGCTAGAAACCTATGTTTGCCTTTTCTTAATCTTTCTTCTAAGATAAGTCGTAAGGTTAGTATTGCCTCACGTGTTCCAACATTTCTACGGAATCCAAACTGATCTTCCCCGAGGTCCGCTTCTACCAGTTTTTCCACTCGTCTGTAAAGAATTCGCGTTAGTATTTTTGCAGCTGTGACTTATTAAACTGATAGTTCAGTAATTTTCACATCTGTCAACACCTGCTTTCTTTGGGATTGGAATTATTACGTTCTTCTTGAAGTCTGAAGGTATTTCGCCTGTCTCATACATCTTGCTCACCAGATGGTAGAGTTTTGTCATGAACAAATGGTACAGACTACTTAAAATAAAGTCCACATTCCAATTTGAAGCTCCCCCTGCACTTGAACACTTTGTGCACAAGTCACGTTTACATGGAAGTAATTGTACATTCTGATGGCGATCTATAGCATATAATTTCTTAACAAGTAATGCGACATTTGTAGTGACATCATGTAGTGTGTATATATTTTCCTACGGTCGTTAATATGAAATCACACTACTTGTAATGCATAAACTTGCCGCATCAAATTTTGAGAGTTAATAAACTAAAACAAAGGTATAAAAATCATTCTGTGAAATGACATGTCAAACAACAGTAATTTTTGAGGGACACACAAAAACAAGGAATTTTCAAGCACCCTTAAAATTTATTAGCTGAAAAAGGACTTTTTAGGAATTTTAATGAGGCATATGAACCCTGCTTCAAATGAGTGGTAGATCTAGAAAAAAATTACAAGTATTAATTCTCTTGTTGAATGCCTGGCACTGCTTGGATACTAATTCTTTCAAATCTTGTATTAGGTATGGAAAACGCTGAATCTTGAATCAAAGGAAAATTCAATAAAAAAGCTGATAAAGCTATGATACAGAATTGCTGAACATGGCTTAGCTACAGATGGTAAAATATGTAAGTACTGCCAATAGAAGCCTTCCCATTCATCTCCGCCTCCCCTCAAACTCACCTTGGCTTCATCTCTCTCATACTGGGTTCTGAGTGACCTGGCCTCCTTTACCCTTCCCCAACTTAGCTCTCTCCTCCCAAACAAATAAACTATTTGTATCAAAAGCTGGACAGTAGTGTGTCATTTTTACTTGTGTGTGTGTGTGTGTGTGTGTGTGTGTGTGTGTGTGTTTTTACTAGCAGTGCTACACGTTTCCCCTCCTGACATTAAGTATTGGCTAACAACTCTGTCTCCATCATTTATTACCATATTTGCTGGCATACAAGATGCACTGATGTAAAGTAGATGTCCCATCATTACAAAGTTATAGTGCACAGTTGTATAAACTTGATAATGAGTGCTTTGAAGAGACTGTATCTCTTACATTTGAGTGAAATTTCGTTTTTGGATAAATATGCCAAGGAAAACAATGTCATCGGCAAGATGGAAGAGTTTTAAATATGAAATTTCCTTCTTTATATCTGGATTTGTTACCCAAACCATTCTTTACAGAATTTTTTACGTCTGTATACGCCATTATACAGGGTGTTACAAAAAGGTACGGCCAAACTTTCAGGAAACATTCCTCACACACAAAGAAAGAAAATATGTTGTGTGGACATGTGTCCGGAAATGCTTACTTTCTATGTCAGAGCTCATTTTATTACTTCTCTTCAAATCGCATTAATCATCGAATGGAAACACACAGCAACAGAATGTACCAGCATGACTTCAAACACTTTGTTACAGGAAATGTTCAAAATGTCCTCCGTTAGCGAGGATACATGCATCCACCCTCAGTCGCATGGAATCCCTGATGCAGCCCTGGAGAATGGTGTATTGTATTACAGCCGTCCACAATACGAGCACGAAGAGTCTCTACATTTGGTACCGGGGTTGCATAGACAAGAGCTCTCAAATGCCCCCATAAATGAAAGTCAAGAGGGTTGAGGTCAGGAGAGCGTGGAGGCCACGGAATTGGTCCGCCTCTACCAATCCGTCGGTCACCGAATCTGTTGTTGAGAAGCGCACGAACACTTCGACTGAAATGTGCAGGAGCTCCATCGTGCATGAACCACATGTTGTGTCGTACTTGTAAAGGCACATGTTCTAGCAGCACAGGTAGAGTATCCCGTATGAAATCGTGATAACGTGCTCCACTGAGCGTAGGTGGAAGAACATGGGGTCCAATCGAGACATCACCAACAATGCCTGCCCAAACGTTCACAGAAAATCTGTGTTGATGACGTGATTGCACAATTGCGTGCGGATTCTCGTCAGCCCACACATGTTGATTGTGAAAATTTACAATTTGATCAAGTTGGAATGAAGCCTCACCCGTAAAGAGAACATTTGCACTGAAATGAAGATTGACACATTGTCGGATGAACCATTCGCAGAAGTGTACCCGTGGAGGCCAATCAGCTGCTGATAGTGCCTACACACGCTGTACACAGTACGGAAACAACTGGTTCTCCCGTAGCACTCTCCATACAGTGATGTGGTCAACGTTACCTTGTACAGCAGCAACTTCTGTGACGCTGACATAGGGTTATCGTCAACTGCACGAAGAATTGCCTCGTCCATTGCAGGTGTCCTTGTCATTCTAGGTCTTCCCCAGTCGCGAGTCATAGGCTGAAATGTTCCGTGCTCCCTAAGACGCCGATCAATTGCTTCGAACGTCTTCCTGTCGGGACACCTTTGTTCTGGAAATCTGTCTCGATACAAACGTACCACGCCACGGCTATTGCCCCGTTCTAATCCGTACATCAAATGGGCATCTGCCAACTCCGCATTTGTAAACATTGCACTGACTGCAAAACCACGTTCGTGAAGAACACTAACCTGTTGATGCTACGTACTGATGTACTGTAGAGCAATGAGTCGCATGTCAATACAAGCACCGAAGTCAACATTACTTTCCTTCAATTGGGCCAACTGGCGGTGAATCGAGGAAGTACAGTACATACTGACGAAACTAAAATGAGCTCTAACATGGAAATTAAGCATTTCCGGACACATGTCGACGTAACATCTTTTCTTTACTTGTGTGTGAGGAATGTTTCCTGAAAGTTTGGCCGTACCTTTTTGTAACACCCTGCATATGTAAAAAATTATTAATGTCTCTCACTACTATTTGCATATTTTCTTTTATTTCACTGAAGTTGTCTTTTTAATTTACAATAAAAGAATAAGGATATATCATCATATTTGTGCACCCAAGTCATCTTTTATAATTATTTACAATGAAAAGACATTTAATAGTGAAATACAACATATACTTCATGAAAAATGATTGGTAACTTTTCAGCTTTTAACTGTTTACAGTTATGACCTACAGGTTGACCACAAACATTTTAGGAACAATTTTTCAAGGAATACACACTTTTTATTTAGCAATTCCCTGTAATATTGAATATGGGTGGTAAGTGTATGTAGCACTTTCATTTCATTCTTTGATAATGAATAAAGTGAGTTATGATACTCTTTCTTGCACTTAAGGTTACTACCAGATATGTAAACATTTCAGCAAAAAATCAAGTTGAGATTAAACTGTCTATGTACTCTCCCTCCCCACGACATTGAAGTTAATCAAATTTGATGTTTTTCCAATTGAGTCACCTTTAAGTGAAGGTAAGAACTGTTGATTGCTTTTCATTATTATTTATATTTAATACTAGGACTAAAGAGTTACAGTGTGCAAGCTGAGGTCTGTGGTGTTTCCCCATAAAAAGTTATGATTCTTTAAAAAAATACTGAATGATGTATCCTACTTTTCATTCATTATAGCAACTTAGCAAATTAAGATTTGTACTGTAGGTCAACTCATTATTAAGCAGCAGATCTCTGAAAATAGGTAAATTGGTGACTGAGTAATGACTGGGTGCACACCTCTGAGCCTTCAACCCGAATTCATCAAAAATGGTTAGAGTTAGGACAAATGCAAGCCACATGGGAAATTGCAATAGCTTTAAATAGAAGGACACATTCAAACCGCCGGGTATCAACAAAGTGCGATGAATGAATATGTCTTCACCTGCAACGTAACCCCTGATGATTACATTTGGCACTAGGTTCTTCAAAGCCAGCCTTGTTCTGTTGCATATGTAACGATGATGATGATGGTGGTGGTGAGGTACCATACTCCGAGGAGCGTAGGGGACGATGCAGGAGACCCGCACCGCTGTACTAGGCAAGGTTCTAGTGGTGGTGGTTTGCCATTGCCTTCCTCTGACCGTAGTGGGGATGAATGACAATGATGAAGACAACACAACAACACCCAGTCATCTTGAGGCAGGAAAAATCCCTGACCCCGCCAGGAATTGAACCCGGGACCCCGTGCGCAGGAAGCTAGAACGCTACTGCAAGACCGTGAACCGAGTGAGGTGGCGCAGTGGTTAGACACTGGACTCGCATTCGGAAGGACGACGGTTCAATCCCGCGTCCGGCCATCCTGATTTAGGTTTTCCGTGATTTCCCTAAATCACTCCAGGCAAATGCCGGGATGGTTCCTCTGAAAGGGCACGGCCGCCTTCCTTCCCCATCCTTCACTAACCGATGAGACTGATGACCACGCTGTCTGGTCTCCTTCCCCAAACCAACCAACCAAGACCGTGAGCTGCGGACAATGTAACAATAGCAACTAATAAATAAATAAGAGTTGGTAATCATATTTCTGCCAAATTCTCAAACTTTTGTTCACCCTGTGATCCTGTGACGTCTGATGGCACTATCTCAAGATGGGTATTGCCACTATAATTTAGCCTCATTATAGGAATTACAGTCAGTTTACCACAACATATTTCGATTGCTAGGCATTTAACTGTCTTCATTGTTTCATATGAATGCAGAAATTTTAAGTAAATCAGCCAAGAACTTTGAAGTAAATTAGTCCAGTACTTTTTACAATGTCTCATAACAACATTTCTCCTTTATATACTCTACACATACATTTATATAATGTGTATAGTAAAAAATATATAGCCTTTGTCTGACCAAATGTCCATTAGGGGATGATGTAGAAATTTGAAATAAATCTACCAAGAACTTTTAGAGATTTTTCGTAACCATCTTTTCCCTTTATACATGTTTGAAGTCAGATTACAAAATTTTATGTAGACGGTGATCCTCCTCTTTTCTCAAAGGTAAATTAGCAAAATTTAATCAAGATCAGTATGAAACTGTAAATTTGTGTGAATTACAAACAAACAGACAGACAGACACAGACAGACAGACAGGCAAACAGACAGATACTCTTCTTCATAAATATAGATGTTGCACAATTCTTGTGGATCATTAACAGTTTCATTTTCACACAAGAGAGATGTAATATGTTAAGCATCCACATTCTTCCCTGATATCTCTTTCACAATTAACTGCACCTTGTATTGCACCTCTCTCGTCCGGGGAACAAATATTTAATATAAATTATTTTATATCAAATTATGACACGTATTTAAAAACCTGTGTGGTCCTCCTGGTTTCAATAGTGGGCCACAAGTCCCCGTCAGTCTGTTCACTCTATTAACTGAGCATAAGAGACTTAAATATTTGACAAAGAGAACGTAACTTCACAGTACGAACATGAAATAATTTAATTACCTTACCTTGAATACTCGTTGTTGCTTGCTCGTTGTCTAGGGTAAATTCTGGATTTGCTGTAATTGTTACTACAATGGGTCCTTGGGTTTGTAATATGCTACGTAAGAACTGATACTGTTTAAAGATTTCCATATTATATATTTTCATAATATCATCTTCATAAGAACCAGTAGTTCACCAATATAAGCTTTTCCAACATACGTTGTCGTCTCAAAATGTTCAATAACACGATCTTTCTCACGACTTCTCAAGACTCACTGTCTCTTAGAATCATCAAAACGCGACTGTCTCTCAGCCTCACCCAGCAAACTTTTTCTGGGTTAACAATCAAAGACGTTACAAAGTACGCAGGTTTGCCAACATGAATTAAGCATAGATATTTTATACATCACACGTATACACTTATGAAAACAGTACGAAAATTCAATAGAGTTCTCAAATAGTTCTTCAGCAATACATAATACGATTTTCCTACAAATTATTAGTTTTTATAATAAAATGATAATATTTCAGTTTATGTTGACATAATTAAAGTTCACTGTAATTTTATATTAATATAATTGTTCTTTCACGTTGATTCACGGCACCGCATAGCTTGCCAGCCGATGGTATTGATAGTTTCAGTACTCTGTTACATTACAACCTGAAGAGCCGCAAAAGTCAATCGGTGTAAAAACTGGCTGGGCTGATTGAAATACCTTCATAGTTTGAACATGTGATCAAAAAAACATTCAGAACTGCTGAAATGTAGTGTTGTTGACCCTGACTATTAAACACTGATAGATGATCAAACAGTTCGCAGTGTCACTGATGACCAAGACCCTCTGGTGACGAAGGGCTGAGCAGCAA
Source organism: Schistocerca serialis cubense (assembly GCF_023864345.2). Lineage (NCBI taxonomy): Eukaryota > Metazoa > Arthropoda > Insecta > Orthoptera > Acrididae > Schistocerca > Schistocerca serialis. The sequence continues at coordinate 119,118,018 of NC_064648.1, forward strand.
GAAACATAATGAAAGAAGGACCATCCAATGGGGCAGTTTTTCATTGCCTTCAGATGGGTCTGAAGTGCTTAGAACAATGAGAATGTGATGCTGTCCAACTACTACCTTTAAAACATTTTCTAGATTTACCACCAAAAAAACAATGAGCTCATTTTTGAACCAGAAACAAATTTTGCGCTTTTCATAAACTGTTGGCCTATTTTGAGTTTCTCAAACTAGGCTATGAGGCCTACACTTTGCATTATTTGTAAGACTCGTCTTATGACCAATTCAATGCACTTGCACCTTATGTCCCCAGTTATTTGTTGAAAGTATTCCAATCTCTGTCTTCCCCTACAGTTTTTGCCCTCTACAGTCCCTCTAATACTATGATAGTTATTCTCTGACACCTTAATACATGTCCCATTACCCTATCCCTTCTTCTTGTCAGTGATTTCTAAGTGTTCTTTTCTTCGACAGTTCTGCAGACAACCTCGTCATTTCTCACCTTATCAATCTCTCACCTAATTTTCTACATCCTTCTAGAGCAATGCATCTCAAATGTTTCGATTCTCTTCTGTTCTGGTTTTTCCACAGACCACGATTCACCACCATATAATCCTGTGCTCCAAACACACATTCTCAGAAATTTCTTCCTCAGATTATGGCCACTGTTTAATGCTGCCGACTTCTCTTTCCCAGGAAGTCCCTCTTTGCTGTGCTAATCTGCTTTTTAGGTCCCCTTTGCTTCAGAGGTAGCAGAATTCCTGCACCCCGTCTCCTTAGTGGCGCCCAATTTTGATGTCAAGTTCATCGCTAGTCTCATTTCTGCTACTCCTTATTACTTTTATTTTTCTCCAATTTAGCCTTAATCCATACTCTGTACTCATTCCACTGCTCATTCCATTCAACTTGTCCTCTATTTCTTCCTCACATTCACTAAGGATAGCAATGTCAGTAATGAAACTTATAAGTGATACTCTTTCACCCTGAATTTGAATCGCACTCTTGAACCTTTGTTTTATTTCCATTGCTGATCTTTTAATGTACTGACTGTACAATAAGGAGAATGACTACATTCATGTCTTATACCACTTTTAATCCAAGCACTTTGCTGTTGGCCTTCCATTCCTACTGTTCCCCCTCGGTTATTATACAAATCATATACAAGGTCCGGCAGAAAAACCTCCCCTTTAAGGAAAGCTAATAAAAACAAAACCAAATAAGGTAGAACAATTTTATTTATACTAAATAAAAGTACATATTATGCCATTTTAGAAAATACTCTTATGGTCTTACTTTTTAAATAAAACGTCCCTTAAACGGCTTCCTGCACTGTCGACACACTGTTTGAGTCTTTCCCTGAAGTTATTCATTACTCTTTGAGTCATTTCAGGTGGAATAGCTTCAACCTCTTGTGTAATTGCTTCTTTCAGGGCTCGTAAAGATTGTGGACGTTGTTCATAAACTTTTGCTTTTAAATAGCCCCAAAGAAAGAAATCACAGGGCGTTAAGTCCGGCGATCGTGGGGGCCAGCCAATGTCTCCACGCAACGAGATCACATGTCCAGGAAACATTTCCTTCACCAATGCCAGTGACTGCCGCGCTGTGTGGGCAGTAGCACCATCTTGCTGGAACCACACGTTCTCTATTTCACCAAAAAGCTCCCTTAGTTGCGGTTGGAGAAAGTCGCGGAGCATGGCACAATAGCGTTCACTGTTGACGGTTAAATTCCTGTCATTTTCTTCGAAAAAGTAAGGACCGATCACTCCGGAATTGTAAACAGCACACCATACTGTTACTTTAGGGCTATGAAGTGGTCGTTGATGAAGTTCTTGTGGATTGTGTTCACACCAGTACCTGCAATTTTGGCTGTTCACTGTTCCGGCAAGGTGAAAGTGTGCTTCATCAGAAAAAATCACAATATCGTTGGGACGAATGTTCCGAAGAAGGTCTTGGCACAAACTTACACGGACACCACAGTCTCGTTCACTCAGTTCCTGCTTAGTTACAATTTTGTAAGGATGCATTTTAAGATCTCGATGCAAGATTCTTCTCACACTTCGATCAGATATCCGTAATGCTGCCGCATGCTTTTTAGCGGATCGTCGAGGAGATTGTTGAACTGAAGCTCTAACTGCATCAACATTTCCGGGGCCTGTTGCAGTCCGTGGTCGTCCAGGTGGTTTCCTTTTTAATGCGGAACCTGTCTCACGAAAGTTAGCAACCCAAGAATAAATTGTTTTCTTATCGGGAACAGGGTCCCGTCGTCCGAGCGCAAAGCGAACGCGAGAAGCACGTTGAGTATTAATAGGCGATTCGCCATTTTGAATAAAATCTTCCACTACGAAGGCATGATGTTCACCAGACCACGCCATGGCGTACACTGAAAACGGCACGTAGGCAGCTACTTAACGACGCGCCCCCCACCACTCTGCTCCTTCTACTGTCCGCTGCACGTTACTTTGTAATCGGGGAGTTTTTTATGCCGGACCCTGTATCATCCATCTTTACTTCTGAGAATTTCACACAGCTTGCATACCAGCAACAGCAAATGAAAAATATATGGGTGGTAAAGGAAGTTTATGTGGTATCAGCTAGTTGAAGCTACTACAACAAACAAAACAGCCAACATGGCTGCCTCTGACAAAAACACTTCTCCCGTGGCTCACCTGGTGTAATTGACTTTGTACGCAGATATCTCCTCTGCAGTGACCGTGTGGCGGCGGACACTGGGCGTCTCGAAGTTCCAGTGGTTCAAGCAGTGCAGGAACATCTTGGCCAGATCGTACATTGTTTGCCACTCCTACAACACAGCACAAATGTGGGCTAATGTAAACATTTCATTTTGCGTCATAAGAAACTTTTACTCTATGGAAACCTGGCAGTTTACAGTAACTTAAATTATTTACAAATATCACACAATTCCCAGTTGTGAAGAATGACTTTTTATCATTTGGAGGTGATGGTAATTGACACAATTGTTAAAGTTATTTTTATTTCTAGACATAATTCCATTTATGTTTTTAGATTACTAGTTTTGACCATCTCAAAGTCCACCTTCAGATATGAAAATAAAACTTAAAGTTTCTATAACATTTGAATAATCCAGTTGTAAAACCTCTCGTATCAATTTTGATGTGAAATTATATATAAGAGTTTGTCAAGACACACAACATTGTAGAAACAGTTCAGATTCCATTTAATCTACAAAATAGAAGGAATTGAAATAGTTAAGCTGCGACAGAACACACCATGTCCATTGGTTGTAGTGCAAGGAACAAGATGCATTACTCCTTATGTCCTGTAATATTAAATCAACAATACCAGAGAAGGAAAGTTGCTACTCACAATATAGCGGAGATGCTGAGTTGCGATAGGCACAATAAAAAGATTCACACACTCATAGCTTTCGGCCATTAAGGCCTTTGTCAGCAGTAGACACACACACACACACACACACACACACACACACACACACACACACACACTCACGCAAACGCAACTTGCACACACGTCTGCAGTCTCAGAGAGCTCAAACTACACTTGATCTCCCTCTACGATTTTTACCCTCCACACTGCCCTCCAATGCTAAATTTGTGATCCCGTGATGTCTCAGAACATGTCCTACCAACTGGTCAAGTTGTGCCACAAACTCCTCTTCTCCCCAATTCTATTCAATACCTCCTAATTAGTTATGTGATCTACCCATCTAATCTTCAGCATTCTTCTGTAGCACCACATTTCGAAAGCTGTTACACTAAGTCCGTCAATATAGGGAAGGTTAACACTGTTTGTGATGACGCTGGGGTTGTCATCTGATGATGTCCTTCATAAGCTCGATTGCAGACAGATCTGGCTATTGAGCGGGCCATGTCGGCACACTGTAGAGCACGGGTTCCCAGACTGGGGGGGCGCGCCCCCCTGGGGGGCGTGATGATGTTACAAGGGGGGCGCGGGTGGAGTTAGCGGTATAAACCTGATATTTCTTTTTTAATATCGATATTTTAATAAAAATTAATGTGCAGGTATTAATGATAGATTATGGTGCTAAAAGCAATCGTTCGGCGTCCCACTTCCCGCAATCCTATCCCAATAACCTATCCTACAACACACAGCTTTTGAAGATCACGTTTAGTATGTCATGTTTAGAATGTCACACACAGAAACTCTCAAAATTACAAAGGCGATATGCGTTAATTCTAATATATCAGATTTGTAAACAACTTACGTCTGACAATTGGAAAACAGAAAAGTCAGGTATTAACTATTCCGTACATTTGTACACATGAACTGAACGTAATCATGTTATAACTTTTAGCCGTAGTAGGCTATGTTGATCAGAGTAATAATCCCTTATACTGCGTAACTGCAAAAATGCCGTTTTATTACCCTGTCAACCCACGGATCCCCATGTGATGCGATTACAGTGTATCCCAGCACAGCAGAACAAGCACTGAAACTGTATTTACCATTTTCAAGCACTTATTTGTGCGAAAGAGCATTTTCAGCGGTAGTGGCGATAAAAAATAAGCTTAGAAGCAAACTCAGTATTGCCAACAATTTACGCTGCGCAGTTTCTACTATTCAGCCAAGAATTCAAAATCTTGTAAAAAATATGCAAGCTCATGCTTCACATGGATTTATTTGTTTGTTTCTTGCCATATGTGTGTGGAAATAATATTTTTATAATAAATAGTTCACATTATAAGAGAACTTGTTATTTTCCTCCTAACTATCATTACAGGTAGGTTATACTGTAAAATTATAAAAAAAAACTATTTCGAAGAAACAATATAAAATAAACATAGTGAATCTGATTTAAATATAAATACTGCCTGTGATCCTTATGGATTCTGATGTTAGGTGTGGTATGTTATTTCAACTAATAATGGTATTTCTTCTGGATGAAGACACAGCGAAAGTTTATGCTAGATATGGGAAGCGAAGAGTAGTCCTAAAATCGTATACTGGTGAAGAAATGGTGTGTAGCAAGCGAATGTAATCAAGGTAAGGAAGTTGTTTTATTCATATTTTTTAAAGTTCTGTGTAGTCTGCAAAATTATTTCGTAAAACTTATTTTTTATTTTTTGTCTGGTTCTGTGAACTGGGCCTTTGTCGCCGTTTGGTAACTGTCGTCGTTGACATAAATGTGAACCTATGTGCAATGACAATGGGGAGCGCTATAGGCGTACAAATCAGTGATGTTCGTTAACACCGTGACTGAGTGACTATTTTTGATAATGAGTGAAAGTAATAAGCTACACTCAACTTAAAATAATGGTCCGCATCCACTAATCTGCAAAGGTCGCAAATATTTTTCCTTGTTTACCGAGGACTTTCTTTACTTTAGGCGTGGCTTATAATCACTAGACTAGACTGATGACGTAATAACTGCGAGACGATACATTAACGGCCCACCATGTTACATGATGTCCCCATCACAAATTTTTCAATAGTTTCTTCATTATCAATAAAAATCTCTATATTTTTTAGGGGGGCGGGGGGGGGGGGGGGCACGGAAGTTTTCTTTTCGGCAGAAGGGGGGCGTGACAAACAAAAGATTGGGAACCTCTGCTGTAGAGCATGTTGGGTTACAACAGCGGTATGTGGGTGACAGTTATTCTATTGGAAAAGACCCCCTGGAATGCTGTTCATGAGTGGCAGTGTAACCGGTTAAATCACCATATTACTGCACAAATTTGTAATGGAGGGTGCATGGGATAACCACGAGTGTGTTCCTGCTATCAAACGAAACAGGACCCCAGATAATAACTCCATGTGTAGGTCAAATGTCCAATGTGTCTAGAACACAGACATGTCGGTTGCAGGCCCTCAACTAGCTTCCTCCTAGCCAACATGTGGCCATCACTGACACCGAGGGAGAACCAGCTTTCATTGAAATGCAACGGACCTCCACCTTGCCCAACAACGAGCTCTCGCTTGACACTACTGAAGTCGTAGATGGTGGTGGTTTGGCGTCAGCGGAATACACACTACAGGGCATCTCTCTCAGAGCTGTCATTGAAGCAACCAAAGCAACTGATTTCTAACAGTTCATTGTGTCACTGTGGTACCAACTGCTGCTTAAATTGATGATGAAGTTTTTTGGTTTTTGGGGCACTCAACTGCGCAGTCATCAGCACCCATACAAAGTCCCAATTTTTGCACAGTCCATTTGTATTTTTTTCCACAATTCAATCTAGTCACTGTCACAAATGAGGTTGAGGATGATGATGATGATGATGATGATGATGATGATGATGATGAAATGATGAGGACAACAGAAACACCCAGTCCCAGGGGTGAGAAAATTCCAAACCCGGCCGGGAATCTAACCCGGGACCCCGTGATCCAGAAACAGCAACGCGGGCCACTAGACTATGAGCTGCGGACGCTGCTCAAATTGTTGTGGCAGATGCAGTAAGGTGCATTAGAGCGCAGCGCAGCGCAACAGGTCGAATCACCAGACTGATGTAGAAATTTGTAAGGGTGGGTACATGGGATAACCACGAGTGTGTTCCAGCTATCAAACGAAACAGCACCCCAGATAATAACTCCACGTGTAGGTCCAATGTGTCTAGCATGCAGACAGGTTGGTCGCAGGCCCTCAAATGACCTCCTCCTAACCATCACGTGGCAATCACTGACACAGAGGCAAACCAGCTTTCATCAGAAACACAACAGACCTCCACCCCGCCCTCCGACGAGCTCTCGCTTGACACTACTGAAGTCGTAGATGGTGGTGGTTTGGCGTCAGCGGAATACACACTACAGGGCATCTCTCTCAGAGCTGTCATTGAAGCAACCAAAGCAACTGATTTCTAACAGTTCATTGTGTCACTGTGGTACCAACTGCTGCTTAAATTGATGATGATGTTTTTTGGTTTTTGGGGCACTCAACTGCGCAGTCATCAGCACCCATACAAAGTCCCAATTTTTGCACAGTCCATTTGTATTTTTTTCCACAATTCAATCTAGTCACTGTCACAAATGAGGTTGAGGATGATGATGATGATGATGATGATGAAATGATGAGGACAACAGAAACACCCAGTCCCAGGGGTGAGAAAATTCCAAACCTGGCCGGGAATCTAACCCGGGACCCCGTGATCCAGAAACAGCAACGCGGGCCACTAGACTATGAGCTGCGGACGCTGCTCAAATTGTTGTGGCAGATGCAGTAAGGTGCATTAGAGCGCAGCGCAGCGCAACAGGTCGAATCACCAGACTGATGTAGAAATTTGTAAGGGTGGGTACATGGGATAACCACGAGTGTGTTCCAGCTATCAAACGAAACAGCACCCCAGATAATAACTCCACGTGTAGGTCCAATGTGTCTAGCATGCAGACAGGTTGGTCGCAGGCCCTCAAATGACCTCCTCCTAACCATCACGTGGCAATCACTGACACAGAGGCAAACCAGCTTTCATCAGAAACACAACAGACCTCCACCCCGCCCTCCGACGAGCTCTCGCTTGATGCTACTGAAGTTGTAGATGGTGGTGGTTTGGGGTCAGCAGAATACACACCACTGGGTACCTCTCTCAGAGCTGTCATTGAAGCAACCGAAGCAACTGATTTCTAACAGTTCATTGTGTCACTGTGGTACCAACTGCTGCTTAAATTGATGATGATGTTTTTTGGTTTTTGGGGCACTCAACTGCGCAGTCATCAGCACCCATACAAAGTCCCAATTTTTGCACAGTCCATTTGTATTTTTTTCCACAATTCAATCTAGTCACTGTCACAAATGAGGATGAGGATGATGATGATGATGATGATGATGATGATGATGATGATGATGAAATGATGAGGACAACAGAAACACCCAGTCCCAGGGGTGAGCAAATTCCAAACCCGGCCGGGAATCAAACCCGGGACCCCGTGATCCAGAAACAGCAACGCGGGCCACTAGACTATGAGCTGCGGACGCTGCTCAAATTGTTGTGGCAGATGCAGTAAGGTGCATTAGAGCGCAGCGCAGCGCAACAGGTCGAATCACCAGACTGATGTAGAAATTTGTAAGGGTGGGTACATGGGATAACCACGAGTGTGTTCCAGCTATCAAACGAAACAGCACCCCAGATAATAACTCCACGTGTAGGTCCAATGTGTCTAGCATGCAGACAGGTTGGTCGCAGGCCCTCAAATGACCTCCTCCTAACCATCACGTGGCAATCACTGACACAGAGGCAAACCAGCTTTCATCAGAAACACAACAGACCTCCACCCCGCCCTCCGACGAGCTCTCGCTTGATGCTACTGAAGTTGTAGATGGTGGTGGTTTGGGGTCAGCAGAATACACACCACTGGGTACCTCTCTCAGAGCTGTCATTGAAGCAACCGAAGCAACTGATTTCTAACAGTTCATTGTGTCACTGTGGTACCAACTGCTGCTTAAATTGATGATGATGTTTTTTGGTTTTTGGGGCACTCAACTGCGCAGTCATCAGCACCCATACAAAGTCCCAATTTTTGCACAGTCCATTTGTATTTTTTTCCACAATTCAATCTAGTCACTGTCACAAATGAGGTTGAGGATGATGATGATGATGATGATGATGATGATGATGATGATGAAATGATGAGGACAACAGAAACACCCAGTCCCAGGGGTGAGAAAATTCCAAACCCGGCCGGGAATCTAACCCGGGACCCCGTGATCCAGAAACAGCAACGCGGGCCACTAGACTATGAGCTGCGGACGCTGCTCAAATTGTTGTGGCAGATGCAGTAAGGTGCATTAGAGCGCAGCGCAGCGCAACAGGTCGAATCACCAGACTGATGTAGAAATTTGTAAGGGTGGGTACATGGGATAACCACGAGTGTGTTCCAGCTATCAAACGAAACAGCACCCCAGATAATAACTCCACGTGTAGGTCCAATGTGTCTAGCATGCAGACAGGTTGGTCGCAGGCCCTCAAATGACCTCCTCCTAACCATCACGTGGCAATCACTGACACAGAGGCAAACCAGCTTTCATCAGAAACACAACAGACCTCCACCCCGCCCTCCGACGAGCTCTCGCTTGATGCTACTGAAGTTGTAGATGGTGGTGGTTTGGGGTCAGCAGAATACACACCACTGGGTACCTCTCTCAGAGCTGTCATTGAAGCAACCGAAGCAACTGATTTCTAACAGTTCATTGTGTCACTGTGGTACCAACTGCTGCTTAAATTGATGATGATGTTTTTTGGTTTTTGGGGCACTCAACTGCGCAGTCATCAGCACCCATACAAAGTCCCAATTTTTGCACAGTCCATTTGTATTTTTTTCCACAATTCAATCTAGTCACTGTCACAAATGAGGTTGAGGATGATGATGATGATGATGATGATGATGATGATGATGATGATGAAATGATGAGGACAACAGAAACACCCAGTCCCAGGGGTGAGAAAATTCCAAACCCGGCCGGGAATCTAACCCGGGACCCCGTGATCCAGAAACAGCAACGCGGGCCACTAGACTATGAGCTGCGGACGCTGCTCAAATTGTTGTGGCAGATGCAGTAAGGTGCATTAGAGCGCAGCGCAGCGCAACAGGTCGAATCACCAGACTGATGTAGAAATTTGTAAGGGTGGGTACATGGGATAACCACGAGTGTGTTCCAGCTATCAAACGAAACAGCACCCCAGATAATAACTCCACGTGTAGGTCCAATGTGTCTAGCATGCAGACAGGTTGGTCGCAGGCCCTCAAATGACCTCCTCCTAACCATCACGTGGCAATCACTGACACAGAGGCAAACCAGCTTTCATCAGAAACACAACAGACCTCCACCCCGCCCTCCGACGAGCTCTCGCTTGATGCTACTGAAGTTGTAGATGGTGGTGGTTTGGGGTCAGCAGAATACACACCACTGGGTACCTCTCTCAGAGCTGTCATTGAAGCAACCGAAGCAACTGATTTCTAACAGTTCATTGTGTCACTGTGGTACCAACTGCTGCTTAAATTGATGATGATGTTTTTTGGTTTTTGGGGCACTCAACTGCGCAGTCATCAGCACCCATACAAAGTCCCAATTTTTGCACAGTCCATTTGTATTTTTTTCCACAATTCAATCTAGTCACTGTCACAAATGAGGTTGAGGATGATGATGATGATGATGATGATGATGATGATGATGATGAAATGATGAGGACAACAGAAACACCCAGTCCCAGGGGTGAGAAAATTCCAAACCCGGCCGGGAATCTAACCCGGGACCCCGTGATCCAGAAACAGCAACGCGGGCCACTAGACTATGAGCTGCGGACGCTGCTCAAATTGTTGTGGCAGATGCAGTAAGGTGCATTAGAGCGCAGCGCAGCGCAACAGGTCGAATCACCAGACTGATGTAGAAATTTGTAAGGGTGGGTACATGGGATAACCACGAGTGTGTTCCAGCTATCAAACGAAACAGCACCCCAGATAATAACTCCACGTGTAGGTCCAATGTGTCTAGCATGCAGACAGGTTGGTCGCAGGCCCTCAAATGACCTCCTCCTAACCATCACGTGGCAATCACTGACACAGAGGCAAACCAGCTTTCATCAGAAACACAACAGACCTCCACCCCGCCCTCCGACGAGCTCTCGCTTGATGCTACTGAAGTTGTAGATGGTGGTGGTTTGGGGTCAGCAGAATACACACCACTGGGTACCTCTCTCAGAGCTGTCATTGAAGCAACCGAAGCAACTGATTTCTAACAGTTCATTGTGTCACTGTGGTACCAACTGCTGCTTAAATTGATGATGATGTTTTTTGGTTTTTGGGGCACTCAACTGCGCAGTCATCAGCACCCATACAAAGTCCCAATTTTTGCACAGTCCATTTGTATTTTTTTCCACAATTCAATCTAGTCACTGTCACAAATGAGGATGAGGATGATGATGATGATGATGATGATGATGATGATGATGAAATGATGAGGACAACAGAAACACCCAGTCCCAGGGGTGAGCAAATTCCAAACCCGGCCGGGAATCAAACCCGGGACCCCGTGATCCAGAAACAGCAACGCGGGCCACTAGACTATGAGCTGCGGACGCTGCTCAAATTGTTGTGGCAGATGCAGTAAGGTGCATTAGAGCGCAGCGCAACAGGTGGAATCACCAGAGTGATGTAGAAATTTGTAAGGGTGGGTACATGGGATAACCACGAGTGTGTTCCAGCTATCAAACGAAACAGCACCCCAGATAATAACTCCACGTGTAGGTCCAATGTGTCTAGCATGCAGACAGGTTGGTCGCAGGTCCTCAAATGACCTCCTCCTAACCATCACGTGGCAATCACTGACACAGAGGCAAACCAGCTTTCATCAGAAACACAACAGACCTCCACCCTCCCCTCCGACGAGCTCTCGCTTGATGCTACTGAAGTTGTAGATGGTGGTGGTTTGGGGTCAGCAGAATACACACTACTGGGTCTCAGAGCTGTCATTGAAGCAACCGAAGCAACTGATTTCTAACAGTACATTGTTTCACTGTGGTGTCAATTACTGCTCAAAGTGACGATGATGTTTGGTTTGTGGGTTGCTCAACAGTGCGGTCATCAGCACCCATACAAAGTCCCAATTTTTACACCATCCATTTTCTTTCCAAAATCCAATCTAGTCACTGTCACAAATGATGATGATGATGATGAAATGATGAGGACAACAGAAACACCCAGTCCCAGGGCAGAGAAAATTCCAAACCCGGCCGGGAATCTAACCCTGTGATCGACAGACAGCAACGCGAGCCACTAGACTACGACCTGCGTAAACTGCTCAAATTGTTGTGGCAGATGCAGTATGATGTGTTAGAGCCACATGCTGGGCACAATGGTCTTCTCTGTCTCGGTAGTGGCACATTGCCGTCGGAGGCCCGGATTTCTTGCGATCGAACATCCTCGTGACCAACCGTGCACAGTGGCTACATTCTCGCCAAGTCTTTTTACAATATCACAGAAGGAACATCAAACTCCTTGTAGCTCTATTCCACTACCTCGTTCAAACTCAGTGAGCTGTTGATAATGGCATCTTTTGTCACCTGAAAGGTATTCCTGACTAACATCAACTCACCACAACCAATCTCACAGGCAACTAGCATTCATGACCGTTACAGCAAGTATTTAAAGCAAACCTAATTTGCATCCTCCTAGTGGCAACACTAGTGCCACTCTTATGCTAGTTGTGTGAAATATAAGTATACATAATCTTTCAGATGCTGAAACATAATTACCAACTTTTGTTTTTCTTAAACTTAAGCATTTCTTTATGGCTGAGATCTACACTGCCCTGCACGGTGTGTATCTTATAGTGACCACTCACCCATCCGTGACTGACTGTACCAGAGCATAGCTTACAAATGCACTTTCACTGAAGTGAAAAGAGTCATGGGATAGATCCTAAACCTCCTTTTGCCCAGAGTAACAATGATGTTTGGTTTGTGGGGTGCTCAACTGCACAGTCATCAGTGCCTGTACAAATTCCCTATCTGTACACAGTCCAATGTAACTACTTTCACGAATGGAATGGAATGATTAGGAAAACACAAACACCCAGTCCCTGGGCAAAGAAAATCCCCAACACAGCTGGGAATCGAACCCAGGACCCCCGTCATCCAGAGGTAGCAATGCTAGCCACTAGACCACGGGCTGTGGACTGTCCAGAGTAGAGCAGCATCTCGACATGGCACGGACTCAAAAAGTTATTGGAAGTCCTTTACTGAAATACTGAGCCATGTTGCCTCTACTGCCATCTACAATTGCGAAAGTGTTCAGCATTCAGAATTTTGTGCACAAACCGACCTCTTGATTACGTTCCATAAATGTTCAATTGGATTCTTGTCTGCACGGCCAAATCATTCGCCTGAACTGTCCAGAGTGTTCTCCAAACCAATAGTGAATAATTTTGGCCTGGTGACACAGCACATTGTCATCTATAAAAACTGCATTACTATTTGGGAACATGAAGTCCATGAAGGGTTGCAGATAGTTTCCAAGTAGCCAACCATGATCTATTCCAGTTAATAATCAGTTCAGCTGGAGCAGAGGACCCAGTCCATTCAAATGTCTTCTGTTTCCAGACTACATTTCATCCAGTACAGTTGAAAATTCATAAAAGGAAAGGTGACACATTCTGTGAGCATGAGAGGCAGAATAGTGTTGAACAAATACTGGGTGTACATAAAGTACAGAAACACTTTCAATTATCTATTGCACAAGAACTAAACATTGTAAAGATGTCATACACATTGCATTTTGAAGAGAAACTCTGAAAGTTTTTTTTTTTTTTACAAACATTCAATATGCAAATCATGAGTGACCCGGCAGATGTCAATACAGTAATCAATTCTTGCCGTACCTGCCCCAGCATGGCATTGTTCACTCTGTCAGTTGCTTCCCGTATTCTCTCCCGGAGCTCTGCTACATCACGTGGTAGAGGCGGTACATACACCAGATCTGTAATGTGTCCCCACAGAAAAAAGTCACACGGGGTGAGATCTGGTGATCGGGGAGGCCATTTCGTGAAACAGCTGTCTCCTTCTGTAGCACGGCTAATCCATCGACGTGGCTGCTCTGTGTTCGGGTACCCAAGAACTTCACAATAAAAATGGGGTGGAGCCTCACCCTGCTCAAAGATCAATGGAGAGGCCGATTGCATTTGAGGCTTCAGCCATTGCTGCAACATGTCCAAGTAGCATTTTCCAGTAACGTGTTCTTGGCAAAGAAGAATGGCCCGTACAGTTTTTGACGTGACAAGGCACAAGAAACATTTTACCTTTGGGGAATCACACTGAAATTCAATGCATTCATTCATGTGGATACTTTGTACCCCAGATTCAATGCATGTTCACTTTCCCATTAGTGTGAAAAGCGGCTTTGTCACTAAAAATTAAGCAATCCACAATGCCATCCGCATCCTCATTCAATTGTTGCACCTGTGAACAAAACTCAAAACGCTTGTCTTTGTCGTCATCATTGAGCTTCTGCACTAGCTCCAATTTGAATGGTTTCATACACAGCTTCTGTAGCAGGACTTTCCACACAGTCGTTGGAGCCATTTCAAGTTCACGGGATGCACGACCCACCGATTTCTTTGGACTCCTTACAAATGTCTCTCGTACGTGCTCCCCATTCACTTCACTCACACTGGGGTGTCCACTTCTCTTTGCCAGGCACAAGCAAGCTATCATAATGAATTTGTTGTGCCAGTGGTAAATGGCCTTCTTTGTTGGTGGCTTCTTACTGTACTTGGTTCTAAACATCCATTGAACGGCTGCAGCACACTTGTTTTTATAGAATTCCAACACACAGAAAGCTCACCCCACACCTGAACTTGCCATGTTTGTGACTAGTGCTGACTATCGACAAATTATCAAACTACACTGTGGTGCCATACAAGGAGAGAAACAAAAAGTAAAACAAAGATGATGTAACTTACCAAACGAAAGCACTGGCATGTTGATAGACACACAAACATACACACAAAATTCAAGCTTTCGCAACCCACGGTTGCTTCATCAGGAAAGAGGGAAGGAGAGGGAAAGACCAAAGGATGTGGGTCTTTCGTCTTTCCCTCTCCTTCCCTCTTTCCTGATGAAGCAACCGTTGGTTGCGAAAGCTTGAATTTTGTGTGTATGTTTGTGTGTCTATCAACATGCCAGCGCTTTCATTCGGTAAGTTACATCATCTTTGTTTTTAGATATAGTTTTCCCACATGGAATGTTTTCCTGATCAAAAAGTCAGTATAAATTTGAAAACTTAATAAACCACGGAATAATGTAGATAGAGAGGTAAAAATTGACACACATGCTTGGAATGACATGGGGTTTTACTACAGAGAAAAAAAAAAAGAAAGTTCACAAAATGTCCGACAGATCACGCTGGACAGCAAAACTGCTACCGTGACAGGTGAGAGGTACGCCGATATATTACAGAATCGCATCATCCCCAGCCTGGCTGATATACATCTGCTGGAATGTACGATGTTTATGCAGGATGGCGCTCCACCCGATATTGCTAGACGCGTGAAAGATCTCTTGCGCACGTCGTTTGGTGACGATCGTGTGCTCAGCTGCCACTTTCGTCAGACTTGGCCTCCCAGGTGCCCAGACCTCAGTCTGTGCGATTATTGGCTTTGGGGTTACCTGAAGCCGCAAGTGTATCGTGATCGACCGACATATCTAGGGATGCTGAAAGACAACATCCGACGCAAATGCCTCACCATGACTCCGGACATGCTTTACAGTACTGTTCACAACATTATTCCTCAACTGTAGCTATTATTGAGGAATGATGGTGGACATATTGAGCATTTCCTGTACAGAACATCATCATTGCTTTGTCTTACTTTGTTATGCTAATTATTGCTATTCTGATAAGATGAAGCGCCATCTGTCGGACATTTTTTGAACTTTTGTATTTTTTTGGTTCTAATAAAACCCCATGTCATTCCAAGCATGTGTGTCAATTTGTACCTCTCTATCTACATTATTCCGTGATTTATTCAGTTTTCAAATTTATACTGACTTTTTGATCACCATATATATATATATATATATATATATATATATATATAAACAAAGATGATGTGACTTACCAAACGAATATATATATATATATATATATATATATATATATATATATATATATATAAAAACAAAGATGATGTGACTTACCAAACGAAAGCGCTGGCACGTCGATAGACACACAGACAAACACAAACATACACACAAAATTCAAGCTTTCGCAACCAACGGTTGCTTCGTCAGGAAAGAGGGAAGGAGAGGGAAAGACAAAAGGATGTGGGTTTTAAGGGAGAGGGTAAGGAGTCATTCCAATCCCGGGAGCGGAAAGACTTACCTTGGGGGGGAGAAAGAACAGGTATACACTCGCACACACACACACACACACACACACACACACACACACACACACACACATATCAATCCGCACATACATAGACACAAGCAGACATAGAGAGAAATAAAAAGAAAAAAAATGTCCTGCCCACAATCCTTCCCACCCCTCCCACAGTGGTATTCCGCCGTCCACTGAACCTACACAATATGCTCGTCCGTCCTTACACACAACCCCTGCTCCCAACCCCTTACCTCATGGCTCATACCCCTGTAATAGACCTAGATGCAAGACCTGACCCATACATCCCCCCATCACCACCTACTCCAGTCCGGTCACTAACATCACCTATCCCATCAAAGGCAGGGCTACCTGTGAAATCAGTCAAGTGTTCTATAAGCTAAACTGCAACCACTAGGCATGACAACCGACAAGCTGTCTGTCCGCACGAATGGCCACCGAAAACTGTGGCCAAGAAACAAGTTGACCACCCTGTTGCTGAACACCCTGCCAAACATGATAGCCTTCATCTCAATGACTGCTTCACAGCCTGTGCCATACGGATCCTTCCCACCAACAACAGCTTTCCTGAACTGCACAGGTGGGAACTTTCCCTGCAATACACCCAACGTTCCCGTAACCCTCCTGGCCTCAACCTTCGTTAGTCACTGTCCTCACCCATCCAGCCCCCTCTCTGATCCCATTCCAGCACTACACAGCTGTCATTCCTCCACCACACCCAGTCTTTTTTTCTTTAGTTATTTTATTATTTTTTTCCTTATTTCTCTCAATTTCTCACATTTTCCACTACTTCCCCCCCCCCCTCCCCCCAGCCTTCCCACCAAACCCCTGCCCTCCGCACAACATGCAGCACTTCACTGTCTACCACCCCCACCATACTATCCCTCCCCCTCCCCACAACAGCCCCTTCTTTTCCCCCACCCAGTCGCCACTCCCATCATGCACTGGTGCTGCTGCTCGCAGTGTGGTTTCAGATGCCTGAGACTGCAGCCGTGTGTGTGTGTGTGTGTGTGTGTGTGTGTGTGTTTTGTTGTTGTTGTTGTTGACCAAGACCATTGGCTGAAAGCTTCAAATGAGAAAATCTTTTTGTTGTGCCTATCTGCGACTCAGCATCTCCGCTATATGGTGAGTAGCAACTTTCCTTCTCATAATATTGAAATTTCAATTATTATTTCTAAATCTGAGGACTACTGTATGAGACGGTTGAAACTGCTAATGAAAAACATAAACATGTTTATGTTTGAAAATGAAAACTGTTATAAAGTTCATAGAGATGGATAAATGAGGGGTTGTAAATGAATCAATATTTCTATATTTACTGACCCTCTGTGGCAGATGTCCGAATTTGTACAGTACGAAGTTGGTGATGGCCTTAGCAATGCTAGGCCGCTCAAATGGCGGCTGTCCGAGGGGACCCTCCACCGACGGCTTCGTCATTGTCAGGATGCACTTGCGTAGCAGCTGCAACACGTCACAAACACTATAATACAATTGCCATAAAGAATGTAAATATCATGATGAAAAGAGTTTGGTGGACTACACATAAAGAAATGATTACAGGTAATAACTCACTATACATCTCAAGAACTGTGTGATCAATAGGAAACAAATAAAACACATCAGTAAGTTCTTGCAAATGTCCTCCTTCAGAGCTATCAGAACCCCCCGCCCCCCCCCCCCCCCCCCCACACACACACACACACGTACAAGCACTCACACTTGTAATGTTGCAAAATTGTTGTAATGTTGCAACATTGTCAGCAGTAGCATTCATGCTCCTGCTGATAACACAATCACACATAATGTTTAATTTGACTTCGTTTTGTTTAAAGGACTGTGTCATGCAGAATACAGAGAGATGAGAAAAGTCTTGGGGTAGTGATATCCACATATACAATATGTGATCAAAAGTATCCAGACTCCTCCAAAACCATACATTTTAGAATGGGGTGCTCCGTGGAACTCGCAGACTTTGAACATAGTCAGGTGATTGGGTGTCACTTGTGTCATATGTCTGTATGCGAGATTTCCACACTCTTAAACATCCCTAGGTCCACTGTTTCCGAAGTGTTAGTGAAGTGGAAACATGAAGGGACCTGTACAGCACATAAGCGTAGAGGCTGACCTCGTCTGTTGACTGACAGAATCCCAACAGTTCAAGAGGGTAGTAATGTGTAATAGGCAGATATCTATCCAGACCATAACACCGGAATTCCAAACTGCATCAGGATCCACTGCAAGTACTATGACAGGTGAGAGGTGAGAAAAGTTGGATTTCATGGTCGAGCGGCTGCTCATAAGCCACACATCACGCCGGTAAATGTCAAACGACGCCTCGCTTGGTGTAAGTAGCGTAAACATTGGACGACTGAACAGTGGAAAAACGTTGTGTGGAGTGACAAATCACAGTACACAGTGTGGCGATCTGATGGCAGGGTGTGGGTATGGCCAATGCCCGCTGAACGTCATCTGCCAGCGTGTGTAGTGCCAACAGTGAAATTCAGAGGAGATGGTGTTATGGTGTGGTCGTGTCTTTCATGGAGGGAGCTTGCACCTCTTGTTGTTTTGCGTGACACTAGCACAGCACAGGTCTATACTGATGTTTGAATGATTTTCTTGCTTCCCACTGTTGGAGAGCAATTTGGGGATGGCAACTGCATCTTTCAACACGATCGAGCACCTATTAAAAATGCGCAGCCTGCGGCAGAGTAGTTACACGATAATAACATCCCTGTAAGGGACTGGCCTACACAGAGTCCAGACCTGACACATATATAACACCTTTGGGATATTTTGGAATGCTGACTTTGTGCCAGGTCTCACTGAGTGACATCGATACCTCTCCTCAGCGCAGCACTCTGTGAAGAATGGGCTGCCATTCTTCAAGAAACCTTCCAACACCTGATTGAAGGTATACCTGCGACAGTGGAAGCTGTCATCAAGGCTAAGGGTGCGCCAACACTATGATGAATTCCAGCATTATCGATGGAGGGCCCTGTGAACTTGTAGGTCATTTTCAGCCAGGTGTCCGGATACTTAAATCACATAGTGTAAATATGGTGGTAGTATTGCATACACAAGGTATTAAAGGGCACTACATTGGTGCAGCTGTCGTTCGCACTCAACTGTTTCACGTGAAAAGATTTCCGACATGATTATAGCAACACAACATGAATTAACAGACTTTTAACGTGGAATGTTAGTTGGAGCTGGAGGCATGGGATGTTCCATTTTGGAAGTCGTTAAAGAATTCAGTATTCTGAGATCCACGATGTCAATAGTGTGCAGAGAATACCAAATTTCTGGCATTGCCTCTCACCACAGACGGTGCAGTGGCTGACGGTCTTCATTTAATGACCTAAAGCAGTGGCGTTTACACAGAGTTGTCAGTGCTGACAGACAAGTAACACAGCATGAAATAACCACAGAAATCAATGTGGAATGTACAAAGAATGTGCCCGTTAGGATAGTGTGGTGAAATTTAGTGTTAATGGGCTTTGACAACAGACGACTGACGCAAGTAACTTAGCTAACAGCACAACATCGGCTGCGGCACCTCTCCTGAGCTCGTGACCAAATCAGCTGGTCATTAGACAACTGGAAAACTGTGGCCTGGTCAGGTGAGTCCTGATTTCAATTGGTAAGAGCTGACGGTCTGAGTGTGGTGCAGACCTCACGAAGCCACGGACCCACGTTGTCAACAAGGCACTGTGCAAGTTGATGGTGGTTCGATAATGGTGTGGACTGGGTCCTCTGGCCCAAATGAACCAATCACTGAGTGGAAATGGTTATCGTCAGCTACCTGGAGACCATTTGCAACCATTCCACATCTACCTATCTATATGTACATATATACTCCACTAGCCGCCAAGCAGTGTGTGGTGAAGGGCACAATTCGCGCCAATGTCATATTCCCCCCCACCCCTCAGTTCCACTGGCGAATCACACGACGGAAATGGTGATCGTTGCACGATTTGAAAGTTGGTGCTAATAATACATGCTCTACATCCTCGATGAAGATTGGAATTCAGATTTTAGTGAGCAGCCACTTCTGTTTAGCGCGTCGTCTATCTGCAAGTGCATCCCACTTCAAACTTTCTACGAGATCTGTAACACTCTCGCGATGGTTAAATGTACCAGTCACGAATCTTGCCACTCTTCTTTGGACCTTCTCAATCTCTTTAATCAGACCCAGCTGGTAAGGGTCCCATACAGACGAACAATACTCCAAGACTGGACGAACTAACATATTGTAAGCAATTTCCTTTGTTCAATGACTGCATCACTTCAGGATTCTACCAATAAACCGCAATCTAGAGTTCACCTTGCTCGTTGCTTGTGTAATCTGATCATTCCATTTGAGATCACTTCGAGTAGTCACACCCAGATACTTGACGGATGTTACCACTTCCAAAGAATGGGCAATTATTTTGTACTTGTACATTAATGGGGATTTTCACCTTGTTACACACAGTAGGTTATGCTTACTGATATTGAGAGATAACTGCCAGTCATCACACCTCGCTTTTATTTTCTGCAAATCCTCATTGATTTGTTCACAATTTTCGTGTGATATTACTTTCCTGTAGACTACAGCATCGTTGGCAAACAGCCTAATGCCGCTGTCAATACCATCAACCATATTGTTTATGTAAATCGTAAAAACCAGCTGCCCTGTGGCACACCTCGAGTTACGCTTGTTTCTGTCGAAGTCACCCTGTTCAGGACGATATACTGCCCCCTGTCTGTCATATCCAACCGCATATGTCATCAGATAGACCGTAAGCGCGCACTTTTTGGAGCAAGCGACAGTGCGGAACAGAGCCGAACGCCTTTCGAGGTTCGAGAAATATGGCATCAACCTGGGAGCCGGTATCTAGAGCCTGTTGTATATCATGCACAAAGAGGGCCAGCTGTGTCTCGCATGACCGCTGTTTCCTAAAACCGTGCTGGTTTCTGCAGATGAGCTTCTCAGATTCTAGAAAGACCATTATGTCTGAACACAAAACATGTTCCATGATTCTACAACAAATAGATGTCAGTGAAATTGGCCGGTAACTAAGTGCATCCGATTTTCTACCCTTTTTATAGATTGCTTATGCACTTCATGTTCCCAAATGGCAATGGAATTTCTATGGATGACAATGAGCCACATCACCAGGCCACAATTTTTCGCAGTTGATTTGAAGAACACAGTGGTCAATTCGAGCAAATAATTTGGCCATCCAGATCGCCCATGATGAATCCCATCGAAGATTTGAGGAACACAATCATGAGGTCAGTTCGCACACAAAGTCCTGCACCAGCAAAACCTTTGCAATTATGGACAGCTATTGAGTCAAATGGCTCAATACTTCTGTAGGGGACTTCCAATGACTTCTTGAGTTCATGCCACGTCAAGTTGCTGCACTAAGTACGCCTGGAAGGTGGTGGTCCAAAATGATATTACGAGACATCCTATGATTTTTGTCACCTGAGTGTATTCCTGCTGATCACATGTAAAATCTAATTTGACTATGTTTTGTTTAGTGGACTGTGTCATATATTTAATGTTTCCTTCCACAAGCATTTGGTTGTTATTGTACTATTTTTTAGGTGAGCGAGCACCGCAGCTTTCGTATGCTGCATAGCACAGTGGCCACTATTGTGCCTGCCGCACAGGCCTATGATGTTGAGGGTAAAGGCCAAATGTCTGCTTGTGTCTGTGTATGTGCGGATGGATATGCGTGTGTGTGCGAGTGTATACCTGTCCTTTTTTCCCCCCTAAGGTAAGTCTTTCCGCTCCCGGGATTGGAATGACTCCTTACCCTCTCCCTTAAAACCCACATCCTTTCATCTTTCCCTCTTCTTCCCTCTTTCCTGATTCAAGCTTTCGCAACAAACTGTTGCTTCGTTAGGAAAGAGGGAAGGAGAGGGAAAGACGAAAGGATGTGGATTTTAAGGGAGAGGGTAAGGAGTCATTCCAATCCCGGGAGCGGAAAGACTTACCTTGGGGGAAAAAAGGACAGGTATACACTCGCACACACACACATATCCATCCACACATATACAGACACAAGCAGACATATTTAAAGACAAAGAGTTTGGGCAGAGATGTCAGTCGAGGCGGAAGTGCAGAGGCAAAGATGATGTTGAATGACAGGTGAGGTATGAGTGGCAGCAACTTGAAATTAGCGGAGATTGAGGCCTGGTGGGTAACGGGAACAGAGGATATATTGAAGAGCAAGTTCCCATCTCCGGAGTTCGGATAGGTTGGTGTTGGTGGGAAGTATCCAGATAACCCGGACGGTGTAACACTGTGCCAAGATGTGCTGGCCATGCACCAAGGCATGTTTAGCCAAATATGTCTGCTTGTGTCTGTATATGTGTGGATGGATATGTGTATGTGTGCGAGTGTATACCCGTCCTTTTTTCCCCGTACGGTAAGTCTTTCCGCTCCTGGGATTGGAATGACTCCTTACCCTCTCCCTTAAAACCCACATCCTTTCGTCTTTCCCTCTCCTTCCCTCTTTCCTGATGAGGCAACCGTTGGTTGCGAAAGCTAGAATTTTGTGTGTATGTTTGTGTT